>NW_020897692.1:4532379-4874117 GCF_003984885.1 Neopelma chrysocephalum
AAGCAAAATCTTACCATAAGTATTTTGTCCAGAACAGAAAGATTCAGTTTGGCTAACTCAAGCCAGTTAACTATTAAAAAGTACTTCTCAGAGCCTGCCTCTTTCCCTAGAAACTCCACCAAACAGATTATGGCTTTTTCAGTGACCTCACAGTCATTAGGATGATCTCATGTAACATTTTTACTGGCCTTATCTGCATGCTCTTTCATTTCCATGTTCTCCTTTTTTTTTAGAACTTCATTGTTATTGGTTAGGTCTTTATAGCTTCTCTCTTAACTGATGCTTCTCTGAAGTCACTCAGCTTTAAATCATTTCTCTTTAGAAACATAGTTTTAAGTCGTCTCCTATGGATGCCTTATCACATTCTTTAAGCTTCAGTTAAGGGTCTTAAATTAATCCAGGACAGATCGTCCACTAACTTTTACACTTCACTAGCATAAAAATCTAAGCCATCATCTTCTCATTGTATACCTTCTGATAATCTTTAGTAATCCTTATTCTGTATTATCATTATGCATTAGAGAGTGTTCTCTGCATCTAAAAAATGCACATCATGAGTTTTGCATACCTCAGATGAAAGAACAGAAAAGCACTCTCTCTCTAATGCTGAGAAGTTGGTGGGGGGTTTTTTTCATATTACTAATTTTCAGTTTAACTACTGTGTATTCGTTACCTATTTCTCTATGTATGTAAAAACATAACTCAAATAAAACCACATAGTATTTACTTGAGGTTATGAAAACCTTGTTTCGTTTCAACACCAATGAGGGATTAGTAAATTGCAGAAAAAAGCAGGTGCATAACTGAGGTACAAACAGCTGGAACCAGAGAGAATCCCCCATATATTGGACCATCACCTTTCTTACTTCAGTTTTCCCTCTCTGTAACAAGGATTTCTGTGTTAGAAGAGCATGTGTGACACCAGAACTTGGGTGTGCAGAGTAAGAGCAATTACAGTTGAGTAACAGCATTAGCCTCCAGTGTCTGGTGGGAAGAAGAGATGTCTACCAACATCTCCAAAAGTCTCTTTTAAAGCCCAAGTAAATACCCTAAGCTTTCATTTTCTCTGGAGATTGGTAGTAAGTATGTTTCCAACAAAATCAGGGGCAGAAATAAGGATTATTTTCTGAAAGAAGTTAATTGGACAGATAAAGCTTGAAGTTCTCCAGAATTTTCTGCTGAGCATATCTGTTTCCATTTGGATCAGCAATGAATAAGTTTGGAGAAATATGTTACAGGGCTTATTTTGACAAGTTAAAGGAAGGAGAATGGGCTTGAACTTTCAACTCAATACTCTGTCCATCTTCCATTGAGTCACTTTTTGAAAATTGTCCATTCTTAACTTTCCAATCTTCTTCCTGTCAGAATGTAGGGACATAGCTGTTCTTCTAGTCCCAGTGTGCAGCTTGGCTGTATAAATGAGTACTTACAAGCCCCAGAAGAGCTTGACTCCTAGGATCATTTAACATTCCTTGGCACTGGAGTTTAATTAGAGAATGTTTGAACTCTTTAAACTACTAGTCGCTCACAGTTATTTGCATCACCTTTTCAAGCTTTCAAACATTTATTTTATTTTTAGAAATGCTTAATCCCATTTTTAATAGAAGAGAGTGAAGAGGATTAAGCCAATGAGTAGCAAATTGAATACTAAACAATGTGAGGAAAGATATTCTGACAGCAGCCTGCATAGAGCCAGTTGGGAAGGCAGTTGCAAAACAGGCAGGAAGATAGAGAACATTTTAAATATATGTATTCCTTACAAATGACTGTCAGTGCCCATGCATACAAAAATGTGAGAAACTTAGGTTTAGACAGATGTTCAAATGAAATATGATAGAAATAAAAAGGAAAGGATCTGGGAAATAAAATTATTAGGGATTGATCAAAAGGTTAGAATATACCTTCCCACATCTGACAAATGTACAGTTAGTCAGCATCCTGCACCACACAGACATCAATTCATTGCTATGCAGAGTGCCAACAGCAGGCTTCCAGTCAAGCTGCACCTTTGAAATAAGGGAGAAATATGCAGCGGTTTGTAGAGGTTTGTTCATTTCTGGTAGCAGAAAACCTTTGTGGTCAATTTCTTAAGAAAGGAGTATCAAAGGGCAATTTAGGTTAGAAGGAATCTTTGGAGTTCATCCCATATTTGCTTTCAGTAGGGTCAAATTCAAGGACTTTTGCTTCATTGAAGCCTGCAACCTATTTTGTGGCGTAGATTATATTAGCTCTCACATAGACTAATTCACTGTCAAATCTATGTTTGTTTCAGAATATTATTCAGCCAGCTTTTTAGGCACTGATTATTTAGACTTAATGTAGAGATATTATGGATCAATTATGTGCCATACTTTGCCAAAAATAACCACAAAGGCAAGGTAATAGAAATCTCTGATAATAAATACATATTGAAGATTTTAGGCATCTGAACCACCGACTTGCAGCCTCTCTCAGAAATAATCAGTTTTCCCGAGGACGTACAGGAGAGGTGTGATCCAGATGACAATTTATACACTTTTATAAGTGGTTTGGATTACTTTTTTTCTTACGCAGAAAAATACTGTATAGTAAATAACAAGTAGGCAAAGAAGCTCCTTACAATTTAGTATTTATTTGGCAAATATTTCAGAGGTCCCATGGTTGTGTAAGTACACATTTATCTGTGTTTCTGAGCTTTTTGCAACGTAAAGCTTCTGCAGTGATAATATATGTTTTGCTGTGTTTGAGTCAGCTTTGTCCTTTGGGCATCAAAATTATTTCCTTGTACAGAACTTCTGTTGTCAGTGGTCTGTAAAAGTGGGCCAGGTTCCTTCGCACCATATGGGATTCTTTAGTGAAATTCTTCTAATTTTGTTCAACCTGAAGAGAGCATTAAGGAGGCCATGAAACCCAGGGCCCACCTTGTGGGTGCATATGCAAAGAATGATAATGAGTATGAAAGCTCCTTTAGCTCAATGACATTCAAAGTCCTTGCTATCACAATGCCTGACCACTGGAGTTACTGGAATGGAAAAGACTGTTCTGTCATTTAATCAGTGCTCTCCACTCATTGGGATTCAGCCCTAGTCTCTAGTGGCAACTGTGCTAGGATTTCTACAGCTTTAGGGCTGCAATAACTCACTTAACCATAAAAAGGGGTGGGACAGATGAAGAAGATTAAGAAATGCAGTGGTTTGTGGAGGTTTACTCATTTGCATATGTTTTCATCTCCCCCGTGAACAGGCTGACATTCTAACATTCATGAATTTCCCCTCAGACAGCGACTCTTGTTTGTCACAGAAAGCCCCAAGATACATCTCCTGTATTTTTCCTACATACAGATATTATACTACATAGAGCAATACACAGTATTGATTGTTTCCTCTCATGTTTGGGTGATCCTGACTACTTTGTAATAATTTTTTAAATTTGTGTTGCTTAGTCAGTATCCAGGAGGCTGCTGGACTTATGGCTCAGCTTCTGAACACATTGTGTCTCCTTAAGAATAAGCTTTATGTTGGCTGCATCCCAGAGGTGAATATAATGACCTCTTTCACCTTGTCAAAAGGGCAGCCTTGTCAAATTTGCAGTAGTCAATATCCTACAGTGCATCCATTTAGCACAGGAGCAGAGCCCAAACTGGGACTTTGGAGTGCAGGTACTCAAATGCACAGGTCTGACAAAGACAAATAGCACAGGGATGCACTAACCGAGCAAGGACAAAGGGACGCCTTGCCTCCACTGTGTGAGAAATTGAAGCCCACTTAGATTTCTCCTGCAAGCATTTTATTATGTGAGACGAGATTTAGTTTTTTTAAGTCCCTGATTCTAAAATGTGAGAAGCAGAGGAATATTTCTGCTCAGTTCCATGCATTTTCTTTCATTGATTTTTCCATTTCTTTTCTTTTTTTTTTAATCATCTGGAACTTTACCTTTTTCATACAGGCAGATTGGCTGGGGCTTTTAAGGGGTACAGTTTCTGCATTAATACCTGCAGTGCTCTCTGATACGGGTACTTATTTAATAGCCTCTGCTTAAACTATTACAGAAGTGCAGTGGCAAGCAGTGGTCATATTCTTTATGTGAACAGTTCTGATCTTTTTACTGACTCTCCTGACTAAATAAGTTATGTTAAAATTTTATTCGGTAAAAAAACTGTAACACAGAATGCATTTCACAGGAAAAGATTTACTAAATTTTAGGACTACATTTCAATTTAAAAAGAGAATTTTGGATGTCACTTGTGAAAAAAAAGAACCAAGAGGCTTTCAATTAATATTTTTGCGACCTTTTTGTAAAGCCATATTAAGTTTTGTATATGTACTTTTGCATAACTTAGATTTATGGTATACGTTGGCCAACTGCACACAGCTCTGCTGTCTTTTTTTCAATGTCAAGTTCTGCAATGATCTCAAATATATTTAGAATTAGGATTGCGTGTCCCCTTCAGACCATAGTTTTCTGACTGTAATTTTAATTCAAATCACAACAAGCAAACTTAGTGGAGTCAGCTAAGTAAATTCTGTATAAAATCACCACCCGTCCCTGATCCTACAAACACTCAGCATGTAGCTAATAGTAAGTCACATTGATTTCAACAGTACTACTAACAGTGTGCAAAATTAAACACATTTATAAGCCTTTGCAGGATCAGGGCTTCAGAGAGCTCACAAACTAGCCTTTGATGTCCATTTATAAATCCCCATTATAATTAACAGGAGTTTTACAGGCACATCAATAGCAAAGTATATGTAGAGTGCATTCCTGCTAGCCAAATAGTCTGCAGATGGAGTCCCAAAATATTCATTGACTCCCTGCTGATGAGGAAATTATTTATTATTACTACCTACATGATACAGTACTAACCTTGAAAATCCATTATATTCTAATGAGGCCAAAGCCACTTAAATTCGCAAACAACCACCTCAAAATCTGTATTAATTTAACAAAACATTACAGCTACCATAGAATTAGAAATTTTCAGACTCTTTTTATTATGTCCCATAATGGAGGAGACAAAGCTTTCAAGAAACCAGAACAATACTTACCACACTGAGCTCTGTTCCTGTTTCTACAGTGGGAAGTAGGCATCAAACTACACCATGGGATAGAAGGGCACATGGAAAAGAAAGAGAAGGCTTTTCAAGCAAGGGGAGGTAGGATCAGTAAGTGCTTCAGTGTGAAGACCAGTCCTCCTACACTTGCTCTCAATGGAAGAGCAACCAGAAATGTTAGTCGTTTCAGAAAAACATATTACTATTACAGTTGTTTTTCCAGGTACTTATGGAATCTGCAGGAGTATGTACTGGAAAACAAGTTACTAGTTTCTTACTCTTTGATTTATGCTGTTTACCCTAAGGCCTTGCTTCATTTCTCAGTTGGGAAAAAAACAAAAATTACACTGAAAGTTGGGAAATCTTTTGCTTTTTTGATTTTAAAAGGCAGCAGAAGTTTAATCTGTATATGTGGGGTTAACTGTTGAGGAAATGCTCAGATATACTAATTACTGAACAAAACAACTGATTCACTTTTCTAATTAAAAATTTTGAAAATATTTATTTATTTATTTCAGTAAAGTTATGTGTAATATCAAGGAAGGCGATTTGGGAAGAGGTAGTATGTATATCTAAGGTATTATACAAAGACTTTAGTGCAGTGTCTGATTGTTATGCTTTGGAAGGGTCAAAGCATAGCATACAGCATAGCTATCTGTCTTAGGTACATGGGAAAATATATTTTTTATAAATCAACTAATAAAAATCTTACTTTACTGGTTCTATGCCTTGATCTTCACAGACTTTTGCAAACATTTTATATTTCATCTCATACCTAGCTCTCTTAACCCAAGAGGATATCAAATATTAATTATTTGGCTGAAAAAAATGTTCCCCATGTGCCAAAGGATTCTGCTTTGTCTTTACACTGAATCTGGAGAAAGCTGATGTATAATTACAAAAGAAACTTAGTTTTGCATGCTAACACTGAAAAACTTTGGTATGTTTCATTGAAGTATGACAAATTAACCAGAGAGAATCTGACCTATTCAGCAAATGTCGGGGCTGTGGGGGTTTATACTGTGTTAATAACAAACAAAAAATACAGTCAAAAGTTCAAGTTTGGAATTAGAGTAAACAAATTTTGAATTTCATGTCTGAGTCACAAATTCACCAGCTGGTGTTTTCATGATAAGTAAAATGATATAGTGAGTGCTCTGAGAAGGTAGCATATATGTTTTTTGTTTGTGGCATAGTATGAACAACTGCTTAGGGTTCACCATAAACTTTTCTACAAAATGTCCTGAAGATTGGAATAAGAAGTCTCTCATATAGTTCACTAGCTGTAGATATGTGTTCACTTTCTTTCTCTTTTACTGTAATTACCACTCCAGGACAAAGTAAGTCAACTGAGTTTTTTTTGAAAGATCGATATGACCAGATTGTAAATAAAGACCTTCTCAAGGGAAATGTACCCTCATACTCATTGTCCTTCAGAGGAGGAGTTTTAGTCTCTTAATACCTCTTCATTATCTTTAATTGAAACATAGATAGAGGAGAATTTATCCATTTCCTCTTCTCTCTATGCTTTACTCTTATTTTAACAATTGTTATTATGAAAGAAGCCAGATGAGTTTATAGTAGTTTGATTTTTGACATGAGAAATTTTAGAATTAATTAACTCTTCAATAATTCTGTATGTGGAAGAGCTTTTGTGCTATGGCAGAAACAGGATCCTGAGTTTTAACTTGGTAATGGATATCAGAAGATTACCATATGTTATATTTTAACCTACCCTTGAGTTTCTAGGTTTTGCTGAGATACTGGTTGAAAAGTCAAACATCTTATGTCTGTACTTAAAACAAATTCAAGTAGGTACAATGGGAAAGGAAAAGTATAAATTATCATTGTAAAACATGCCTAGAATGCCATGTGTATGTCAGATTGCCATATCCAGGAAACATGAATTTCGGTGAGGAATATCTAGTAAAATTGTGGTATTAGACATCTATTAAAACAGAAAAGACAAAACCAGTCAAAAAATGTTTTGGAGGATGCTGGTGTTTTCAGACCTGCAACAGGTATTAACAGTGTGATATCAGGTTGCTCACTCCATCTGTCCTGGGTTTTTCGTTGTTAGCAAGGGAAAGCGACCCATTCCATTGACCCCAGCTCCTCCTGATCATGGAAGCAGAATTAATACTTGTGTTATGGTTGCAACAACTTTGCTTCATTGTCCCCCTCCAGCTGCAGTGGAGCACAGGAGATATCCCTGGATATCCCCAAACACATCATTTACGTATCTTATTGCCCCTTTTCCCATTTCTTTACCCTCCTCTTCTCCACCATTCTGCACTCCAGCCCTGTCACAAGTAATTACTGATAATTATTTTCTTCATTGAGCTCATCTTGCTACATCCATAGCCAAATTTGGTATTTATTATTCTGCCACCTAGGTAATGTCAGCATTACATGCTCAACTAACAAGGCTGTCTAGGCATTGCTCAATCTTCAGGGCTGTTGTTCCCCAGAGGTCTGCCATTCCCCTCCAGTTATCTGTGATGTTCAGCCCTTTCTCACCTTCCCATTGACCACCTCTGAGACCCAGGTGTCCCTGACAATCCTCAGAGTGCTAACCATAACTTTTGGCGTCTTCTCATCTTGTTTATCTGTCGTGTCTGACAATTTATCATGTCATAGTTTCTCATGTCCTATTCAATCAGCTTAACTCTGGACCAGGGCTTATTCAGATGCCTCGATATTTGCCTGTAGCTCTAAGAAAAAAAGGAAATGAGACTTGGCTCATTTGTCATGAGACTTGGTTTATCTTTGCAATATGAAGACTGAGGTCAGATATGAAATAAGATCTTGCAGATGTTGGTTTTAAAATACAGTATGTAGGGCTAAAAACACTGAAAAGAATAATTTTAATAAACAAACTGATATGGCAGCAACTGCATATACGTATAAGGATGTATCAGGCACCTAAATATTATTGTAATGTTTATAAGACTGATAAGCCTGGTCAGTTTGAACTCCAAAGAAAAACTTAACTGGATTGACTTTCATTAACACCCTTCATGCTAATGCTTAGTCCCTACTAATTTTTAGTTCCTATTACTACACATTCAAGCAGTCAGTCCTTAGCAGCCATATGTAACACCCGCTGTGAGTACACAGTACTGCAATGCAGGTCCCATACCCTCTGCGGTCACCATCACCCGAGCATAGGAAGCAGGCTCCAGAGCTCTTCCATGTGGTACACCGATGCGGGCAATATACTTGGGATCTTTCCCTTTTTGAAAATGTCTGAGTTTCTTGACACTTCTCAGCCCTGGGCCTCTGGCGGTGGCAGAGGTGGTGTGGGATACTCAGGGCAGTTGCTGCAGCAGGTGCCCTGTCCTGCTGCTTGGCTCTTTCTTCCCTGCTCAGTGGTTTCTCATTTTCTTAAAGGTTTCATGTTTTCAATGAGCACTAATCATTCTTGAGCAGGTTGTCTATAGTTCTGGAGCCTCTGCTTTCCAGACATGTCCATATTTTAAACACTTAAATACTCCATGCTTTCAAAATTGTACATCCTAGCAAGAGACACCATGTAACAGGTTCCAGTTCACATCGCAAGTTCTCATAGCAAATTGGTAACACTCCTAGCAGATCATAACTGGGCCCTTGCAGAGTTTGCTAAGGCACAGTTAGCTTGAGGCTTATTCCCTGAAACATTATAATTTGTGCAGGGCTACAGGGTGCAAAAATGTTTTTATACCTATTATTATTTACTGCTCTTATGTCTAAGTTTAAAACAACCTAATATTTATTAAATCCTGCTTAGTGTAGGTCTGTTTTTATGAGTGCAGTAGACCTTTGCTTTGGCCACAGTATAAGCTGTTCATGTACTAGGAAAGTCTTTCTAAATACTAGGCAGTGAAGTTAAAAGGCAGTCAGCCAGTGGGATAGGAGGTATAAAGAGAAGACATAATGGCAAGGCAAAAATACTTCATATAAAGCAGAATTTAATATTTATGTAAAGGAAAGACTCTGTGATGTGTTTGCACAGAGTGATCAAGGATTAAAATTACCACTCCACTGTCCAGCAACAGATTCTGTCTTGTCTTCTAATAATAATGGCCAGTCTTCGCGAACGAAGATTTGGGGAAAGGTCTTTTACCTTTCCAGCCTGCGCAATGGATTTTTTAGGTGAGACACAGCCTGCGCTGAACTGAGCCCACCCTTTAATCCTAAGGTTCATCTGCCGGGGCCGAGCAAGCTTGGACAATGGCAGTGAGGTCCTCAGGACGTAGGTTTGTTTAGAGTGACCTTCTCATAGATGGATGGCCTCACAGGGCTAACGAGCTACCATCTGCCCGGGGGACTTGGGATTCGAACCCGTGGTCGCAGCAGTGAGAGTCCTGCATGCTAACCACTAGGCCACCAGGGGTCCCGTCTTGTCTTCTAATGTCTCACTGATAACACTGATCTCTGTCTCCGATCCAAGTCAGATTTACCCTTTACTGTAAAGTTTAGTCCTGAAGAAAAAGGACACGAGGACAAAGAATTTGAAGTGAATTCACCATTCTATCAAAAGTTAGTTTAGAAATCAATGTACTTGTTATCTAGTTAAGAGCATGCATGAACTGCAGTAATCTCATACAAACCCTATATTACAGCTGACACTCCAATTCAAAGAATATTTTCAGTGAAAGTACTGTATCTAGAAGCATATTCATGCCATCTTCTCTTTTTCTAACTCTTCTTCTTCTATGCATGCATTCATCAGCTTTGAAAGACAACTCTTAAAATGAGATATGGCCTCTTACATAGAAAAAATACATTCACTTGAACTGAAACAGAAATAATTGATCAGGAAACAAAGCAGGAAACTAAATTTGCAGCTTCTTCCTTTAAAAATAACAATCAAATCCTGTGGGTACTAGCAACTTTCTTATTAATTTTGCCTAATAGCTGTTATCATAAATGTATGAATACATTGATTATAATTTTCTAGACACTAGCAATCTACATGTAGTAGTAGAACAATTATGCTAAAATCGCTGTTTAAGGATGAGTGTGAGAAAAGGTGGGCATATTTTCAAGTACTGAATAGAAATGTGATAACTGTCTCACTTGTATTTAACATACTGTAGTACTCTTTCTTTGTTCTCCATTTAATAGCTGATCATTTTGCTGCTCTGGTAGGAAAAAAAAAAAAAAAATTCCTTTTAAATTAGGACACACTGTCTTGTCTATAACTGAAGTATAAATAGGCAAGAAAGCTTAAGGAGTCAAGAGACACTTTTATAAACATATTTTGCTTCTTGTACTTAAAGGAGATACAAGGTTCTCATTCTTCAGAGCATGAGACTATAGGAGTGCTACATGCCACTACTGTTATGAACATGAGATTTGACTTCTGCTGTTGCCTTTGCTTTCAATTTCTCAGACATAATAGTGCTATTATATTTCTTACCTTTTTGGAGTCTTTTTCTGTCAAATGTTCCTAAGACATTTAAACTTTAAATCAGTTTGTCGTATCCCTATCGTGAGTTTTCAGAGAAATTGTCATACTACACTTCCCCCTGTCCCATCCTGCTCTCCACCCCACAGTCTTCTCTACCAGATGTCATGCCATGTCTACCTCATTGATATTGAGTTTCAAAATGCAACACAGCTTCCTGTCTTTCACATACTGGGTGAAAAAAAAAAAAGGCCTTCTCTTTCTAATTCCCAAAGGGAAGATTATCCTCTCCCTGTCCCCTCTTTGTAGTGTGTTGTTCAATGCTGGGAGAAATTTGGGGCCAAATGGACATAGCATAGAAAATCATACTGGCTACACACTCAAAATTACCCTCATCTTGCTATGCAGCTGTCTATCCTGCTGTAACACAGCTGCATCCCTGTCTGTATGCCCAGTTTCCCTTCCAGAAACAGGACAGAAACTGGGCTAGTAGTCAGCACTTTTCTTCTTCCTACATATAGATACAGCACCGTCAAGGTTAAAGGTGTATTAGCAAATCTGTCTAGGCTGCTTTTAAGTATTTTGCATCTTATTCTACCCCAAGCCCATTCAGTGATCAGAAGGTCTCTGCACACAACCAGAGCACTGCACTCCCTACAGACAGTGCTATTATACTGCAACCATCCTCCAGAACTGACCTCCAGTCTGTAGGTTCTAAGTACTGAAGAAGCAAAACAGTTCTCCTCCATGTTTCCTTAATTAAGGAGATTGTTAATGAAGGCTGTTTCTTTGTTGGGTGGGGCAGTTCAGATGACAGGAAAGACTGACTTGTCAACCTTATGGTTAAATATATGTTTAGAAGCTGTTTTAAAGATATCTTAAATAAAATATACTCTATCATCAAGCATTCATAACATGGTTTCAAAAGCTAAACTAAGGATGAGAGAGGAGGATTGATTTAAGTAATTTTTTTATAAAATTACTCCAGAAATTAAAATATTCCCAAACACAGAGTTAAAGATTCTGGAGTCAAACACCAGAGGACATAACTTCTATTTAGTTTTATGTTGCATAATTACCATGGTATGCCCATGATGTGCAGGGTGAAGCAAGCATATTAAAGATAGATTCATAATTAGATCTGAGGTACTTGGCTAATTAACAAAATGGATAGACAAAATCTGTATTTCATTAGGGTGAGATGTATCAGTTTCCTCCTGTGCTTCTACATGTTTGATATATTATACTGCAGTGAGCTATTTCCAGTGGATCGTGTTGGGATGTGGTGATAAGTCACATGCCAAGCAACATAATAAAATAATTTATGATCAACCAGACTGGAAATATCAGTTGGGCAATTCTCTGTATTTAATATTTCACCATATGAGTTCATCACATTGCTCTCAGGCTTTCAAGCTGGTGTTGCTACTGATATTATTTGGACAGTCTTCCTTCTCTCTCTAAGAAAATTAAAGAATAAAAGTCCTTAAATGTATGTGTATACTTGCTAAAGTGCTATCCTCTCACACTGAATGTTACATATTTTAGGTCTTATATTGTCTTATACAGCTTGTTAGTCAAGTAAGAGCTTGGTGCATATACATCCCAATGAAAAGTGATATACAGGTAAATAGATAGAAAGCTAATTCTCATTCTCTGTTTATGCTATAAAGTTGGAAGTGTAAAGAAGAAAAATGCACCTGTATTGAAGAATCACAAAAGTATGAATCAATTTTAAAAAGCAGTATGACTTTTTTCCCATAATTTTCTTACTATCCTCTAAAATCATTAAAAAAAACCAAACCCAGTGCTCCTGTAGCCAGTGCTGCACATGGAAGAAGAGGAAACTTTCCTTGTTACTAAGCCCGGGATTGTATCTATCAGATTGTTTTCTCTGTGTGTGTGTGCACCTGTGTATTTTTAATATTTATTTTCATATACACAAATATGATGCCGTCTTTCTCATGGCAGATGTTCTCTTTGCTTCTTGCTATAAGATAATTCTGCTTGTATTCTGTCATTCCAGTAATAACACCACTGGATCTTTATGTCTAACCTGTGTACTCCATCTATTTTTTATATAGGTCTTTCCTGAAATTTGCAGAAGGTAATGTTAGTGAAAAAGAAATAAAATCTGTTTAATTATAGTATAAAACAAATTAACATCTTAAGCACCCATGTGTCATGCCTTTTTCCGACCCCTCTCCCCCATACCAGCTCAGAACAGCTGTGACACTGACAGCATTAATATTATTATTATTATTATTATTATTACCATCACTGACACCAGAGTGCTGTTGAATGCTTGTTTTCTTCATAGGTAGCTTATACACTAGTTTGTTGTATTCACACACTAAAGAATACCCAGAATTCTCAACTGTGAGTATATTTTCTTTGTTTAGTCTTTTAAAAGAATACAGGGATCTGTGTATATTTTCAGAAGTCCCTGTTTCATCTCTCCTGAATTATATATATAATAATGTTCCTAGTGATAAGGATAATATAAACCAAGATTTAACTATGAAACAAAGACTAAAATAACTGTAGGGGTTAAACTACTTGATAGACCTTTTACCGTTTGGATATAGCAGTAATCCAAAATTAGGTGATAAAATCACTTACCTCCCTCTATACAAAGATTACTTGATAAATTCAATAGAAACATAAAGAGAGTCTTTATTTTTAATGGTAAATAGTTATGGAGTTGGGGTTTTTTGTTGTTTTTATGTTAATTAGATTGGAAAAGACCTCTGAGATCATTGAGTCCAATCTATGATCGAACACCACTATATCAACTGGACCCTGGCACTGAGTGCCACATCCAGTCTTTCATTAAGCACCTATGATGACTCCACCATCACCCTGGGCAGCCCATTCCAACATCTAATCACTCTTTCTGTGAAGAAATTCCTCCTAATGTCCAACCTAAATGTCCCCTGGAATATCTTATGTCCTCTTGTCCGGTTGCTGGTTGCCTGGGAGAAGAGACCAACACCTACCTGGCTACAACCTCCTTTCAGGTAGTTGTAGAGAGTAATAAGGTCACCCCTGACCCTCCTCTTCTCCAGGCTAAACAACCCTAGCTCCCTCAGCTGTTCCTCATGGGACTTGTGCTCCAGACCTTTCACCAGTTTCATTGCCCTTCTCTGGACAAGTTATATACTGTTATATACTTAGTATTATCAAGGTTACAACTGTTCCCATTCAGAAATACTTTATTTAAAATTAATTTTGCATGATTTATAGTACTGTAAGTATTAAATCTTGTTTTAGTAATCTGCTGCTTTCTCCAAGATTCCAGCATTTGAAATGCTGTAGATTTGTTCATAGCCAATCTATGCCTTACATTTTCTTCATCACAAGTTTTACAGACTTATGTTTGAATAGCAGCTTCATAGGTTTGGAAACAATGTGATTTCAGACCCCACTGCATAAACAGAGTCCATCTGATGTTTGGCAGCTCTTAGTAATACGGCATACTGACATGACAATTTTGACTGAATCACTAAAAATTGAGACCAGGGTTCAGCTATTTAAAGACGGTTAGGAGTCTAACTTTGCTTGAAACCAATTTTTTTTCTCCATTGCAATATTGTTGTTGTTGAAAGCTTTTATAAGGACATTATAATTGCTCAAATAATAAAATAAATGAATATTGGACTGCTTTGGATAGTGTTTTTAAGTGAACTGACATTAAAGTAAGTGATAACAACTGCTTTTGTCTGTAGTATTGCCACCCTCCAACAAGTTTAAAGAATGACATTCTGATTTGCAGGACCTTTTTCATTATTATTTTTAATCTTCCACACAGGTACTTAAGCTCAGATGTTATCCGAAGTGCTTGAAAATCTGCAGCTGAAGAATTCCAGCATTAGCTTGTAGGAGGTACATATAACACTGACGTTAGTAATTAAAATGACATCAGTGGAGAAAACATGCAAAAGCAGCTGTCATTTGATTTGGGCCATTCTAGATGTCTAAAATCCATCAGACTGCTTGAAAAACTAATAAAAGCCAGCTGATTACCATATTAGTTGCTAAAAGGCATCTGGGGATTTGAATTTACAGACAGCATATCCCTTCCAGACTCAAGAGAAGAGATGTCATGGAGGCCAATTAACCTAGGAATAGCTGTTAATCCCTTTCAGGTCATGTAGAGGAACAAGTACAGATAAATACATGGGACAAAAGCACTTTTGAGTTCACTAAGCTGCTTTTTAAAACAGTTCTTAGGCAGTCAAACAAATAACATAGTAGCACTTCACATCTTCTCCATGCTATACAAACAGATAATTAGCAACCAGAGTCGGTCATTGTTCTCCAGATCTTACAGGCAGGAAAACTGAGGCATGGAGCTGGAAAGCATCCAAGGCCAAACACAGTGCCAGTAACCAAGTCAGGATTACAGTTCTGGAATAGCTACAATCAAGACTCCAACTTGATTCACCCCATGCAAAACAACATTTCCATTCACAAGAAGGGTTATGTTTAGAGTACAAATTTTCAAGACCCTGCACCTTTGAAAGCTAGTTATTGACCCTGCTGGGCTCACCCTATGTACTAAACATCCAGGCCCTCATCCAAGGCAATACTTAAGCATCTTTACTAAACAAACAAAACAAACAGACAAAAAATAGTTTTCAGGTATTTAGAATCAGTCTCAAACAAATAAACCTGAGATTTTTTTTTTTTAATATAGTGGTCACCCCATCAGGATCAGTAGCCTTGGTTGCCATCTTTTAACAAGAGTACCTCTTTTGCAGTTATTATGGTCACTTATCTCTACTGTCCAGCATAAAGACAGTGAATAAAGTCAAATAAGTGCCTATTATTCACCCCATTCTCTATTTTTTTCATGGGCTAGATAATCTAGTGCTGCCATGCAGCCAGGCAGGCCATGTTAAAAAGCATTAACTGAGACGTTAGGCATAGCAGGTAAAACATGAAATGGAATATTCCTGTTTATGCCAGTTTAGATTCAAATATCTATGATGTATATTTACTGTATTTAAAAAAGCTATAAACCCCCCGTAAATTGTGTAATCCAATATTTTCTCTCATACTTGGATTCAAAGTTATGTCCAAGAGATTATTTTGCCATACAGAAAAGTGACAGAATGTTATATTTGTGTTTACTTTATTTTGTGTGCTTGCTTAAAAAAGCAGCTACCTCAGAAGTTGTGGTAATCAAGGATCAGCAACTCCATAGACTCTGTCTTCTACAGCTATAGAACTCCTATAAGTCTCTTGCAACATGGCTTTCTAATTGGTAACAGATACAGGTTTGCTGGTTTTTTTTTCATTTTCACATGAAAAAACTCTTGTTATAAATTTTTTTCCTAGTCAATAGCAATCTACTGGAGATGGAATACTATATCTCATTTGAAAACACTGGACCCTGGATATCAGTTACATTAAATGTACAGTCAGCAATGAGAATAAGAGATCCAAAGTACATTTCTCTGACTTGTGTGTACCAGTCAGCCCAGAATAAACCAATGACTTTTTTTAATCCCAATGTATATGATATACTTAATTTTGGATACTGGGATTTTGTTTATAGGAATCTGTTGATAACGTATATCATAATGATTTATGATATACATTAAATAGAGCTCAAATCAGTCCAGCAGTTTAATTACCTAGGTAGCCTCATCTCCTCGGATGGTAAGATTGACAGAGAGATAGACAACAGGTTAGCAAAGGCATATAGTGCTTTTGGAAAACTCCATAAAAGAGTTTGACGAAATAAACACTTAAGAAAAGTACCAAGATCAGTGTTTACAGAGCCATAGTGCTGTCTACTCTTTTATATGGATCTGAATCATGGGTCATCTACCACTACCACCTGCAACTCTTAGAATGCTTCCATCAACGCTGCCTCCGTACAATCCTAAACATCCACTGGTCAGATTATGTGACCAATACGTCTGTTCTAGAACAGGCAGCAGTTACAAGTATTGAGGCCATGTTGCTGAGAACACAGCTGCGATGGGCAGGGCACGTCTCCAGGATGAAGGACCATGGCCTCGCTAAGATCTTGCTTTAGGTGAACTTGCCACTGGCTGCTGCAAGAGAGGAGCCCTGAAGAGAAGATACAAGGGCTCACTGAAACAACATCTCAGCCTTGGCCATGTTGATCAACATAACTGGTCTACTCTGGTCTCCAATCGGGAGGTCTGGAGACACACCATCTATAACGCTGCTGCTTCCTTTGAGAACGCACACAGGATCACTCTTGAGGAGAAAAGACAATGCAGAAAGAATTGTGCCTTGCAGAGTATACCACCTAAGGCGTCTTTCTGCTGTGCCTTTTGCAACCAGACTTGTCTATCTCGTATCGGCCTTTTTAGCCACCAGCACGCTTGTAACAAGGGTAGAGCCCTTCCCAAATCTTCATTTGCAAAACCTAGCCATGATATCATAATGACCATTATTTTCTTACTAGTTCACTCACCATCCCCCACTTTAAACTCCAAATTCATATTTTTAAATTAGTTTCTCTTATTTTCTAAGAGATAGGTATCAGTCTATGCAAATTCTTATTTTACCGGAAGTTTTATTGAAAATCAAATATCCTGGGTTTTCTATTCTCCATAATACTATTTGAAATGTATATGCCAATTTCTTTCATCCATTCAGTATTCTCAGTGTTGAATTGAAGTTTATTGAAAATCTAGTGTTAAAGAAAATGCACTATATTAAATCAACTTTTGTAACAGAGAAACATTATTTTGGTACGTTAAGCTTAGCCAAGGAAAATATATGGACAGGATTTTAGACACTATTAAATACTGAGCTACAGTAGAACAATTTCATGATTGTCCTAACAGATAGAGATACTGACTTAATATCTATTTTTTTCCCTCAGTTGTAACCACTGTAACCTCACTGTCTTCAATTTATAATTGCCATAGTGTTTACATGTGGATAAACATATATTTCCAAGAACCAGTTATGGTATTCTCACGTGTTAGCCTCTTCTACTTCAGCTCAACAAAGCCCCTTATGGAATTCGGTATTGCATCTCCTTCCATGTTGAGGATACAAGATCTTCATGATTTTGGACACACTTGTTTATTGGTAGAGATGGTGATGTTTGTACGGTTTTGTTTTTGTTTGCACCAAGCTGTCTCTGCAGCTGAAAAGACAAATTCAGATCTGGAATTTTTTTTTGTCTCTGTTTCTGTGAGAAATACTGGTCTTTATTCATACTTAAATATACTAATAAGATTACTATCTTGTGTTTGTCTTATGGAAACCCCAAACTAATTTGTACCTACACATCCTTACATACTAAGCATGTAAGGGGGATTAGAGGGAAAAGTAACATGCCTATCTACAATAGGAACCTTCTCTACATCTTTGTCACTTCTATAGAAAGCAAACTCTTTCTGTCTCGTCTTACACGTTGCAGCAGCATAATGATCCAAGTGAATAAGATAAAATTGGTAGTGAGAGCTCATTGGAAGGACTATGTTTATTTCCATGCACTTGGCTTACCTCATATTTCAGTGTATATCTATGGACACAATTTTTCTTTGTCCAGGACAATTTTTCTTTGTCCTGTATACAGAAGATGTATACAACTTTGTTATGAGAATCAGTTCTATCAGCCACTAAGATTTCAGTATTTCTGACATCAGGTCTCATTCAGAAACTTTGCCTGTTCTTTCCCGAGCCATTTATTTTTTTTGTGCTTTCATAAATAGTCTACAAGTTGTAGTTGAGGCTTTACTTCTTATTAAATTATTGTGTGAAGGGTTTATTACTTTTTTGTCTCAGGATGTAAAGTTAATACTGATTTGTCTAGAAATCTTCCTTCTAGAAAATATTGGGGTATTTTTCAAAAAAAAAATTGACAGAGAAGCCCAGCCGACTAAAGTTCCTGACTTTTAAAGTTTCCAACTTTTAAAGTTTCCTCTCCTTTGAATGAGGAAGCAATGTCTGCAGATATTCTAAATAGAAATTTCCTTGCTACTCTAAGCCTTCTTTAGATTATTCTAAAATACTGAAGAGAAGAAAGGGAAGAAAAAATGAAGGAAATATTTATCCTGTATTTGAAATATCTCACTTAGTGTAAGGTAGTGTCTCCTACATATGTTTTTGAGAAATTGTCCTTTTGTTTACTGCAAAGTCTGATCTAATACATCTTATCTAGTGCATTTTCAGACAACTAATGTATGTTTTAAGGCAGATCACAGAAATCATCAATCTGGTTGCCAGTTCTAGAGAAGTCTTTCGGTTGGAAATTGACTGGGAGAGGAATATGACTAAATATTCTTACCAGGAAAAACTTATACTGAACTGAAAGACTCACTCTCCCCACTCTCATAGCAGTCAGACAAAGACACTTCTCTCAAATCTTGCAGCCTGCCAGGCTCTGACCTGAGAGTAACAGTTACCACCAAAGCATTTAGAAAGCATTTTCCATCATGTCCCAGATCTGCCCCAGTCATTGTCTCATCCTTATTATTTCAGAAGGACAAACTTGCAGGGGTCCAGGAAGGAGTAGATAATCAAAACAGAACCAGGACATATTTATCCAGTTGTGCTTTAGGGAAAGTATTGTTGAATTTGGGTGACTGAAATGCTGAGGCGTGACTTCTTGATTGATGGTGTTATCCAAGTGCAGATCTGCACATCCTATGAAACTCTGTTAGTGCTGGCATGAAAAGAGGAGATGAACATAGGGACCAAAAAAAAAATCACACATGAGAAAAGTAAACCATAATGTTTAAATTATGCTTGTAGAGGCTATTTAGCAGCTCCAGAAGAATCAGACTGAAAAACTTCTTTAAAATAAATCTTGTACCTTAAAAAAAAAATTCCAAATGATGCTGAATTCATCATTACTCTATGTGAATTGCTTTAATATCTCTCTTTTAAATTCACATACAAAGATCTCACCTCAAGTTGCTGAAATACTGCTATTTATTAAATATGTGAATGTAAACAGTTAATTTATAGAATAATTAACCAGTAATTAAAGACTAATTAAACTGAGAGGCTCAGGAAAAAAAATGACAAAAGTTAACTCATGAGACAAAATGCTGTCTTTCTGTGTCAAACAGAATCAAGAAAAAAATCTTTTACATGAAATTTGAGTATCAATAAAGTGTGCAGTTACAATCACATAAGAATCAACCATTACTGAAGACTCTTTAACCAGTTATTACTGCAATTTGCAGTATTCAAACAGTGAATTTTTAGCTAAAAAGTGAAATTTAGAGAGGTCAGACATGATGATAAGGTATGAAGGCCATGTATTTTCTTAAGAAAACCTGGAAGCTTATCTAAAATTGTTGCAAACTATTTGTCCTCCAGAGCCAGGAATAAGAGAAGAATATTTGTTGCTTCTTATAAATATTTCTTGGGACTAGTAGCTCCTTTACTATAAACTAGTATAGCCTAATCCCTAAATGGTTCTACTGCTTTAGATTAGCTGAAAAGGAAAGCAAATCCATGAATAATTCAGAAGGAAGACTGGATTATTGTTTCACAGAATCACAGGCTGGTTGAGGTTGGAAGGGACCTCTGGATGTCACCTGGTCTGACCTCCATGCTCAAGCATGTTGCCGAGGGCCACGTCCAGACAGCTTTTGAATATCGCTAAGGTGGGAGAGTCATGTGCTTTTCTGGGCAACCTCTGCCAGTACTTGGCAACTGCAAGAAAGTGTTTCCTGATGTTCATGAGGAGCTCCTCGGTTCCAGTTTGTGTCCGTTGTCTCTGGTCCTGTCACTGAGCACCATTGAGAAGAGCATGGCTTTGTCCTCTTTGCATCCTTCCTTCAGATAATTCTATATACTTATCAATTCTATTGATAAGGTTCCCCTGAGCCTTCTTTTCTCCAGGCTGAACAGTCCCAGCTCTCTCAGCCTTTCCTCAGAGGAAAGATGCTTCAGTCTTTCAGTCATCTTTATGGCCATTTGCTGGACTCTGGCCAGTATGTCCATGTCTCTCTTGTACTGGGCAGCCCAGACTGGACACAGTACCCTAGATGTGGCCACATCAGTGCTGTGTAGAGGAAAGGGTTCACCTCTTTCCTTCCATAACTCATGAGACATCGTAATAGAGTGTTTTGAACACATTAAGTAATTTTTAAATATTTTTAGCTGAATATAGCTGTTTATTTTCCTGAATCTGTAATATGAAATGTTTGATGAATTTTGTTCAATGAATTAGCAATTTTTGTACATCTTTTTTTTAACATCCATGCCAATAATGTTGTATTTTGTTTCAAATGAGCTTATAGACTACATTTTTTGCTTGTTTGTGTTTTTTAAATAATTTTTTGTTTGCTTCTTTGGGAGGAGATGCTTTGGTTTGTTTTGTTTTAATTAATAAATACACCTGGAAAAAAGGCACAATAGTGATGCTAAATACTTTGAAAAAAGGTGGCTCATTCTCAGCTATTTACATGGAAACATGGCTCTTTCAAGAAAGTGACACTGGTCCTGATTCATTCCTGAAGTTCCCAAAGCAAGCTGACGAGCAGGCTTAGGTAGCTAAATGCTACAGTTCATGGCAGTGAATCCTCAGATTTGCCACTTAAAATCCCAGGCTGGGGATTGCAATTCTTTACATGAAAAAAAGAAAGGCCAAACCAAGGAAACAAAAACTAACCAACCAAAACCCACCACAGTTTACAATACCCTGATTTACCTTTTTTATCACTCACTGTTATAAAAACTTACCTAAAATCAGTACCAAGTGGTTTGTAATTCCTGTCTATCTGCTTCTTTGTTTTTTTGTTGGTTTTGTTTGTCTTTTTGTTTGTTTCTTCCCTAAGACAGTTGATTTATTTCAGATAAATTTAGGAGAAAGAGGCTCAATTCTTTTCTTTTGTGTACTCTGTATATATGCTCCTGTGATACCAGAACCTAGGCAGGGAGAAGAAGCCAAATTAAAGACTCTTATTGTCAGTAGCAATTTGATCTGCTCAGCCTGGTGAGTAGTTCATTAGAATGTGCATGCAAGCTATCCAGTCATATCTGATTTAACAATGGTGAGGGTTGTATACTGCACTGTCAGTCCCTGGAAAAAAATCATTCATTCATGGCTAGGTTTTGCGAACGAAGATTTGGGAAGGGCTCTACCCATGTTTCTTGCAAGCACGTTGGTGGCTAAAAAGGCCAATACGAGAAAGGCAAGTCCGGTTGCACAAGGCACAGCAGAAAGACTCCTTGGATGGTATATTCTGCAAGGCACGATTCTTTCTGCATTGTCTTTTCTCCTCAAGGGTGAACCTGTGTGCTTTCTCAAAAGCATCAGCAGCGTTATAGATGGTGTGTCTCCAGGCCTCCCAATTGGAGACCAGAGTAGACCAGTTATGGTGATCAATATGGCCGAGGCTGAGTTGTTGTTTCAGGGAGTCCTTGTATCTTTTCTTCGGGGCTCCTCTCTTGCGGCAGCCACTGGCAAGTTCACCATAAAGCAGGATCTTAGGGAGGCGGTGGTCCTTCGTCCTGGAGACGTGCCCTGCCCAGCGCAGCTGCATTCTCAGTAGCATGGCCTCAATACTTGTAACTGCTGCCTGTTCAAGAACAGATGTATTGGTCACATAATCTGACCAGTGGATGTTTAGGATTGTGCGGAGGCAGCGTTGATGGAAGCGTTCTAGGAGACGCAGGCGGTGGCGGTAGATGATCCATGATTCGGAACCATATAAGAGAGTAGACAGCACTATGGCTCTGTAAACACTGATCTTGGTACTTTTCTTCAAGTGTTTATTACGCCACACTCTTTTATGGAGTTTTCCAAAAGCACTATATGCCTTCGCTAACCTGTTGTCTATCTCTCTGTCAATCTTACCATCCGAGGAGATGAGGCTGCCTAAGTAATTGAACTGCTGGACTGATTTGAGTTCTGATTGGCCAATGGTGATGTGGGGATGATGGGGGACTTCCTGAGGTGCAGGTTGATGGAGAACTTCTGTCTTCTTTAAGCTGACTTCCAGCCCAAAGAGCTCAGCAGCATCTGCAAAGCAGGATGTTAAACGCTGCAGGGCTGCTTCTGTGTGTGCAACAAGGGCAGCGTCATCAGCATAGAGCAGCTCCAGGACAACGGGAAAAAAATAGGATGGAGTTAGCTGCACTTTACAGGTTTGATGTGAAAACTAGAAAAGTAAAGATACTGTGGTAGAATAATCATTTGAAAAAGGGATAGGCATTTAGAGACAGACCATATGAACTCAAGTACAATTAGAGTTTCATTTTATATACTTTTAAATTTTATGTATTTAAATTCCAAGTACTGTGTATCCCTGTGGTAACACACTTTCCTATCCAACTGGCATAAGACATACTACAGAAAATCTCTTGTTTTGTTTATATTTGTAGTGGAAAAATACACATGAACTTGTGTCATGCAAACTATGCTAAGATTGGAAACTATGAAGCTATTTACTGCCATTCAATAATTATCTGTAAGATCATATGGAAATCAATACTACTTTGAGGCAATGAAAAAATTGCCGAGTTCCAGTTCTGCACTTCATTATGAGCTACTGACATCAATACAAATTTTAAAAATAAATTAAAAAAACATATCTTTAATGTGTACAAAAGGGGACCCTTATGTTTCCATCATTTCTGTCATTTATCAATATTAGCAATGTGTTTCTCCTATCTGTAAGTAGCTGTCTCTGGTGTTCTATTAATGCTTTCTCTGAGTATAGTTGAAGTCATGGATATGTACAAGTTCAAAGAAGTACTGAAAGAGCTCTTCCATCACCAGAACAGGTTTTTCCTCTTAATACTTCTGCATCACTCTCATTAACAGTAGTTGCAGATACAAGGGAAGGATAAATCCGAAAGTATTATCCAAATGCAGTCCAGCTGACATTAGAAGATTTTGTTCTGTTACTTTTTACTTTTTACTGTACTTGCTGAGTGTTTTAGATAGTGACATTTTAAACTTGGGGGGGAAAAAAACCAACAGAGAGAGAGAGAGAGAGAAAGAGGACAACCAGGGAAGGAAGAAATTAAATTCCTTTTACATTTAGTTTTTATTAATACCCTGCACCTAAGACATGAGTAATCAGTTTCAGCATTGGTGTTCAGTGGTCTGCCTTCAGAACACACATATACACTGCTCACTAAGGCCTGCCTTATATATGCCTTAACTTTAACAAAAACTGAGGATTTTTCAGATTATGGTTCTCTATCACAGCAGGTTCCCACAATGTCATGTTACTAAAAAAATACTTGTTTCACAGATGTAATCCAAGTGTGTAGAAAGATACAAATATCTTGTCACCTTTCCATGTTAATACCAGATGGACTTATGTATTTTTAACATGGGGGGATTTGTCAGTGGTTTTGAGATTCCATATGAACAGACTAATTTTGTAAAGCTAAAACAATGAACTAGGCATGCTTTCTCAAGTTTTGTGTAGTGTATGTGTCTGTGCTTTATAGTATTCAAACCACAAATCCCATGCCAAGGTCTGAGCTCATTCAGAGTAGATAATGTAGTCCTGAACTGACAGGAAGATTGCTGCCTTGTTAGTCTGCAGTCCCACATGAACTCACACACATGTTGACCCTAAGACTCAGCAGGCAACTCCAGAAAAAACACTGAAGTTGTTCTCAGAGCATGAAGATAAACAGATGGATGAATATTTGTAAAACAGGGATCTTAGAAGTTGTGCCACTTGTGGATGACATGACAAGGTGATATTCTTTTGGTTCAGTCACATGGACTGTGCTTTCTGTAACATTGACAGATTCTGACTTTATAGTGTATTTAATACTCTTTAAAAACATAAGGATAGTGTGGAGATGAATCAAAGATAAGTTTGTATGTTAAAAAGAAAAGGATTCACTCTCATTATCAGCAAGAGTACTGTCTGTGTTCCCTGTCAACTCACAGTTCTCTTCAGCGAGTTACCAATATGTGTGTAATAGTTTAGGGAGCAGAAGGTATGCTTTCTGGAGTTGATAAAAGAGGAAATAACTGTGGATGAGACTGAATTATTGGTAGGACTACTTAAGAACAAACAGAACTGAAAAATTTATTCCAACTGGGGTCTCCAGGCTATGGAAGAAAGTGGAAGGAATTGATCCCTATTAGATAGCATGCTGGAGGAATTATCAAGAGAATTGGTCAGGACAAAATATGTTGGCAAATGAAAAAACATGAAACTCTGTAATACATGTGCAACTGTCCATGTGTAATCCCTGAAAAATTTCTAAATAACACAAGGGAATAGATTTCTTTATACTTCAGAATTCAAAGCAGTCATTGAATTCTCTTTTTTGTTAAGCTTTTTTTTTGACCAAGGCAAAAACACACACAAGCTTCTGGAAAGAGGAAAGACAGATTAATATCACCGATGTTATCCAATACAGCGATAGCCACCAGCAACATTAGTGTATGACAGTGTCTTTTGCCAGAAAATAAATAGCATGATATGGAAAAATGATTTTAAGCCAAGCTGCATTGTATTGTCTGTAATAGAAGGGAGGGTTAGGAAAAATAAAAAAGGAATATTTAGCTCATTTGTTTTTCAGTATAAATTTTCATCTGACCAGATTTCTCTACAGATTTTGAAACATTAAAGGTACTGAAAGTTACTTCTTCCCCTTCCCTGCACATGACAACTAGTCCCTCCTACTGCTAGTGCTTGGGACCCTGTACAAAATATACAAATTTTAATTGAAAAGTTTAATTTGTCAAAATTAAATAAACAGTAGATTTCACTGTGTTGCCTCAAATTATTCGGAAAATGAACAAGATACTTTAAATTGCTGCTTAGAAATGCTTTTTTCATTTGATTATTAGAACAATTTCTTTTAATGTTGAAATTCAAAGACATTCTGAAAAACAGTTGTCTTAATCGCAACAAAGATTTGTTTGAGTTCAGTTTACTTTCATATTTTGGCTCCCTTTTTCTATTTTTGGTTAAGGACAGGAAATAATGTAAACCTCCAAATAATTCATCATATCAAAAGCATTAATTCCTGCCCACCTCTACTTACTCCAGGCTACACTTTCTTTAGCTCTGTAGTATAAATATGGCACTTACTTGTTGCAAAAATTCCTAGGGCAATCATGTTTCAGACAAAAGAATAAAACCGCAAACATTTACTCTCAGCTTATCTCCTTGTATTTGCAAGGAACTGCAGTACTACAACTGAAGATACTGACAAATGCATTTCATGTGACTGGTTGTTAAAATCTCCCCTGAGCTGCAGTTATATCTCTGAATTCAGAATTTCCCCCAAAGTACACGGTATTCCCTGTGTGGATTGCTATAATATTTATTATTCACAACTTGTACAATAGCATAATGTGTGTCATACTATCCAATGTTTGGGATCTAACCCACATAACACGTGAAAGTGAATCTTGCTGCTAAGAAATACTCTAACTCTCAAAGGTGCATGTTGTCTTTCTTCTTCACTTCAAAAGCAAATAATGAGGCAGGCAAAAAGGCTGAGTGTTTCAGAGGCCGTGCAGTCAACTACATATTGAAGGGAGATGAGCTTAGTATCTATTTTCTTAGGTTGTTCACTACAAAGTGAAAGCCTGAAACGTCAACTGAATTCTGACTCAAGAAAGCATGTCTTATTAGATAAGCTCTGAAACCAGTGAATTCTTTTTCTTTCTCTCTCTTTTTTTTTTTTTTTTAAACCTGAGAAAGGTTACTGTTTAATTTTAGGCACAATTTAGCACTGAGAACACAATGTGTTCCTAATACAGGGAACCTCTCATATGAAAACAGCAATGAAAAACAAAATAACAATAGGAAACTCTGAAATGCACCATGCTGTTGTTAGTCATCAGGTAAGCCACCCTCATCTGGTGATCTGAAGAATTCAAATGAACTCAAACTAACCTACAGAAACAGCTCCATGAGCCCCAGCTTACAGGAAAGAAAGGTTATGTGGGGAAGCCTCCTGTAATACTTACTTTATCCAAAACATATGTGAGTCTTGTTTTAACACCTTTTTAAAACAATGCTTCTTTTAGGTGTCATGCTTGATAAAACACTTGTTCTCCAAAACTCAGAATGAATTAGAGAAAGAAGGAGAAATAAAAGCCACACTTTTTATCATTACATTTTTATTGAAATTTAAACACCCAAGTGGAAGAGATTTACATAAAAGAATTTGACCTACATGATAAACCATACATGATTGAAAATTGCTTTGCCATTCTTCATAAAGTCTCAGGTTGACTGAGATAGAATGTAAAAGCAATATATGAACTCTGTTTTCATTTATATTTGCACTCTCATGCATCAAATGATATTAT
This sequence comes from Neopelma chrysocephalum, assembly GCF_003984885.1. Lineage (NCBI taxonomy): Eukaryota > Metazoa > Chordata > Aves > Passeriformes > Pipridae > Neopelma > Neopelma chrysocephalum. The sequence goes on from NW_020897692.1 coordinate 4,559,069, forward strand.
ATATTTTTGCTTAATATTTTACAACAGCCAGGACTCTAGTTGAGCATCCTTCTAAAGAATAACCCAACATGTGCCAAAACAGGCAGAATTTTGGATTCTTTGCTTAACTTTTTATATAGTCATGTTTTCAGAAACTTAAAATGTAAACAGAAGTCAATGGGGATACTTTTGCTGAAAATCAAGGGGACTTGGATCACAGGGTTTTATTTATTTAAGGAAATTTTTAAAATATCTGTAGACATAAAGGAGTTGGACATCTAATTTTCCTAAGTAAATTTTGGAAACTAAGAATATGATTAATGGGACTTGATCCCATATTTATCTCTCTATTGCTTGCATTGTGATAAACAAGTAATAAGTAAAACTTTCAAATTGCCCTCAAATTGGAAAAAATGATTCTTTTTAAGTAAAATAGATTAATCTTCTTCAAAACATGAATTCACAATAGTCTCAATTAGTTTGGAATTTTTCTGTAAATGATAAACCTAGAAAGAAGTATAATTTCCAAAGTTAGCCTGCAAAATATCCATTATAACAACAATTTCAATCCACTTCCTACATGTAATACATGTAATAAACAAGAGGAAAGCTGAACTAAAATGTTACAAACCTTTTACTACACTGTTCTAAAATTTTTAAGTAACTAGCAACAGAATGGAAATACAGGAAGGAATGACCCAATCTGGTATATGTTAGATCTGGATATTTTCAGAAGCTAGCATGACAGGTAAAACCAGAGTAAAATGAAAAGAATATTGAAAGTGGTTGCAGTGAAGGAAGTACAGCATAAAGCTTCACTCTATATCACAGACAATTGTAAAAACTCTGTGGGAATTGTGCATAAAACCCTTACATCTTTGATGATGTGGTCCACAATACATATTTGGCATAACAATAAGCAAGTCAGCTAACTCTTGTATCCATTTCTGGGTTCATAAGCTGGCTTTGACAACAGTGAAGAGGTCCTGAAGAGCAGCCTCTGCCAGTCAGTAAAACCAAAAACTATTTCTAGGAGAAGTCTGATGTAACGAAATTATCCTCGGGGAGGTGGGGGAGGGAATAGTCCTGTAAGAGAAGCAGTGATAGACCACAAAAGTGCTAACAGCCATTTCTAGGGACAGGGCTGGAGAATGTGAGGGTAGGGCTGAACAAAGGGTACAAGTGTGAGGACACAAGACAGAGAACTACTTGTAAGCTGTCAAGCTTCATCAGTAATGAAGACGGTTGGAGAGGAGCAGAACTTACTGCAAAGAGCCTTTAAGGGTTAGGTTACCTCAAGCAGTCTTAGAAATAAAGATAAACATGGACATATCATGAGACAGCAGAGAGAAAAAGAAGGGCACTGGCGGACAATAAAGAAAAAGAAGCATAGCAAAATATGTTGTATTTTCTGAAATAGTAAGATTGAATCACTGAGTTTTGATTAGTGCTTTGCTATTGAAAGTGTGAATATTTTAAATTACACAGTTTTGCACCTTCAGACTGATATGTATTTTATATATGTATATATATAAAAATAATGTCCAGTAGTACAGTACAAAAATTATAATACAGGAAGACATGAAGTTTAAATATTTTAAAAACATAAAATCACAATAAAAATACATTCATGTATGAACATGAAATAATAACAGCAAATACTTGAAAATATTACTAAAAAAATAGAATGCTAATTTAATTTAACATGTTTACATCCACTTTTAATGCAAAATTGCCTAATCTGACCAAATATTCTAGTGAGAGTAAGACTGCATTTTTAATTGAATTTTTTTCACTGTATGGTTTCAATTCCATTAATAATGTCTTTTCTTAGAGTGGTGTTCATGTAGGAGGTCATATAGGGATTTAAATACAAAATCATGCATTATATAACTCAGCATTTAAAATCAAGGTTATGAAAAATCTATTTGCTGAAAGAGTGGATTAATTGCATCTCATGAACCCTGAAATATATCTTCTTCTAGTGTATTTCAAAGTTTCAGGTTTATTCCTCATAAATGGCCCCCCATTCTACTCTGAATTGACTGTGGGGTTTTCTTTTAAGCAGAGGTTATAATAATTTAGAGTCAACTATTGAAAAACACATGCTAGTGTAAATTCTTCCATACAGCAGTAAAAAAATAAAAGCACTCAAGAGAGCAGTCTCCTTGAGTGCATCTACATAACTATATTGATTCTTTTTCTGTAGTGCTCACAGCTACCACGCTAAAGTGATGCACACAAAGGTAAGAGTCAGCCTTCACAAGGTCCTTTCTAAGTCTGAGACAGGAAAGTTTGACTGGGCTCTCTCTCTTTCCTGGACATTTCATCAGTGAATCTTCTCTTTCAAATTGCCTAATCTTTGTCTGTTTGTTCCTTTACTCTTTATAGTCTTTGTTTGGAGTATCTGTGTGGGTCCCTCTGCGTGAAACATTGTAGGATATTGGAAAGCTTGTCTTTAAAAAAAAAAAGCATTATGCCCCATGTTATCTTTTAGACAGTGAGTATCTGTGTAGGTCCATCATAGCAAAAATCCTATAATCCCTAACTATTTATATGTGTATCTTTTCTCCTCACTTTTTTTTTTTTGTTAGTTGCCATGCTCCAAAGGATTAAAGCTGTCTTGCTGGATCTCAAGTACAAAGCCATATCTAGGTAAAAAATGTTATAAAAAGCTACATGATGCAGGTCTAACCCACTCTTTAGTATGCCTCACAGGTTCTCCTGTGAGCCATATCCCTAGAGGCTATCAGCTTCTCATGGTCTCAGCTGAAAAGCTTGGGATCAAATTGCTGAGACTTAGGCATTTAGCTTCTGAGATTCCCTGCTTTGTTTCCCAACCTGTCAGCAAATATTGTGGTCTTCACATAAAAGGAATGGATCTGCATTTGAATTACTGTGCCACTCACATGCTTGGATCTGGCTCCTTTTGATTTTGGGGAATAATTAAATCATTGTTTAATATGTACTATAATCAGAGAGACTAACTTATAGACTGCTTGTATCTTCACTTTGCATATACCCTCATGAAACTCAGTGCATGCTTTATAACACTGTTTCCCACAATCTGAAGTACATTGTCCAAAAATGTGTCTAATATTTCAGAAGATCAATAGCTCAATGAGAATGAGTTTTGCATATGCCAGAGGGATAGTTGGTAATGTTTGACTTTGGTACACTATTATGAGAAGACTGTACTCTGTAACTGCCTCTATGCTGTTCCTGTACTTTTATTATTTCTATACTTCTGTATTATTAGTGTTAGCTCCTATACTATTCTTTCATTACAGAAAAATAGCAAATATTAGGATCCAAATTTTACATTTTCCCTCGAGTTTATATGATAGTAATTTCTCAGCCATTTTTGAAGAGGCACATGATGAGAAAATACATGGAAAGGTCTGCTGAAATAACTGTTCTCCTTCTGAGGAATTATCAGACCTTTGCATCATTTGATCCCTGTGCAAAAGATGAGAAAGAAGATTTACCAGAGGGAATCAGAGGGTTAAATTTTCTTTTCTCTCCTTGTCCTCTCCTAGTAACACCTGCTTGTTTCTTTTCCATGTCACTTCTGCTGCCTGCAACCACTGTATAAATCCCTCCTTTTAGGTCAAGGTCTTGTCTGCCTTGATATAAATATTAATAATTTCAGTTCTTTACAAAGAATGGTGTATATGTTGGGTGAGGGATTTTTTAAAAGCCAGATTCCTCAAACACTGATGATCTTAAGGGACAGAGAATTGCCTAGTAGAAGGAGTAGAAACTGGAATAGATGACTTCTAAGCTCTACCACTGAATTCTTCTTTGACACAGAAGTAATTTAATTCCTGTGATGCAGGCTACCCACTTGTAGAATTATTCTAATAATAATTACCTGGTTCACAGCATGTTTCAAGACTTCATTAGTGTTTATAGAGCGCTTTGATTGTCAAGTTTGAGAGTTTTGCCACAAAACTTTACATAGTGGGAAACTAAACAATGAAACTGTTAATCATTATAAAATAACTTATCAAGTAATGCAGAGCTCTTCATTCACACCGATAGTCATTCTCTGTTTATCTTTTAATGTAGAAATGTGCTGCATACTATCAGATCCTGAATTTGAAAAAAAATTCAAAATCTTCAGCATGAAGAAGTGGAGTTGAAATTATCTCAGAGACCTCAGGTTTGGGATACGAGGAAAACAGAAAAAGAATATGTGTCAAGGGAGTTTGTCTGATATAGGAATTTGTCTGATATAGAAGAAAGGAATGTATTTGCTAAATTTTGTCACAAAAATTACTCCTCCTCTTATTCTTTTGACAACAACGCCAGGATGATAATGTGACAGAATGTTCTGATATCAACCAAAACTTCTCTGGAGATTTTCTCACACCGCCTAATTTCTTTGGGGCACCTATTTGTTATCTCAGTGGATACTTTAAACTACACTAAATATTTACAGCACCACAGCTCCTCCAGACTTTTTCTCCACAGCAAAATATCTGTGTTTCAGGGAGTAAATAAACCAGTCGTTTTCCCTACATATGTTCCCAGCTGATTCTTACATTGAAAAATAAATTTGCACTCCAAAAGCTGAATACCATGCACTCATGTGCCGCATGGCTCTCTCATTGTATAATTTTATTTAAGAATATCCTGATCCATTTAACTTCTAGAATCAACCTGCAGATTTGAGGGAATATTTTATCAAGAGACATAGTGAAAAACATGCAATTCACACAGCAAATCCAATAAACAAGGACAAAACGAAATGACAGACTACTTAAAAGACCCATATTTCTTCTCAGTTTTGTAGGAACAAATTTTGCAAAGGGACTTTGCATTAGCAGATATCCTGTAAAAACGCATTTAAAATACACCTTGGGATATCTTCAGTAAGGCAAAGACTTTCCCTGCTCATTTTAGTGGGATAGCTACAATGATCTCCACATATTGAAATGACATGAATCATGCAAGTGTTTCTAGAAGTATATCAACACCACTATGCACAAGTAGAATGACAGTGATCTGAAAGGATTTTTGCAGTGATTCCCCATAAGCATAGACAGTTTGTCAGCTGTTCAGGTTTTTCCGAATATGTATGTAATCTCAGATGGGGGTAAGATTTTGAATTAGATAATGTCTTTACAGCAGGAAAAAAACCCGAAACCAACTGTCTTACAAATGTACTAGTAATATAAACTTAATTCAAAGGGATATATAATACATTCATATGCAGGTAGCTACATAGATGAAAGGCAAGTAAATCCATTTGGATCTAATACTGCTGTATCTGATTTTGGCAGGAGGTTCCTGGATTTTTCCAGTGTCTCATCTACTGCAATTTCCAGCTGTCTCTCAGTTTTGATGTGTTTCCTGTAAGTAATATAACCATTTTTCAAGTCCCAAATTCACAGCTTCCTATTATACTTGCAAATAGCTAAAGTACATATGTTCTCTACAGAGAAATATGGGTTTACCTCTTTTTTTTCTCCATGGCATTTTGATTGTGGCATACCAAAAGACATATCAAATAATCTTCAAAAATATTATTTTACCTTAAACTGTGTATATTCTAGTAAGAAAGCACATACACATAGATATGCATCCAATTTAGTCACTAAAATATTCTGCTAAACATGAAAAAAATTAGGCAATAAGTGTATGATACTTTTATATTACACTAGGCTAGTTGTATTAAACCATGTAGGTATACAACTGACGTTGATGGAAAACCTTGGAGAATGTTCTTTGCTCACTAAGCACAGATTTGCATGATGGCAAACAGTTTCTCCATTACTGCTGATATTAAGAGGCGGTATTCATCTACTTGGCAATTTTACTGCCTCCCTGCCCCCTTCCGTGTTTTTCACTGTAACTTGCTGGACTGGAGACTAAAGATCCTTCATTTAACTGTCATCCAGGCCCAGTGTTTTAGCCTGACACCCGAAGTTAGTTTAAAAGAATAAGATTGTTGCAATGTAAAATAATTCTTAGTATCTGCATTTAAGGTATGCAAAATGTACTGCAATTTTAATGGCTCAGTTGTTCACATTTTTCTGCAGTTGTTGCAAACACACTTCAAAACATATGCTTTAAATTACACAAAAGTATATTTTATTATGGTGCGCTGAGAACAAGGCAATCTGGAGGACAAAATTTCCCAGCAACAACAAATCCAACTTGCTATTATTATAAAATTCTTATATTCTGAATTTTGTTTTTTCTTTGTTTTATATTTGTATATTTGTTTTTTTCAGTGGGAAAAGATAAGAAGGGAACACTTTCTATTAAAATAATGTGTCAGATAAAATCAGGAGTAAATCAGAATGAAAATGTATCACTTTTTATATTTACCATCCAAAACCAATGGGAAAGTGCTAATACAGAAAGCATTAAATTCATAATATACACTAGATTTAGTAGGTTTCTCTGTTTATATAGCTTTGGCACTATTAAAGGGTTTACCAATAAGTATACATGGAATTATGAATGAATGCATGGAAAATACTCTGAGATTTGATATGGCTGTGCATTCTTGCAATAGTAAGTTACCTGTAGCTCTGATGGACTATTTATTATGTCACTACACAAAATCAGGGGGTTTTAGAGCTAACTATCCTAACCTTTAGTTTCACATATTTGTGCTTAGTATGTAAGGCAGGCAATTAACTAACTAGGAGCTGCTCATTCCATGGTGAGAAGACACCTAAGGGAAGCTTGAAAACCCTGTCGGAAGATGGGAGCCAAGACATGTTCCTTTGTTATTTTGAGAGCAAAGCCTGCTGTCACCCACAAAAGTTTTATTCATCATCAGCATCCAGCAAGATGTTCAGTAGTAAGAAAGCCTCAATGGCAAGAGCAAACAATTCAGATGATTCTACTAAGCAGCCTTCTGCAGTCAGAAATGGCCCAGCAAACTCTGCTGAGCTTGGAGGAATTTTGCCTCTATTCCAGTTTAACAATGAGCCAAAAAGGAGACATTTGAAGCAATAAAGTGAGGAACAGATGGGTAAGAGAAAGGTTAGTGTTAATATGATCCTCTGAAAATTAGCTGGATGGTCATCATTACCACAGACAGACACAAGAAATGTCATTGGAAGAAACAGAGGAAAGTAGTACAAGCACAGAGGGGTAAACCCCCTCACACCCTCCAAGAATATGTACATATAAATTCATTAAAAGTATGTCATGCACCTCTAGATCTAGTAATTGGAGATGTAGGTGGTCTCCAAAGTTATAGATAACAGAGACATCTTTATTGAGGACACTCTGATTGAAATTCCCATCGAGTTAGAGTTGCTAAAACAGACTCATAGGTTTCAGAGGATATTAGTTGCCTTAGGTGGAAATGCATTTTGTTAGACAGCTCTCCCTGAGAGTGCTTTCCCCAGCTCTCGTGCTTTGCCTCAGGCTTGTGATATGTATTATCATAGACAAGCACAGTTGTCTCACTGATTCATAGATTATAGCAGGGGCATGATCTATTATCCTAATTACCATGTTGAAGGAAATATTCAAGAAAAATATAAAAAGATGTTTTTTTAAGCTTCATCCTCAGAAAACCATATCTAGTCAAGAGAATTAATGCACTGACTTTTCTGGAAGCCTCATATTATACTCATTGGAACAGATTATAATTCTAGTGAAGTCCGTGGAAAGATGCCAAATTACGATAGATGCGAAAAACTAGATCTAGCTGCACATTTTTCGCTCTTCTTTTTCCTTCTGCCAGTTGAATTAACGTATCATTGAATACGTGCACCAGCCTTATAATATAAATAGGAGTCCTCTTTTGTTTTTGTTTTTTAATAGATGACTAAATAAAATGGTTCTTGGTAAATAGTAAAAAAAAATGAAATATAATTTCATACGGATCACCAGAACACAGCATATTTTTATAATGAGAGAGAGAATCAATTATTTATTATCAGATGGTTTTGGAGAGCGCTAAACTTTGATAGTCAAAAGATCCCAGAAATAGACCCTGTTAAGAGCTATGTTGGGACTTAAAACACAAAGAACTGGTGTAGCAGTAGCTGGAAGCACAGCCTAGGAGAAATTTACTTAGTTTCACCTAAGAAATGTTAAAAAAAAGGAGGAGGTGCAAAATGACAAAGTCCATCTTGAAAAGAAGAAAGGGACACAGAAGGGCAACTAGCCATTAACAGTTATATCCTCCCTGACATTTCACTCACTGCATCTTATAAAGACATTGGCTTAAAACCTTCCATAACTCTAAACTCAGCCTTGCTCTAAACTCACCTTTGAGCAATCATAAAAATGTTTGCAGGTTTACAGCATTTACAAACATTATCCAAAATGCTGTTCCAATTGGCCACCCAGCATCTTAATTGAAAAGTAATGCATATTTCTCCGTGGAGCATCTGATATAATAAAGACACTTTTTTCACTGTCTAAAAGAGCAGAGAAGGAGGCCAGTTTCTAATACAGTTTCTATATTCTGTGAACAATTATTATCTTAATTGCCACCCACACCCACGACTCACAATCTGCTCAATCGTTTATATACAGAACAAAGAGAAGAAACTATATACAATCCTATTATGGCTTTCAAAGAGAGAGAAAGAACACTTTTTTAACTTTACTTCTAATTTATCAAACAATCCAAATCTAGATGGCAGTGAGAATATTTTCCTCACAGCGTCATTTAGAGGTATTAGAGGAACTGTATCTAGGGCAAAAGAAGGCAAAACTGTTTAAGTCTTAAATGACTGGATTAGTTTCTAATCATGCTCTTATTTATTTTAGCTTTATGATATAAACTTGTTCTCTTGAATAAGTCAGAAGCAATTCTTTCCTATAATTCTGTGAGAGTGAGGCGTATCAGCCTCTATAAGCTGAAACATCATAAACCCAGCAGACTGTAACACAGTCAAGTGCGCAGAAATGACTCTTTCCTTAAATGTAGAATTCAGGATGTAAAAGAATTTGGGGCAAATGAAAGATCTCTTCCATTAGATTCTCTTCTATGGGAAGGATACACAGACACCCTTTTTGCTAGGTAATATGGGTCCTACTACACAAAGTCAAGGTGCCTAAAACATCCGGGGGGACCAACTGTGTCCTAGGGGGTATCAGGCAAAGCATCACCAGCCAGCTGAGGGAGGTGATTGTCCCTCTCTGCTCTGCACTCATGCGGCCCCACAGTAGTTTTGGGCACCACAATATAAGAAAAATATTAAGCTCTCAGAGAATGTCCAAAGGAGGGCAAAAGAGATAGTGAAGGGCCTTGAGGGAAAGCCAGATGAGGAGCGGTTGAGGTCACTGGTGTCAGGGGAGGTTTAGGTTGGATATTAGAAAAAGGTTCTTTACCCGGAGGGTGGTTGGGCACTGGAACTTGCTCCTCAGGGAAGTGGTCACAACACCAAGCCTGACAGAGGTCAAGAAGTGTTTGGACCAGACTCTCAGGCACATGGTGCGAGTCTTTCAGGATGGTCCTATGCAGGGCTAAGGGTTGGACTCAATGGTCCTCGTGGGTGCAGAATATTATGTGATTCTGTGATCTAAACCATAAATGCACACAAAAGCGTGCCTTTCAGAACACATGGGTTCCCAAGGGGTCTCCCTCTCTCTCTCTCTTACTCTCTCTCTAAGGCTATATCTATATACACAATACAGTTTGTCCAATGTGCCTGGCCTTTTAATGACTTCAGGACTTACAGGTATATACAAAATATAGCCCATTGAGTATTTCTCAACTAAGAATAATTCTTCATTGCCCCCTTCAACTTGGGCCACTGAGATCTAAGAAGATAATATTTCACTAAAATATTCTGCTGTTGTTAAATGTTGTTTGGAGAGCAGAAATGAGTCCACTCAGAATTGTAAAAAAATAACAGTATGATTCTGTGTTCACCCAAAAATTCTTTGAAGTCCACTTGAACTTCTGTAGATATAAAAAAAATTAAATCAAGCAATTAAACAAACAAGTAAGTGTCAAAATTTGAGTCTGCACTGGTTATAAGGTTGCTTAAAATACTATTTGGCATTTTTTGGAAGGTAATTTTTCATAAATAAACATTTTGAGTTTCTGATGGCATTAAGCATTTAAAATTTCTGTTGGCAATTTGTGTAAGAGCAACCAAGTCTGGTTATTTTATAATACTTTCATTTAGCATGGTTCATATAGAACAGGTACTGGAGTTACTCTCTCCACAAGCAAGAAATCTGGGGAATAGGAAAGAAATGGTTAATCTCTGCAGAGAAGAATAGGACCCGGAGCTGAGGCTGACCTTGCTTATAGACTATACGTTGACCTGAATGTTCATGAAGTTAAGTCTGTGTTATGAAGTCAAGTCTGTGTTATGAAGTCTCATACATATCCTCAAATCAAATATTTTCTTTAGTCAAATAACACTGACTTTTGGGAAAGCTCCTGGGGCATTTAATGAAATAGAAAATTCATGTCACTCTATGTAAACCACACTTTCCAGTGTGCTATATACAGATTAGTATAGATGCAGTGAGTCTTTCTGAAAGGGTTAAGTCAGACAGTTTCTTCAGCCAAGACCCAGTATTGTTTTCTCCCTTGCCATTTTCAGCTTGACCTTTCTAATCTCTGGACTTCAGTGTAGTTTTATTTGTGGTATCCGTGACAGCTTTACTACTAAGTCTGTCTCTGGAAGCAGCCAGCAAAACTAACAGTGAATCAAATCTCACATGCTTGCACTTCATTATTTTACTTAATTCCTCAAGTCTCTGATCAATGATCAGAGACACCAGCTCTGATAATTTCTGAACAAGTATGTGAAAAACAAATTATGTATGCAGGCATGTGTGTTTATGAACATGGATAAATACAGTCATATATTCCTTTTTAAAAACAGGTGATGTGTTAGTAAAAATGCATCACTATGGTATAGCATTTTCAGTGAGGGACAGAAAAGTAAAAAAGCTGCCTAAAACTATGGCATCTATTTTCTGGAGGCATCAGCATATACTGTTTAAGTGCATTATTTTAGAACAAGTTTTAGCTCTGGCTGGGACCATAGAAAATGATGCACACATTCAAACCACAGAGTAGAGAGTGAAAATAAAGAAGTGCCTTTCCATTCAAGTAGAAACTAAAAAAAGCTCAATTTCAGACTTGTAAGAGTTGGGCAATTTGTCTCAACTTCTCTTTTCTGAGATTGTCTAGGTAAAAGGGAAAACTCTCAAAGGGAGAAAAAGTGAACACTTAAATATTTCAGGTTTTATTCTCAGATCCAAATTTAAAGGTATATATGATAACAATAATAAGAATAGTAGTTATAAAAGTTCTGGAAAAAAAAGGCTTTATTGTTTTATTTAGTGTGTTCTCCACATTATCTCCTTTCCCCTAATTTCTGTGACTGGCTGAAAATACCTAAAATCCCTGATAAAAAATGTGCTGCTAGAGGCATGTCTAGCTAAGTTCTTTCTTCTTGCACAAAGCAAGGATGTATCCCTAATAACTCCCTACTTAACAGGCACTTTAAAAGCATGAGATGAGCAACAATGTTTACAACTTAACACTAGTGATTCTGGAAAGGATGGCTCAGGGCACTTCATAGCTGTGTTATTGCTGCTCTGCAATGTCCCTGTAGTTTATGAGGACTTGTGCATCAGGAACAAGATTAATGATGTTAATTAGTTATGCTTACATATTCCACCATATTGTTTTATTTCAGTTTTATATGTATACTACCTCCCCAGTTTAATACACCCAAAAATTTGAATAAGAGATGCATAGGGACCTATGTCAATGAGGGTCCTGGTCAATGGCAAGCTGAACATGAGTCAGCAGTGCCCTGGCAGCCAGGAGGGCCAACCATGTCCTGGGGGGCATCAAGCAAAGCATCACCAGCTGATCAAGGGAGATGATTGTCTCACTCTGCTCTGCACTGGTGTGGCCTCACCCTGGATATTATGTGCAGTTTTGGACACCACAATATAAGAAAGATATTAAGCTCTCAGAGAGTGTACAAAGGAGGGCAACAAAGACAGTGAAGGGCCTTGAGGGGAAGCCATATGAGGAGCAGCTGAGGTCACTTGATCTTTTCAGCCCGGAGAAGAGGAGACTGAAGGGAGACCTCATCGCAGTCGTGAGAGGAAGAGGAGGGGCACTGATCTCTTCTCTGTGGTGACCAGTGACAGAACATGAGGGAATGGCCTGAAGTTGTGCCAGGGGAGATTTAGTTTGGATATTAGAAAAAGGTTCTTCACCCAGAGGGTGGTTGGGCACTGGAACTTGCTCCTCAGGGAAGTGGTCACAACACCAAGCTGACAGAGGTCAAGAAGTGTTTGGACCAGACTCTCAGGCACATGGTGCGAGTCTTTCAGGATGGTCCTATGCAGGGCTAAGGGTTGCACTCAATGATCCTTGTGGGTCCCTTCCAACTCAGAATATTCTGTGATTCTGGGATTATGGGATATATTTGGAGAGGTATAAGACAAGACAGTAAAATATTTATTTAACAAAATATTTAGCAAAAGGCTGCAGGTATGAAAAAAAAGAGACAATTCCTTCTTAAAAGGGTCCTTGGAACATAATTCACCTACTAAACATGCAATGAAGAAATATGAGTGAATGTCTATGTAGCAGACAGGTGTAGTAATCCAAACTAGGTTTTGGCCTGTATGAATATGAAAAAAAAATGTTGTGGCAAAAATTTAAATGAACCCTAATGAACTGAGCAAGTTTCTTCCAAATTCTTTTTGTTCATTTGTTATGGTTTGGAGCTGGCTCCCTGCCAAGTCTCCAAACCTCACCACAAGGAGTCCCCCCCCCACCCCAAACCAAGGGAGAAGAGGGGGAAAAAAACCGAAAGAATCGAAAACGAGAGAGAGACAAAGTAATGTATATAAATATATTTACACTTATATTTACAGTTGAAATATATAAATATGTATAATTTCACAGGGAAAGGGGAAGGGAAGAACAAAAACCAAAATAATATATATATATATTATATTATCCCGTTCAGTAGCCCAAGGTCTATCAACTAAAAGAATTAACAAAGAAGATCTTACTGCTCTCCTTGGGACAACGCAGAATCACGCTGGGGTGACTGGTGGCTGCCGGCGGCCTCCGCCTCCCAAGGTTGACAAGGCCTTACCAGGCCTCACTCTCCAAGCCGGCAGACTCAACACAGGGAGATCTGCACCTCCAAAGCCGCCGGAAGGAAAGAGAGTGAAGGTCTTTCCTCCCTTCTTCTTATACCCCAGTTTACGTAAAAATCGTAGGGAATACCGGGTAAATCTGGGCACTTCCTTGGTTACAAGCTGGTCACCAAGGAAGGCCCAGGCCAAACTACCACATTCATTGTAGAAAATATCCTGTTCCCAACTCCTAATGATACTTCCCATATTTCTCCCAGTCTCTTTCAAGTTAGAGGAATGGTTTAACTTGAAGCTGAGGGATAATTCTTTTGTATTTTGTGATTTTCAGGTTTAACTAAACTAGAGAGCCAGAGGAAAGGAAGATTACCAGTTTGCATCACTCTGACTTGGACCCAGCCTAATTTTAAGAGACGGACATGGCAAAAGAAGGAATAATCTGTAGGAATATATTTTTTCCAACCTATTTTAGGATGTGCCACATTTTCCTGTGATCTATTCAAACTTTCTCCCCCTCAAATCCATTTGATTTTAATTTCTTTGAATATTCTGGTCAACCCAATATTTTCAATACAAGATACACTCTTCTAAGCTCAATTCATATTTAAAGTAAGTAAAAAATTACCATTCAGAGCCACTGCTTATTAATTTTGAATCAATTCATATTAATAGAAACTGGTATTTTTTTGCCAAAAGATAATGTACTGAAATTAAAAGTAATGACCTTTCTTTTTAAATGTGTTTGCTGTTACCATTGCAGTCAAAATAGTGAGTTATATGATGATTTGAGAAATCGTTGCTATGAAAGTTGCTGTTTTGTTTGGTTCCTTTTTAAATTTCCTGTTACCCATCAATTGTCTAGAAACAGACCACCAGTAGAAGAATATACCTAACTCTCAAAGTCTAGGCATGGTTTTAATTCAAAACATGGTTTTATGCCCTATTTCTTCAGCCTTAGAAGATAAGCTATAGTAGCCTTAAGGCTAGAGTACAACCAGTAGCTCATTTTTATATTAGCACATTTTATGTTCAAATAGATGAAGACACCTCCTTATCATATCTGAACGGTACTCAGAAATGCATTTTCATGTGTCCAAGAGCTTTAAAGGTAGAAGTAAAGCAATGGGAGAGTATGACTGCGTTATACACTGGAGGGAATGGTAGCAGACTGAAAAATGGCTGTAAATTAACTGGCTCTGGCATTGGATATAGTGTCTTCATAGAGCAAAATGTAGGCATTTTGTAGTTAACTTTATTATCCTGTGTGAATTGCTTTGACACTGATTGGCAACTCCCAGTTCATCTTGTGAAGGCTCATCCTTTACCATATTTTCTTCTTTGCTAGATTTGTAGATACTATCTTTAGCAATAGTTAAGACTTGTGGACACATCAGTATTTCCTGTTTCTTAACATCTCTACCTTTCAGTGGACTGAGTACAGTAGAGCTAAGGAGATTTAGGAGTTGCTATGAATCCTGCCACTGAAATCTAGCATATGACAAAGGATTTGAAGTCTAGGTTTTTATTTTGAATCCTCATATTGGCCATCCAGAATAAGCAAATCTACATTTTCTCTAAGATCTGGCGTGTTCTCTAGGTCTTCTCTTAAAACATTATCTTTCTAAAAGTTAGAAAAAGTTGTGTTGCTAAACAAGAGTGTCCTTCGTTCATCTGAATTTCATTGCAGACTGCACTGGAAGCATGCAGTATTCCCAATCTTTACAGTTCAGACACTTTTAGATAGCCTGTATTTCCAAGAATTAATAACAAGCCATCAAATCAAATGAAGGGATAAGTACGCACATGGTGATCTGGACACACATGTGCCCATGACATTTTTAATTTAAACTCCTTTTAACTGTATATATATTAATAAGTTCTAAATATATGCACTTTCACCCAAACTAATATAACTTAATACCAACACATATTTATTGTTATTAGATTTTTATAGCATTTTTCCTGTATGGCACCTCATAGGCGTTAAGTTAGCTGGATTCTCTAAAATTTGGGCTGTTTAGAGAACAATAGGCCCATTCACAAGCAACATTAACCGCTTAACAATTTATAGCTCTTATTTACACTTACCTTGTGCAATATAGGTTGCATAAATCTTCATTGAAACCAAAAAACTAATGTATTTGGATATAATGAAACAAGAAAATATCTGAGATGTCTTTTTTTGTGTTTCATGAAAACGGCTGTTAGGGTTGTGTGTAGGCAAAAATATCCATACTGAATATAAAATGCAATTTCTGAAAATAGTTTTCCATAATAATGTTTCATTTACCTTTTTGTTCTCCCTGCTCCTCCTGCCCCCATCATTTACTGCATTTAACAGTGAAAGCCTCCAATAAAGATGAGCTAGGAACAGAAGAGGAAAATCAACCTATTTGGTTGGAGCACTGACTCTGACAGTGTTATAAATGATGGCAAGGCTCCAATTTTTAAAATTGTTTCATTTAAAACCTAAACACTGAATCCCTGTACAGTGTTTAGATGCTTCTCAGCCTTCTCTGATTCAATTTAGAGGAAACATTTATGGGGTCTAAATTGTTCCTGACAATTCTGAGCTGGGTTGCTTTTTAAACAAATATAATTTATACAAATCTATGCCACATATAGTCCCAAGAAATATAAAATATCAATCAAATTTCATTTGAAAACCAGTTTTACTAATAGTCAATGGTTCTATTGTTCTTGGAAAAAAGGTTAGTTTAAAACTGATAACTGTGAAACACACATTTCCAACAGCACTCTTTTTCATATGGAATGACTAAAAGACTTCTATGTCTAAATCAAATAAAGGCATCAAAACATCATGTAGATTTCTTGTTCAGTTATTATATATCAATCCAATACAGTAATCAAACATCAGATAAACATCGGATAAGTTCAGGACAGCAGTGTTTGGATACTAAAACTCTTGGTTTGTTTATTTATTAATAAAATAAAAACAGATACAGAAATTCAATAGTGTCCTTCTGGTTTTGAGATGTTATAATTAAACAACAGGAAGACTACTCTCAGTGTGTCAGCTATTAATTTTTTATAAGATTTTTCTCTTCTCTTGACT
This sequence comes from Neopelma chrysocephalum, assembly GCF_003984885.1. NCBI lineage: Eukaryota > Metazoa > Chordata > Aves > Passeriformes > Pipridae > Neopelma > Neopelma chrysocephalum. Next base: position 4,575,207 of record NW_020897692.1, read on the forward strand.
GTTGCTGTACTATTCTATATATGCCTCTAGTTGAAGTGACACACCTGTGGTGAGTTCAGCTAGTTTATTCTTCTTTTTGTGAGCTTTACAAAGAGGATAGGTCTGTTCTAAATCAAAATATAAAATGTATACTTGTATACACAGATTAAAAGAACACCTAAACATTGAATGTGGAGTAACATACTTCTATTCTCAATGTGTTATTGACAAGTCCTATACTCACGTCGATTCTAATTATGTATGTATGTCAATAGCTACATAACACTCTTAAAATACTTAATGTTCCACTAGGTTTTTTAAGTCTTCATTTGCTTTACCTTTTTAATATTTTGCTTGTCCTTTTTAAAATTTCTTTCTCTTTTCTTGACAGTTGCCTGCCTGCTCAATTTTTCCTTTTCAGTGAACTTTAATTCTATCTTGTCTTTCTTCCTTAACTTTTATAATTATTTTTTTCTTGCTTCCTGCTACTTTAAATTCTCAAACCTGGAAAGTAGCCTTTCTCTGTTTTTTTTCCCTTTTTCTTCCTTCTTATTTTTTTCATTTAGACAGTATAATTACCTATTACTTTATGTTAGCCCACTTAAGCTGCAGATTGTCACATTTGTTAGATAGTTGCAGCCTGAGTTTCAGAGCTGATAGATTCTTGCAAAATCCACTAACTTCAGTCAGACTGAATATTTCTGTGCCTTTCTGGAAATCAAGTTCAGAGTTAAGTTTTCATCTTAATTTACATCTTTCTGCTAAGCAAAACTTTTTTAAGTACTCACCTTCCACCTTTCTCATAGTGTGAGAACTTGGCAATTCTTTCAGCTCAAACCCTAGCATTGAAATGACTGGCAGCACCTCCAATTAGCATAACTTCAACTAGTCTGGTGAACAGTTACCATTTCTTTTAATTTTATAAACTGATTGAAGTTCAATCAGTACATCAATTCTCTTTCTAGAAATCTAAAAGATTTACACCAACTGTTTAGAGAAAGTACTTTTTTGCTTGCAGCTGTCAAAACAGCCTGTCAGTTCAATTATCTAGATTGCCTATTAGTCAATTTTTAATAAAGCTTCGACTACTTTTCTCTGCTGTTTAATGAATAAGGTCCTTCTACACACCTTTTAAATATGTGTTTCATGGCCCCTTGGAATTCAAAATTATAAAGAAAAAGTGATTTAATTTACTCATAAGATGCATTATAATTTCACGTGTTGCATGAAACTTCCATTAATTTTGCTTACGGAACCTCCTGCACTCTTGACATTATTAGGCCTTCTGCTGAAAAAAGAATCTTGTGTTGGTAAAAGCACTTTGGAAAATGTGGCACTGTTAAAATGTTTTATTTTAGCATCTTCCCATACTCACTGAGTAAAAGAGAGATAGGTAAACTAAGTGCTTGCTTGCATAGTAATCATATGAAAGGGTTGTAACAGTTTATTTTTCTTTAAAAACTATAATTATTACTACTAATAATTATTACTAGTAGAGTACCAGAGGGCAAAATGAGGAGGGATTGGGCACCATATACAGCTGATGTTTTGTTCCTGTTCATTTGCTTCATCTGCCCCCAAAGTGGGGTCAGGCCTCCTACCAGACGGCCGGGCAGGTCAGATGTTTGGTTTCCCGTGGATACATGTAAGGAGATGTCTCTTTACTGACACATGTTCTGTATGTTCAGAGTGATGTTCAAGGGAACATAGCACTCTTTCCTCCTCTTTGCCAGAAAGCAAGTCCTTTGCTGTTTAGCCATGGTGTAAATTCAGCCTGCAGAATTTGCCTGTGTGGTTGCCCTGTGATGATGGTCCTATCACTTAGCAGCAGCCTGCAGGTTTCTTGCCCAGCAGGGTCAAATGGCATTCAGCCACAAAATTATTGCAATTTTGAGGAGCTGAAATGGCTATTGCTTACTTGACCTTATCTTTCTTGGCAGCTGCTTTCTTGACACAAGTTTTCATGGGATATTGTCTTTCAGGCTGTCTTCTGCTCAAGCAACAGGATAACATTTTATTCACATCTCTAACAGGAATGAATTTTCTTTCTGTTCTACACAGCTAATCCTCTATGTGAAATGACACTGATGATGTCACTGATGACAGTGGACCTTATTGCCTGTGTTAAGCAGATAATCCAGCTGTTCAGGTATTAATTTTCTATTGTATTGTCTTATTTTGCGTTGCTTTGCTTGGTGGGTGGGGGCAGTGGGTGGTGTCACTGTTTTCCCCAGAGTGAAAACTCCAGTCATGTAAGTACACCTGAAATTTGATGAGGCTTTCTCATCTAGCCTTATCTGAACCACAGCAAGTCAAAATCCTTCCCATAAATGAATATCTACAAATGTTTTAAAATAATAAAGATTTACTGAGTAGGTGATACTTGTTTAAAAATGAAAAAGAATTTGAATAAGAAACATGTCTGACTGTGATAAGACTCAGCGAATGTGAGATTTGAGATTAAATTACATGAACCTTTTATTTAAAGTGACCACAGCAGGACATCATCAGGACTTTCAAGCTAAAAGTTAAGTTTTGTTTCGGCATTACTATAAATAAGAAAACCTAATATAAACAAGAAATCCTAAATCTTCTCCTTAAGGGAAAAATAAGCTAAAAATCTCCTCCTCCCTCCCATGTATACTGTCCTCTAATAGTAGATATTCTTCCAGTCCTGATCTTTGTCCAGAAAGTTTTAGCAGTTTCTCCACTTCCAGCAGCCTCTCTCCCCTTCCTATCCTAAGAAAAATCTTTTTTTTCTTATAGCCTCTGGGAGGCCTGGCTATGTTCCTGCATACTTATCCTCTCTGGGGCTGCCCAGCCTCTTCCTGCTGTGGACCCTCTGCTTGTTGTGTCCTTCACACTCTGCTACACACGTCCTGCACTTCAGAAGCTTCTCCCAGCTGAGCAAGGTCAGCTGCTGTCAGGGAAAGCAGCATCCTTCTTCCAGAGGATTTCTCCTGGCCCAGGCTCGAGCTGTGTTAACAATGCAAAGCAAAAAGCTTTCCACTCTGCTGCCCATCTAGGTCCCTAAAATGGAACAGAATCTAAAAAAAAACCAAAAAAAATAAAACCAAAAAACCCCTATCATAATTGCAAATGGAGCAGATAAACATCCATTTTACTGTAATGTAAAGCCTAACTCTACAAGTAGCCTCTCATCTTGGATGCTTGGAAGCCAGAGAATTTGAAAAGAGATGCTGTTTTTAAAATTACAGCCCATGTCAGGCATAAATAGGGTCATTCAAACAGGAGATTAGTGTAACCTGCTAAGAATGAAATAGATCATAAGGGCTAAAATGTATCTCTAATACTGTGCAACATTTTAAGTGGTATTATGTCATATTATTTTTATCTAACTTCCTAGATGCTCCTATCATCATCATATTAACTCTATATATCAATTTCATCCTCATAATAGCTGCATACTACTGACAGAAATTATTGATGGTATGTATGGAGAAGCTGAAACGCTGAAAGACTAGGGATGAGATTTGGTACTGTGTGTAGGCATCTAAAATAACCTCTACTGGAATGTTGGTCTTTAAAGTAAATCTGTGATCAAAATTAATCGTCTGTGGTGCTTAGCCCTGGAGGTGCCTAAATTTTATAGACTTCCTGGTTTTTCACCCGTAGGATGGCACTTAGAGGTCTGAGCTATTCAAGCACATATTTGTTCAAATTTGGGCCTTCTGTGAGAGTTCAGTTAAGATGCCCAAAACCTGACTTAGCCTATTAGAGGGTTTTATGCTACAGCAACTTGTCAGTTGAAATGCAAAGGCAGTTTAAGTTTTCTTTAAAAAGGAAAAGAGACTGATGGTACCCTTTGCTGACATTGTTTCTCCTTTATTGTTTAGTAAGAGATGATACATTTCCCTAGGGTGTAAAAGTGGGTTAATTCCATTCTCTGTCGCTTTGAATTTAAATATACTGTTTTCCAGATAAAAGACCTCGTCACCAAGACCATGTTTCACCCATAGCCCTCAAGAGCTTCCCTCTTCCTCTGCACAGTGACTTTAATGGGAAGGTTAAACAGCCCTTTTACCTGGAGAGTTGAGCAACCAATACACTTACATAAAAATCAGTTTAAAGAGAGCTTAAAATTCAAGTCTTTCTAGGGATTGCTCAACTTACAACTTGCTGCAAAGGGTGCATTGTGGAAACACAATCAGTGCAGTCACAATTGCAATTTGTGAGTTTTGATGGGTGTTTATCCGTAGTTAGAACATACTTTTTTCATCAAATTCCTCACAGCTGAAGTCATGATGTCACATAGGTTCTGAATATCAAGAGACCTGTGTAGAGGGGCAGAATGTGAGAACTATATAAGCGGTCATGAAATCCCCAGGATGAATGAGAAAGACACAGAAGTGGCTGCTTAGTGGCTGCTAAGACCATAGTCTTTGACTACATGCCTAACAAGTACATTTGATCTTCATATTTTCTTTTTGATGTAGCTGTAGATTTTGAGCTTTAATTTTTTATTTTAGCAGTCCCAAAGTCTTGATTTACAGCATTAAATTTTAACTGCAGGACACAAGGCCTTTCCAGAATGTATATGGCTTATAATTAAAAACACAGATATTCAAAATATATGCACAAAAGACATACAGTTGCCAGTTGAATTTAATACTGCATATCTTGACCTTTGATCCCCTAACTGGTGGATTGTTTTGCATGGAATACTCTTCTTAACTCCCTCTGTAGCCTCTCAGCATGACATTCCTTGGTCCTCAACAAAAAATAAACCCCATTCTAGTGAAGACAAAAATGATTGCCAAAGATGCAAGACAGTAAATTACACTGACTCTCTTTATTGCTTTACTTATGGTTTAGCATTTATTAAGAAAAACAGCACAGTGGAAATGGGATTTCTAATTCACAATCCTCACACTGTGTGCTTTTTATTGTTTGTAAAATACTGCTGTTGTTTTCATCTGTAAAAGATGTGACACTAGGGCGAAAAAGAAAGTGACTGTTCATTTAAATAGAATGCTCACAGGACAAAATAAAGTTTTATATCCATTGGTTACCCAGTAAATTGAGATAATTCTAGTTCAAACAGAACCTGTTCCTCCTTATTCTAAATTTGCATTACAAAACTATGAAAGAATCCTTCAGGGAGAACAAGAAGAGTTGTAAGGGAACAGTTTTTGGACAGCTGAAGGAAAAGATGGGCACCTGCTGTTCAGCAAGTTGAGGGAATTGTTGCATATTGCAAATTTTCTGTGTGTTACCAGGACAAGCAGATGGCCAGAGACAGCATTTTCTCCTTATGAGAGGTTTATCTCCTTACATCTTCTAATGGCCTATATTAAGGCTTCCCAGCATTACATTCAGTTCAATGTAACATAGTTAATATACATTTAAGCAGTACAAGTTGCTGTCAAAATTACCTACTTGAAATAGATAACACTTTCAAATACTTTAGTAAGGATGGCAGTAAAAGGGGCAGAAATGTTTGGATGGTATTTCAGGTGCTAACTCAGACCCCTCGGGATGCAGCTGCTGCCTCATTCAACATTAGTCACTTGTGTTTCTAAAAAAATTGCTTTGCTGAGCCTTCATAGGGGAAAGAATATAACAGCTTTTGTCTCCTGAGAACTATTGCAAGGTTTAATTTATGCTGACAATATGCAGAACTGGTCAATGTTGTTTTTTCTGTAATGCTAGACCAACTTTTCTTTTTCGAAAATGTTTTTTTGTTCATAAAGATACACTGTCAAAAATATCTTTACGGAAAGCTTATCAAGCCTTTATTAGTTTTGCTATTGAATGTTGCTAACATTTATATTTAAATATATTAAATATATTTATATAAATATTTAAATATTAAATTATATATTGAATTATTAAAGTACATTAAAAAGTAGTGGATGCTCAAACAGAAAAAACAGGAGGAAGTATGGGTATTCCGTAGCATCCAGTAGTATAAGAGTATCTTCAGCAGGACACAGGAGAAGCTGGGATTGATTTTTATCTGATACTTATACGTGCTTGGACTGCCTCTTTTCCAACAGCTGCTCAAATGAAGTAAAATGAAAATAATCTCTGAAAATACAGGCTGTGTCCCAGAACTTTTTTATATATCTTATTTTTACTTTCATTTTGTCTCTTCTTGAATTCTGCATTCTTGTCTGTAACAGTTTAAATGGCACAGTGGGATTTAACTATGGTGGTCTTCAAACTGGTGTAGTTTCAGTTTCAGTGTTGGACTGAAAACATCTAACATCTGTCTTGAACAGATATATCCCTTTTTGAAGTAACATTTACCATGCGGTTGCAACCACAATCACAAAAAAACCAATAGACTCCATTATTTTCACTGGGATGTGGAAATGGGATGCCACACACAAAATATTTGCTGTTACGATGTTATAGATTATAATCTGAGAGAGGAATTTTTCCTTCCCTGCTTCCCTGTAAGAGAAACAGGAGCACCAAACAGGGAAGGGGGAAGGGAAGGCGATTAGCCTAACAAAAGATTTAGCCAGCCTGGCTACATTTCTAGCTAATGGCCCATTGGAAGGCTGGCTCTGCTCGGAGGAGAGGGAGGCAGTTCTGCTGGGCCCTCTCTGGAGGACAGAGACAGGGTCTGCGGGCAGAGCATTTGGAGAGAAGGCCTGGAAGCCTGTTTGCCTGACTGCCTGCCCTGGCCAGCCCGGACTGCTGATTTCAGCTTGGCCTGAGAGCTGTCTCTTGGCCCCGGCCCGGATCTGCTGTGTTTCATCGGAGAGTCTTTGTGCTCGCTAGGAGGAAAGAGAAGCTTCTTGAGACGCTACCACCTGGGAACCACAGTGAGTCCCTGGGGGCGAACTGCCTTCCTACTCTTTTCCCTCCATTTGAGGGGTGGGGGTCCCCCATCTTCCTTTCGGCTCCTCCCGTGATCTGAGACCGGCCCCAGGCCCCTCTTCCCCCGTGGCGGCCGCCGGAGCCCGGCAGCACCCCCTACCGACCACAACAACGAACTGCAGGCTCTGCGCCTCTGCAATCCAACAGCGCCCCTGCAGGCCACGATTAGGACTGCGCTAATAGGACAGAGAAGTATTTACCAGACTTTGCTTTTCTAGGACCACTGTATAGTTTTGTTGCGTTTTGTTACTGTTTTTAACTGTTTTGCTAACATACATATATCTTTTAATAAAGGGTTGTTATCTCTTCTGTTTTCCACACTTCCTCAAGTAAAGCCCCGTAAATTTTGGATCCGCAATTGCTGAGAGAGAAGAGTTTTGTTTTGTCCCGTAACTCATCCTCTTTAGCAAACCTTCCAGTCTTTTCAGACTAAGACATATGATATTTCCAGTACACATTCCAGTTTTTAGTTTTAGTTATTTTGTTTACCTGTTACTCATCATTTATAGTAAGATCTGCTACTTAGCCTAGATCAAATGATTGGAGAATACAGGAAAGAATCTCTGAGAAATAGAAATATGTTTTAGATTATTATTTTTACTTAAAGCCAATGTCAGCTGCTCAAGGCAAGATGATTTCTGAGGCTTTTCAAATTGTTTTTGGAGTTTGAAGTGGAGATTTAACAGTCTTATCCAAGGACAACTTGTATCAGTTCTCTGGTCAATTCAAGTAACTTGTTCAAGAAGTGGGTGCAGAGCAGAGCTGTATGAAACTTTGCATCAATTGAATTCTGAATGTGGGATTTATGAATCATTTTGGAAAACAGAGATGAATTTCCAGCAGAATGTTTTATTTCTTGTCAGTTACTGGGAGACTGGCCATTTTGATTGGAATACCAAGCATCAACTCTTTCCAAGAATAATGAGCTGACCACAGGCACTGCCTGACCACAAGAGCTCAGACTCAAAAAGTGGTAGTTTACATAGTGCCGGGAGTGTCTGGTACTAAGCCTTTCACTATTCCATGAAGAGTATTAGGTTATCTTTTTCCCATGAAATACTTTACTGCTGATCATCTGCTCCCACAAGTGAGGATATAAGGGAGATAAGTGAATGTTATGAAGCTGGAGTTCAAGAAACAGGATAAAAAGGCTGATATTGGGAGAGTAATTAAGGTGGATTTTTTTATTAAAGAGAAGTGATGTCTTCTAGAACGATTAAGTCTTTAGTGTTTTATTTGTTTTTCTGATGCTTTTGCTCAACAGTAAAAGAGTAGATGCAAAAATATAGATGATCAAAGTGATGTGTTATTGACAATATCCACTGTCTACTTGCTATGTTACCCCTTGAGTCTAATCTTGTGAGACTGAATCATCACTTACATTATTCAGTGTATGTCTTTATAATATTATTTCAAATTGTTTCCCTATATAACCAATGTTATATGAAATGCACTATAGTTTTGGAAACAGGAATTGATCTTACTTGAAATAAAAAGCTAAATTGTTTATTAGTGTTGCCAAAAAGCACTGTTCAGCTCCCACAAAAGAACTCTCAATCTTGTAATCTCTATTTTTCATCATGAAAATTAGCAGTAGAATCTCTGTCACTTGTTTCCTGCCTCTCTCTTATGGTGTATCTTTAACAGGACAATGTTCTGTCAGAAGCCTTCTGGAAAAGGGCTAAGAACAGGAAACTAGAGCATTACCAAATTTGTTGCATCAGCTTTGGCTAAGCAACTTCTTTTCAAGACAGAATCTTGATAAATGTGAAACAGGAATATGTATTATAATAAAATCTAAGTATAATTTGCAGTTAAGAGAACCTTCATGAGAAAAGGGAATTTTCATTTTTTTATCTCCAACTCTCAGGTTCAGTAAAACCCAAAATAACTTTAATGTTTTATTTGGCATAAGACTGAAAAATAAATACTTTCCAGTTCTAAAGCAGAATTTCAAGGAACATTTTCATATGATATACAAAATTACCACCTACACAACACTGAGAAGAATGAAATTTTTACCCCAATTGGCTGTTTCAGAGACTGGCCATCAAACGGTTTCAGTTATTAGAAATTAGTTGTATTTGGAAAAAAAAAAAGTGCATAAATTAACCACGCTGTAAGACTCTGGAGCTAGCTCACAAAAAAAGTACACATGGCATATATGTACATGACATATAAGTAGACAGACATATATGCACAGAGCTGTGACTCTATACAATTAAGACAACCATGTAAACAAATGCACACTGAGGTGATTCCTCCTCCCTTATACCAAGAAGGTGGTAATGTCAGGTGTGTAAACAAGTGTAAGTGCATACACTTTTAGATAAAATAAAAAGTTGTTATAGAATTGTTATAGTACTGTCAATGCCAGATTGAACTACAGAAAACCTTACACATTATAGTGCTTGTGATGAAATAACAAACCAAAACAAAACTCCACAGAAGTAAACCAACTTCTAAATGGTTATGGATGCAGATTCTACTGATGTGTTCTTCCGTGATGACATAGGATTTTAGTGACTTTGGCTCACTCCATCATTTTTACTCTATGCAGGAGTAGCGGTCACATTTTAAAATATTACTTGGCTTGGTTTTGATAAGCATCCAAAAACTCTGCCGCTCATTTAAATTTTGATGCTGCAAAATTGCTTTCGTTGCATTCTGTCATTTTACATTGATTTTATGTGGGTTTTTTTTTTCTTCAGAGAAGGTTTGAGAATATCCTTGCTATCAGAGGGGTCAAAAGGACAGTAAAATATGCTGAAAATGTAAAAATGTGATAGAGAGATATCTTTTTAGTTAAATGACATAGAATTGAGTTCCATACCAACTTCAGCAAGTAGACTATATTTTACAGTATCTTCATTTCTGTAAACCAAAGTGCAGAGAATTTTTTAATAATTGTTTTGTTTTATTGCTAAACAGTTCTTATCAGAAGTGTTTAGTTTCAGGTAAATAATTTTTTTTATCACTTGAACTTCAGTGATTATTTTTAAGATTTACAGAGCACCAAGTTTTGTGATGAAGTCAACACACAGGAGGGAAGTGACACCATTCAGAGGGACCTTGAGAGGCTTGAGAGGTGGGTCTGAGCAAACCTCATGAAGTTCAACAAGGCCAAGCACAAGGTCCTGCATCTGTGTCAGGACAATCCCAACCACAAAAACAGGCTGGCCACTGAATGGATTAAGAGCAGATCTAGGAAGAAAGACTTGAGCGTGTTGGTAGATGAGAAGCTCAACATGACTCAGCAATTTGTGCTTGCAACCCGGAAAACCAATTGTATCCTGGACTGCGTCAAAAGAAGTCTGGCCACCAGTTTGAGGGAGGTGATTCTACCCCTTTACTCTGCTCTTGTGAGACCCCACCTACAGAGGGGTCCAGCTGTGTCCATCTCTGGGGCCCACAACATAAGAAGGACATGGACCTGTTGGAGTGAGTCCAGAGGAGGGCCACAAATATTTTCAGAGAGTTGCAGTACCTCTCTCATGAAGATAGGCTGTGAGAGCTGGCTTGGAGAAGATAAGGCTTCAGGAAGACCTTATAGCAGCCTTACTGAAGGGAGCCTACAAGAAAGCTGGAGAGGGACTTTTTACAAGGCCATGTAGTGATTGTACAAAGGGGAATGGCTTTAAACTGAAAGAGGATGGGTTTACATTCGATATTAGGAAGAAATTCTTTACTGTGAGGGTGGTTAGGCACTGGAACAGGTTGCCCAGGGAAGGTGTGGCCGTCCCACTCCTGGAAGTATTAAAGGCAGGCTGGTTGGGGTTCTGAGCAAGCTGATCTAGTGTCCCCGCCCATTGTCTGAGGGGTTGGAACTGGGCGATCTTTAAGCTCACTCCCAACCTAAAGCCGTTCTATGATTCTATGATTCTATAAGGTGTTAGGTGCAGGATTGCATTTCTCAGCCCGAAGCTGTGGAGGCAGCAATGTCAGTGCAGTCTCATGCTTCCCTTGTCATGCTTATTCTAGGTACAGTGTCCCTGGAGCTGCAGACCTCATGGTGGTCTGAACCCTAACCCTAGTGGCAGCTTGGGGGCGAGGCTGAGGTCCTCAGCACCATAGATGGCCCAAATCCAAAATTTGTTCAAGCAGAGATGTTTGAGCAGTGCTGTTCTTCTTTGTCATGTCTCTTCTATCCCTTCTGTCACTGAATTTGTAATCTGTGTTCCTATCTGAAGGCCTACCCTAACCTTAACTCTAACAATAATTTAACCTTGCGACTGAGGCTGAGGTCCCCAGTGATGTGGGTGGCCCAGTTTAGAAAGTTGTGGAGGCAAGAATGTTGGTGCAGTGCTGTGCTTCCCTTGCTGTCTCTTCTACCCCTGGCATCCCTGAAGGTGTAGGCATTGTTGGTATCTGAACCTTCACTTCAACCTTAATGACAGCTTGGGACCCAGCACCATGGATGGCCCAGAATAGAAATGTGTGCAGGCAGCAATGTTGGTGCACCGCTGTACTTCCCTTGGCATGTCTTTTCCATCCTCACTGTCTCTGGAGTTTGTCTTTCTGAACTCTAACCCTAATGGCAGCTTGGGGCTGCTGTCTATGTTTATGTAACCTAGACCTGAGTCAAAAACATTTCCATTGAATAAATCAAATTGACAACTGTATTAGTAATATATCCCCTACTACCTGACTAAGTCCAGGAAGGAGAATCAGATCATAGTATTGTCTGGTTTGCAGTCCTAAAACATCAAAAAAGTATCTGTGGTTTTGGGCTGCATTTATCTAGGGGATGAACAATACCCATCTGTTCACTGGATGACTATGGAGCTAGATTGTTTGAGTCAAAGTTCAAGGCTGCAACAAAGGAAAAATTGTTTCTTCAGGACTGTCTTTGATTAGATTGCTGTTTACAAAGAAATTTTTTTAAAGGAATATTCCAAGATACGTGGGAACATCATTGTTCCTTGTTATCTCTTTATTTTTCAGTTATGTTCTATTAAATGCAACTGTTTTACAGGCTATTTTCATTAAGCATTTATTTCCATCACAGTGACTCAGAGTTGAAATCACAACATATGTAGTTCTCTTAGTTCAGAAGCCATAAAACTGTAAATTAACTCTAAATAAAAATATCGGGGAATGGGTATACTCACTTTCGTAGTCTCACTCTGTATACGTACATAGTTACAGATGCATACGCAGGCATAAAGTAAAAAATATATTTTAATTAATTAATTAACACACACATATACACAAACCTCTACATATATATGTGGTGTGAATACATAGTGATATTTACATGTATTGTAGTGATATATAGATATATAAGGATTTGTGTATATGTGTGTGTGCGCTTGCGCGTGTATGTGCATGTAAAATTCCAATTTCATGTTCTTCATCCATTGAGTTACTTAAATTTGGAAAGGAGAGGGCAGAATAATCTGCTTTTTGTTTTGTTTTTTGCATCTGAAATGGCTGACGATGGACACATTCTGCATTATAATATCCTTAAGCAAAATGTTAAAATTTACTCATGTTCCAAAGTCTTTCTCTAAAACAGTTGTAGCAAAAACATTGGAGGCTTTTAACAGTTTTTCCTTGGCTAATGTATACTTTGCACATCCTAGAAATAGAAGTGATCTGGACCCTGAACATGATTCTTTTATATTTACATAAATTGAAATAATGCAAATATAAATCTTCTTTATTTTTTTGTGCAGGGTATTTACACCTTGATTTTAAGGGAGCTTTGCTGCACCTTGAATAGGCAAGGAAAGACTAGAGGTAGGTAGGGAATATGCCCGAAATTTTAACTGTGTATCTGCAGATTATTACAGGCTGAGAAATACCTTTTCCCACTGAGGTGGAGGATGCAGTGTAGAATACTGTTTCCAAGTATCAAATGGCTTATGAGGGCTGCACCTGGAGTGACTTGCTGAGGGAAAAATCCTTCCCAAAAGGAATAATAAACTTGCAGAAACTGGAAAAAAATCTTTGCTGTAACCTAAATGTACACAGTGGTAAGTTTGCTTAACCATTATCAAAGGTTTAATTAAATAATTGGGTTTTTTTGGAGTAGAATAATTTAATTGGTAAAATAATGTTTATTTAATTAAAAATGAAATTATAACCCATTTTCTAATGCAAATACTCTAAAAAGCTGGAAAAAAAAGGGGATGAGAAATGCCTCTGAGTTTGAAAAAGACATTTTGGTGACACTTAAAAATATTTAGATATTTTTACAAGGTCACAACATGTTACTAGATAAGTGTCTAGATGTCTGAATGATGAAGGGAACAAAGTATTTGCCATTTGTAAAGTTGTATTTATGTATCTCAGTTGATATGAGAGGGACATATTCCAATTTATTGGAGTCACAAATGTCACAACAGTGCATGGTCATCTAACTTTACAACAGAAAAAAACCCCACAAAATATTGTAGAATAAAAGCAACAAAATCCTAGTGACATAAAAATCATTACTTCTTGTAACATGGGAAATTTAGGGAATGTGGGGAATTCGTATTATGAATTTTGTTGTTGCTTTGTTTTTTAACCATCAGAGCAGTAAAATCTTGTAGCAAGCTGCCCAGAGAGGTGGGGGGATCTCTGTAATTGGAGGTGTTTGGCAACCTACTTCGATTAGACCTACTTTCAGTAAGGAGTTGGACTAGGTGACTTCTAGATACCCCTTCCAGCCTGTCAGTCTGTGACTGTAATTGCATCATTCTGCTGAACCGTCAGAAGATTTTAAAACCAAACTAAAATAATTAATTCATAATCTCTCCTCTCGTGTGTTGTTCAGACTGCTATTTACAGTGACACTTTTAATATTTTTATTCATGATGGCGCCATAGGCTTTGTTGCCTTCTCTAGTTAGCTGCAACCCTCTGCTGTGTTTGTATATCACCACATGGAAGGCATGCATCTTTTTGTGTTCTGGGGTCCCAGTAGGCTCTTGGTTTTAAGTCTGTTCATCATTGTAGGGTTTGTCAGCTATTACTTCATGAACATACAACCCAACATTGATCATTTCTGAAATACATTGACTTTATGTAAATATGTAAATAAATAGTTCTATCAGCCACAGGTCACGTCAGATTTTCTACAATTCTTTATATATATTGCAGACAATATTTGAATACTTGAAGTAGCAGTAATTAATCTTTCAAGGTATCTTCTAAATGGGGAAAGTAAGTTAACAATATGAATGCTGTTCAGAGTCCCTGCAAAAGAGGATAAAAAAAAGAATAAATGAAGTTGGAGAATTTGGAAATTTCTTTAGTCTCATGTGAAAAAGGACAGACACTCCCAATAATTCTCAATACCAACTTTCAGAAACATATACAGCTGTGCATGTATCATATATATCTGCATACATAAAAACACACACAAATGCATGGCTGAACAGTGAGCTTTGTCACCACAACTGTCCTTCTGGGATGATTGGGAGTATGAAGATGATCAAATATCAAACCAATAATCAATAAGATTCCCTAGTAGTTCATTTTTATACACATTTGTTCTCCTGCAATTTTTCTCTCTCTTCTTGGAAAAAAAAGATTCTCAATCTTGAGTACACTGCATCCTTTCAAGTTTATCAGATTTGAAACAGTGTTTAACCATGACTTGAAAAAAAATTCATTGGGAGGAAAAGCAATCATCAGGACAGTAAGAGGAAACTTGTTGTCATTTAGAAATGGTATTCTCCAATTTAGTGCTCCCACTAAAACCACACCACCACGCACTCCGCCCTCCCTCCACCTCCTAACCCCCTGCAGGTGGCTGGCGAGAACTGGAGGCAAAAAAGGCAAAGATCATGTCTAGAGATGAGATAAGAAAAACTTACTGGAAACAGCAATGAGACAAAAAACCAACAAGTAACAGAAACAATATTAATAACAACAGTGTATAAAGGAGTAATTCACACACAGAAATGCTCACTGTGGAGCCCGTGACCCAGTCAGAGCCGCACCTGCTCCCTCCATCTCAGGATAGGCATTACCCAACTGCTCTGTCCACCAAGCTTGCCTGATCAGAAGCAACCTCTTCTCCCCATAAGAGAGAGTCTCTTTCCCCCAGCCTCAGCAATGACATGAGGTGGTGTAGAATAACCTCTGGGTCCTAGCCATGCCCCTCCCAGAACTGCAAAAATGAACTCTGTCCTGGCCAGAACCAGGACAAACTGTGATGAAAAAAAAAATCCAGTGAAAACTTATTTTGGAGGTAATTCTTACTATAGACAAAATGCCCAAACAATGAGATGCATATGATACTTATCAGTCATCCGAAAACATATAATTCGTTTAATTTCTTTGATTTAATTATACATGTTTTGCCTCATTCAATGCTTTGAGTGTTGGAAGGTTTGTTCAATGAAGAAGCAGAAGTCCAACTTTGCAATAGGAACTTCCATGTAATATATTTATCATGTTACACCAGGCTCCTACTTTTATTATTTTTGGAACGGGGTATACAAAAAATATCAGCTGAATGATAATGGAGAAATTAAAATTATGGCATTGGATTAGTCAATATTGGCATATCTATAGAGAAAAAAAAGATTCATATCTTTTAACACATTGAAAAAAAAGTTAAAATTTTATTTAGAACCAGTCTTCAGTTAAATGTATATAACATACATGAAAAAAACCCTGAGATCCCAAATATTTCTTTGTATTTTTTCTGCCACTTCAAGTAAAATATTTCTAAGAAGCCCAGAAAGATGAGAAATCACCTAAATCTTATGCAACTGTACACACAAAATAACGAACTCATGCCAGCATGAATAACTATGGTTAATATTTTTGAAGGTGACATCATATGACTACTATAATTTGCTTTATCAAATAGTGATAAAATTTTTTTAAGTAAATATTTCAGATGCTTTTTGTCCTAACTGTGATTTTATTTTCTGTTGCATTATTATATGCCATTAAAGAGCAGTGATTTTAAATTAGAAAAACCAAAATATGATTTGAAGACCATTAAGTATTGCCTTTATGCAGTCTATTTTCTTTTTTCTCTTCTTAAACAGAGAATTCCAGCAGTCTGAACACAATTTCCAGTTTCATGTTTTAAATGAAGATTGCTTTCATCAAAGCTTTTTCAATATGAAAACTAATAAACCCACAATTTAAACTCAGATCCAAAGATTGTATGAAGGAAGAACTTTCCAGGCCTCCTTTCTTCTTATTTCCATGCCATCCATTTGAAACATCACACTTTTTTAGGAACTAGTCATCCTAGTCTTCCCCTATAGTCTGTGAATCATATCATCTGAATGAGAGATTCTTTCCATTTACTACTTTAGAGAAACAGTTTCAGGAATGTTAGTTTAAGCCCAAGCTTGAGGTGGGTGTCACCTTACCTAATAGGAGGACTGCAGTATAGATTTGTACTTCATATGACCTCCTTACAGCTGATGGAGAGAAATAAACAAGTTCAGCATACTTCAGCATGGGAAATAAATTGCTATGTCTTTAGCTGAAGCTCCTGGCAAGTAGAATCTTCAAAACCCAACCTCTTGCACTGCAATTCTAAGAAAATAAATATTTAAAGCAAGCTCAAGATAATAATAGAATACAAAATCATTTTACAGTAATGTGTCCTTTCTTTCCTTGCATTCTACTTAATATGAATGACATATAACTTATCAAAAGCTTGAAATTATGTTTCCACAATCTACTTTCAATTCTAAATCTACAAGTCTACTTATCTTCAGAATGTGTTTTATAATTGAAACAAATTTTTTATATTTTTTGTTATTATTAAAGTTAAGTTTATGAGTATAGATTATTATGATATGAAGAGAAGTTTGTGAGATAATTCTGTCAATCTAATTGTTTAACACTTAAGGCAATAATTTTTTCAGGCCTGTTCTGTACATACCAATTACATTCTGTAGTTCAAAAATAAAAATCTATATATATATATTTTATTTTATTTTATTTTTACAGTTTTCGGTTCCTAATGACCCCATGACAGAGTATTTTGAGGGGATTAATGATCTGCTAGAACAGGTTCATTGCCCAAGGTATAGAGATTTAGGATAGTCATTAATACAGAGGAAATATTTTGTACTTCAATCATTGCTGTCAAGTTTCTTAATGTATTCAGACTTTAAATAAGCTCTTAAAGACTGTGATAATGCAAATTTCAAACTTGAGGCATCTGACAAGGCTCACATTGAAACAACCTCTTAGGAAAAAGATCTTCTTCAAAATATGTCTTTCTAGCCCCTTATCTATTTTTTTTTCCTTTCTATCTGACCTACTTTTCTCCTGCACTTGTCCTCTGAAGTCCTTCAGTAATCAGGCTGTACATCTATCTAAAGCCCATGAGCAAAGTTTTTGTCCTTTGGCTGAAAAACTTTAAATAGCTCCATATAGCTTCATAAAAACTTCATATAGCCCACTGAAAGACAGATAGGCATTCATGTGAACTGAACAAGTCTCTTTAGAGTTAGATATATGTATACACACACACATATATAGAGAGAGAAATACATTGATATATATAAGTGCATAAAAATACACAAGCACACACATTTGCCTTTTTGCTGAGACTGCTGAAACAACTTAAAATATTCAAACTCGGACTTTGTTAAGTGTAAAGATCAGAAAATTCTTACTTTGTAGCTCTGATTTGCATTAATCTGCCTGTGATAACTTTACAAGAAAATGAAAATTGAATTAAAAAAATGGTTTTCACTAAGGTTTTTTTTTTGTCATGCTAAGTAAATCGAATGGAGTATAACAAGAATTTACTATTTAATTTACTCCTTTCTTTGAAAGTATCCAAAACACGGTGACTTGGGCATGTTTTAATCTGATTTACTTTGGATCTTATTGTTCACGTAACAACAAGCTTCTTGTTTCTGTCTGTTTAGTTTATTTGTTTTTTAAAGGAAGGCTTATACTTTTACACATACAGTTGTGGGAACACCTCTTTTGGATGGAATACACTCCAAAACAAGACAATACCTGCATTGTCATCCTTATTATTGAATTTCCAGAGGGGAAAGAGAGCCTACCTCAGACAGTACTCCACCAAGGCCTCAGATCAGCCCTGGACTGTCCTGATACAGCCTCTTCCTTCTTCTCTTTATAGTCTATCTCAGTGCCTTTCAGCACATCAGTCTCACCTCTTCTTAAAGCAGGAGGACAGCATAGCATCCTGGCCTAATAGTTTGCTAGAGCCTAAGACAGAAGAAGTTCAATTTTTACCCAAGTGAGCTATCCTGCCTGATATCAAAATTGCTCATATGCATTTTAGATGAACTACATCGGACAGTTTTCTTGTTAGGATCCAATTAGATTGAACCTAGCGCTTTTCCAGACACTTTCAAACCACCTACAAAGCACCAAATTTAATCTGCCTGTGTAATCATGAGAAGAACAGCATTATGGTTATAATCATCTGTTGAAGGAGAAATTACCAATCAGCTTGAAGGTTGCTTGTGGCCACCCTTCTGATTCGGTTGCCTAATTCAGGAAGACGAGTAAAAAAGAGTTGATCACAGTCTGGGATTTAAGTGGTTAATTAATTCAGTGAACTTATTTTGTCAACTTTATTAAATCTTTACTGATCTTCCAAGCCCATGTGGTTTAAGCATATACAGCCTATGATAAATTTATATTATTGTTACCAGTGTTTGTCAGTTTTAAAATATTTACCCAACTGCTAACTTGAAATTTGTCCTCCTCTTAAATGCACCTGGAAAAATCATAGAATATTATGAGTTGGAAGGGACCCATAAGGATCATCAAGTCCAACTCTTTAAGAGAATGGCCCGTTCAGGGATCAAACCCATGACCTTGGTGTTATTAGTGCAATGTCCTAACCAACTGAGCTAATCTCAGGGTCAACTGACAGTATATGGCTTCATATTTGTGTCTTGAAGCCTACCTAGATGTGCTGAATTTATAAGTAGAAATATATTTAATTTCTTTTCAAAGTTAAATTATTGTAATTTATATTGAAATTTGAAGGCAAGCTGAGTTGTCTTTCCTCATCATCATCATGAGTACCATATTTCAGTCACCTTCTCTCCTCCACAGAATCACAGAATGGGTGAAGCTGGAAGAAACCTCTGTGGGGGTCATCTGGTCCAACCTCCCTGCTCAAGCAGGTCTCTTAGAGCATGTTACTCCAGATTGTGTCCAGATGGCTTTCAAAAATCTCCAGTGCTCAGTGACCCTCAGATTCACTCCAGCATCTTCGTACCATGTTTTCAAAATACTTTTGAAACCATCTTTAAGGTACTTACTAAGAAAGTAATACTTGGAAATTCAAGTAATGATTTCTGAGTCAGAATTTTCTCTCTTGAATTGTGTCAGGTGTAGTGTACTAACAAGGATAAAAAATAGTATAAGCAGGTATTTACAGTATTAAATGCACATTGGGAGCACATCTGTTTTCAAAAATACCACACGTACATCTGTCACAGAGCTTGTTCATGTAGATAAACCATAAAAACTACTCTGTGATATAAAAAGCAGTAGTTCCCTATAGAGCAAGAGTGATATATGTGCAAATGCAGGTTCCCTACTTAGAGAAAGGGATCTATTTACATGTGAATCATATGTACCTTTTTGGGGCCATGTTCTTCCTTGAACAGCAGTCTGAGATAATCACAGCAAGTCAGGTTAATTACAGTAATAGCCCATGTACCACTTAGCAGTCTTAGCCTAAAGGTTGAGAAAGTGTTAATATTCATACGTAAGGCTTTTGCTGGAAGCTTAGAGTTTGCTTAAACTTACAATTCTAACATTAGGTATTCCACACAAAAAAAATAAATCCTACATTGACTATAAAGTCAAGGATCCTATCCAGATATTTAAGGTGGGGTTTGTTTTATCTAATTATCAAAAAGGCTTTTTCATGTTCAATACTGTGGCTTCTTTGATGTCTAGAGCTCTTTTTTTGTGTGGTTTAATGGGTAGTTGAGAGGCACCTCACTGGGCAGCATACTCATAATTTACCAACATATGACAGTGGTGAGTCAACCTATTTCATACAGGACCAAGTAAAGGCAAACACTTCCTAATAGAATGATGAATGCTGTCTGATCTGATGATTCACCAGATAACATTCCACCTGTTTTCTGTGATTACGTATCTTGGTGAGCATAGTTTCCTATGTTACGAAGTTGTTTTGCTGTTGTTGTTTCGTGTCTATGTGTTATTCATGCTTCATTCTATCCAAAATGGATGTTAATGTAGCACACGTATCTGATGCCTGCCAGTCACCACAGGCTGATCAAGTAACAAGTAATGGAAGAAACAGCAGATGTTAGTGAACTCAATATCGCTCACTTTTTGGTCCAGTTTTAAATATTCTCAGATGTGTGAATTTGAGGGAAATATGCATCTTGAACCAGAATTTACTTTCACTGCCAGAGACTCTGCTTAGTGGTTGTGGTGGCAGTGATGATGATAGCAGGCCCAGAAGCAATGCTTTGAATATGTATGCCCCCTTCTCATCACAGAATCAAGGAAAGGTCTGTGTGCTGTGAGTGGAAGATATGCAGTTGATTTAGTTTCTTCTAAGACTGTTTCTCTGAAGGCATTCCATGCTTTGATCAGTAAGTTACCATAAATAAAAAACATAGCAGTTGCATAAAAGAGTCTTTTTCTCAGGAAAGAATAATGTATTCTCAAAACTCAGCAAGCCCATAATCTCTACATGTGGTATGGCTCCAGATCAAGAGCAATCCTTTCTACTATTTCCTTGTGTATAGATAGTGTGGTTGGATGATTTGTGATATGTTTTTTTCTTCTTCTGGGAACAGCCTATATAGTAAAGGTTTGGTTAGTGTTTGGGTTTTTTCTCTCCAACTAAGTAAACTCTTTGTTTAGTTTAATAATGACAGTTCAAAGTCAGTTAATTAATAGTGGAAAAATAAAATGCTGCATTTAAGGAAGAAAAAAATCCTGATTTATATAAAAAGAACAGTTGAAATAAATGAGAATACTACAGATTGTTAAAGTGTTTGGAACTATACAAGATGGGAAGTAGAGATCACCACTCTCCTCAGTAATGCTTTAAGTAAAACACAGATAGACAAGAAACTTTCTCACATATCTTGAAATTATGCAGAAGTATATTTTCCCATCATTATCTATACTATCTTTACTGGAAATATTGTAATTTTATCTCATAGATTATAATCCTCCCATGCACACAGCACAGCTGGCATGAATGCAGCAAGTCAAAGAATGTAAAAATGTGTAAGTATTTTAGTTTGCAGGTCTGTATTGGTTGATCTGATGTAAGAGACAGAGTGTTTTAACATATGTGATAAAATGTCTTAGAGTACTGTGTTAATGGTCATCTTAGAGAAGAGTAAAACCACTTGGAGTTTTCTGTCTTTCAGCCACCACTAGTAACGGATATGGGTGTGGACTCCCTGTCGGTTTTCCCGGAGAGGAGCTCGGCCGCGCTGTCCCCCTCTGGCAGGCAGAGAAAGAGACCAAGCTTCCCCAGGCGTTCTGTGGCAGAAAGACCTTTAATCTAAAACTCCCACGGTTTATATGGGTTCGGGGGGAGAGGAAGAAGGAGGGCTATGATTGGGTCAAGATACGGGGGGAGGGGAGTGGCTTGAGAGCCCACTGACCAATGGGAGGTGCAGGAGGACCGCATTCCAGTAACCGAGACAGGGATTTGAGGAGAGGCAGGCACAACAAGAATCCACAATCGGGGAGGGGAGACCGCGTGGTTCCGAGTGGGGGGGCCGCATGGACCAGGGGAAGTACATAACTCAGGGAAACCCGTACAATAAAAACGCAAGCTGTTGTTTTTCTGCTTCGCTCGGTCCCGGGAAGCTGCCGCTGTAATGAGCCTGTTTCTAAAGCTGTTCTTTCCAGGTTTCATAATCCTGCTGTTCACCCACACACTAGGATGCTCACTTCCTAAGAGATGTTTGCTTTCCCTCTGTATTCTGCATGGATCTCTTGAATCCTCTTGGAGTTGGGGAGATAAATCTGAACCTGTAGTCATTAGGGAAGAAGGGCCTTAAGGTGCTGAATGCGACAGTTCAAACAAGTATTAAATCTTGCACACTGAATTGCAATTTGCATTGTTCTTTGGCATTTGGCAAAACATTTAAGGACTTCCTCTGTATTTTATAGAATGAAGAAAACACCAATTAAAATGCATATAGCTATAGTTTGGGTTGGCTTGAAGCAGGACAGGACTTACATAAGCAAAAAGAAAGTAAGCTGGAAGGAGAAAAATAATTCATGGTTTACATAGCAACAACCTTAGTCTCCTGTGTTATCAAATAGTGCATGTTCTACAGGATGTGATCTATTATGCAGAGTCAAAATATAATTACACCTTTCAAGACAGTTCCAAAGAGAAACTTACTTAGCAACACTGTACACAGGAAAGTGACAAAAAAGTTGCTCAGCTACACCACCAAGGACACCATGCTACATATCATCACATAACATAAATATATATATATAATATCTGGAAAATATTATACAATACTTTGATTATACTTATTCATTATTTTGTCACAGAAGACACAGGTATAATCTTTCCACTTATTTCTCCCATTTATTTCCAAATAAGTACAGTACATGAGATAAAAATTTGTTAATCACGGGTTACTACAACATCTCTGACGTTAGATTTTCCAGGTACAGTGAACCAAGAGTACTCCTGTCTTAGGTTACCTTCACCTGAAGCAGATGAACAAAAAAGAAACAAATGCAAAATTCTTTTATGGGTGAGGTAAACTCATGTGTCTTTCAATGTGAAGTACAGATTATTCTAAACAGTTTGGGATTAAATTATGTTGCTGTTACAGTTGTTCCATAGGCATTGCCTTAGTCCTCCATCAGTTTTAGCTATAACTCCATTGGGATAAATGATTACTCTCCCCTTCTTTTCATAATTCTTGAAGATTGGAAACAACTTATTTAAATATAATTAATTAAAGTCCTTCAACATATTCCGTCAGTAGTTAGCCCTTGCAAACTAACATAATCATGAACTTGAAGAGACTAGCACCTTGATTAAAGATGTAGATTGTTCTTGAATTGCCACTTGAGTTATGTTAAAGAAAGATACCTACAACAGTCCTTAACTGTGATTTTCTTAACTGAAGATTAAATTGCTCAGAAACAGATGACCAATTAGAACAGTAGGTGATTCAAATGAGACAAAAATTTACAATAAATATTAACTTATTCTGGAAAATACTTTAAGTATTGATTATTCCATTATACTCCAGAAATACCCATTTTTTAGACTTTAATTAAAAGTCTGAATTCACATGGTTTACTAAACTCCATCAAGCATAACAGCACACAAGTAGACCATGGTTCCCATAACCAGTTAGTTTAATCTGTTAGCCTCTTGAAAAAAATAGAAAGCAGGAATTACTTGCCACAACTCTGTCAGGATAGCACCTTTAAAAAATTCTGTAAAAAGTTCAATGGTCTTTTTTTTCTTCTTTTTAGAGGAGGCAGATTTTCTACATGTATGCTAAAGTAAATGCTTTCTATTTGCAGGATTTTCCTGAAATTATTTCAGTCTCCTAGTGCTGTCAGGAATCAAAAATTAGGAAGCTGTTTTCTGTGAAATTATTTGAAATAACCTCTCCATTCTGAATGGAAATCATTAACTTCTGTGGAATGTGCCCACCCAAGCAACTATACTACTCCCCTCTTTTGTGGGCCGAAGTAAGGACAGGGAGAGATCACTCAACAGTTACCAACATGGGAAAACCAGACTAGATGTGGGGAAATCAGTTAAATTTATTAACAAACAAATCAGAGTAGGATAAAGAGATATAAAACCAAATCTTAAAAACACTTTCTACCCTCATTTCCAGACTTAACCTCACTTCTGAATTCTGTGCCTTGTCCACTTGCAGCAGCACAGGGGGATGGGGAAGGTGGGTTGCAGTCGATTCATCACACATTGTCTCCACTGCTCCTTTCTTCTCAGGAGGAGGATTTTTAACACTCCTCCCCTGCTGCAGCATGAGTTGCCTATCACAGGAGACAGTTCTCCATGAACTTCTCCAATGCAAGTTCTTCCCACAGTCACAGTTTTTCAATAACTGCTCCAGTGTGGATCAACCATGGGGTCACAAGTCCTGCTATCAAACCTGTTCCAGTGTGGGCTTCTCTCTCCATGGGGTCACAGATCCTGCCAAGAGTCTGCTCCAGCATGGGCTTCCCGTGGGATCACAGCCTTCTTCGGGTGCATCCACCTGCTCCAGCATGCAATGGATATCTGCTTCCCTGTGGACCTCAATAGTCTGCAGAGGGAACAGCCTGCATCACCATAGTCTTCCAGATGTGCTCTAGCCCCTGCAGCACCACTCCCCCTCCTTTTTCACTTACCTTGGTGTCTGCAAAACTGTTTCTCTCACATATTCTCACTCCTCTCTCCAACTACATTTGCACAGGTTTTTCACCCTTGTTCTCAAATCTGTTATCACCATCACCAGTGGGCTTGGCTTTGGCCAGTGATGGGTCCTTCTTGGAGGTGGCCAGCATTGGCTCAGTCGGACATGACAAAAGCTTCTAGCAGCTTCTCATAGAAGCCACTTCTATAGACCACACCCACTAAGACAACCTGGCCATGCAAACAAAATAAAACTTCTAGCACTTCTCTTTTCAGAATGAAAATATTACCTTAGTAGAGAACTGTTGGCTACAACAGAACTGTCTTGTGAAGCAAAGGTCTAGAAACAAGCAGCTGAGCGCATAGAGACTGACTGACAAAACAATTTAGAAAAACAACTATTTCAGCAAAACAGTAGAAGAAAAGCTGACTGTATATATTGACACTAATGAAGAGAAACTGAAAGTAGAGACTACTGTTAAATTTAAGCATTTACCAGTGAAATACCAGGTAGGTGACATCTGAGAGAACAGAGCTTTCAAAGGAACTAGCAGAAGCTGAGAGGACTCTGGGAAATTATTACTTGTCCATTCTATCCTCTCCCAAGTGCCAGATAATTCCCTGACTAACTTATCATCTGTATTTTACCTTTTCTTCAAAAATACTTTTGTTTCTCTGGTAGAGCTTAGTATCCTGCTACAATTATCCCTGGGAAAGGGAAACTCATGCACTGTTTTCTATTCTTTTCTCTGCTTATAACACAGGTACAAAAAGAAAAATATCTATGTCAGAAAAAAGCACAAACAAAACTTATTTTGTAATCTAAATGGGTATTATTTCCTGCAAATATTTCAGACTTATGTGGGGTTTTTTTGCAATTGTCCTCTGGTTTTTGCACCTTTATTGATTAGGATAAAATAAATTGTTGCATCTCAAAGTCTGTATCTCTAGAGTACTGTTTTGGAATACAAATTATAAAAGATTTCTCTGTTTCGAGCATACATGCAAGTATGTCTATGAAAATTCCAAGTATATTCATAGGAAAATTTGCATATGCATTTAAAGAAGAAAATGCAATTGAGTGAAACTTTCCTGAATATAAAGGCAAAAAATACAATCAAAATCTCACGGTTCCCTTTGGAAAGCTAAAAATGTTTTCTAAATCTGTTTTGCTTAGTTGAGATAGTTATTAATTTCTTTATACCAGTTGTGAAGTGTTTAGTAAATGAAAAAGATCTTTCATTTATAACATTATGAAATACTTTGGGTTTTAGAACTTCTTAGTCACTAGAATGGCCATCTGGCACATGGTATCAAGCAAGGTGAAAAATAAGTTAAATATTTGAGTATTTAGGACAGTTTATAAGGAAATTTATAAGGAAATACAGTACTCATTTTACTTCCATTTTGTTGTCATATTATTATTTTTTATTTTTTATTTTATTTTATTTGCAATGTTTGAAGCCAGACTAATAAAATTAGAAGAAATTATTTGTTAATTTGGAAATTTTTTTTCAGGAATTAAACTTTTTGCTTGAGTTCTTTCTGGAAGGAGTAAAATGGTCTTATGTTTTGTGAATCAGTAATAAGTAAAAGCTTACTCTGACAATGACTTAATATAACACTCTGGAAGAATAAACAGTTGATAAATGCAGAGATTTGATGACACTTATTTTCAGAGAAGCAATCCCATTCTCCTCCAGGCAACACTTACAATAATCTTTCACTTTTTCTTTGGACAACTATTTTCTCAGTTTTTCAACAGAGTAGTTGCAGTGGGAGATCTACCATCCATGGAGAAATTCAGAGTGATGCACCCAGCTGAATAGAAGGTATTATTTTACATTTGATAATGACCTTGCTTAATTACAACTGAAAGCACAACCTGACTTCACAGAGCAAGCTGGTAAAAAAGCAAAATATCAGCTGTCTACCACACCACCTGGTATCCTAAATCCTTCTAAGGCAGTTCTTTAATCTGGGGAATAGTAAAGAGTAAGTGCTTGCTGCTTTAGCTCCTAACTTCCTTCTATCCAGAAACAGCTAAGTGTGTCATTTCTTATAATACCAAATTTCCCTGTGGTACTTGGTGCAGCAAAACATCTAATGCTTCTGTCCTGCCTTCCGGAGATGACAAGGAAAAATTAACATTCCCGTCCAGTCAAGCTGAACTCAGATAGCTGTTGCCAAGGAAATGTCCTCTCATAGTTAATACCTGCACATCTGGAGGAGGATGGGGCTCTGTCTCACTTGCAACCTAGTCCAAAGGCATAGGAAGCTGATGGCGGAAATGGGTAATGCCAGCAGGCAAGATTGAGCGTTGCACATCCATTCTGTTAAGCGTAAATAGCACCACCTTGTGTTTTCAGCCTTCCCATTTGTAAGATGGCCCTACTGTAAATCATTCCTATACACTCCTTTATATAGTAATTAAAACAATGCCCTTTGCTGTGCCCCTGGGTTAATACAATTTGTTTTATTCATAGCCTAAGTCATTTGCCTCCCTGCAGCACATTGCTATATTATGTCTATCCAGCAGTGTTGAGGGAGCAAATAGAGTACATTCCAAGGTGTACATAAATCCAGTTCAGGTTATTTCAAATGAAATAATAAGGTAAGTGCTTATGCTCAACTCCCATGGGGAAAACTCACAGGAAGATAAAGAAGGATTCAGGAAAATCAAAGCATTGCCTCAGATTCCTTCATTTAAAAATGTGAGAAGAGGGAGAAATACAAAGATGAGTACAAAGAGCTAGTCACTCCGAAAATGTTGTAAAGGACAGGGCTATGACCACCATGGAAATACCACCCCCTGTTTTGAAGGTGGGTACCAGTATCATACCCTTCTCTCCAAGTCACAAATTCCAGTTATTAACACTGACACTTAGGAAAATCAGAGGAAATTTTTAAAGAACTGTAAAAGGGTCTACCTTAGAAACTAAACATTATAAAAAAAGCCAAAAACCAACTAGTCCAGTTCATCTAGAGAAGGATAAGAACAGAGGAAGTATATATAATAGTAATATCCTCCCAGCCTCCGATAATTTTCCATTTAGAGACATTCCTGTTCATTTTGTTGCTCAAATATATATATAACAGATTTTAGAAGTATTTCAAGTAGTATACAGATCTTCCTGTGAAAATTAATGCCATCTCTTGGGTTTAGACTTGGCTTTCACTGAGGTAATTTGATAGTGACTTGACTTTTAGTGAAAGAGGGAGGAAGCAATCACTCCCTATCATCCTCCTTCACATCACTGATGATTTTTTGTAGAATTCCTAGTGACCTCTTTCTTGAGCTGAAAAGTTCTAGGTTAGTTCATTGTCCACCATAAAGAAATTGTCTCTGAAGACCTTTGATCAACTTTGTTGATCATGAATTTACACAGCTGCATAGTAATCTTTTCTGGTTAGTTCTCTATTCCTTTCCTAACAGTTTGATTTTTTGAATGCTACCAAGAACTGGGGTATTTTCATGCAGTCGTTTGTCATGAGTCCAAACACTTTGTGTTTGTCAGCATAGAGTTCATTATTTTATATAAAAAATAGGATTGTTTCTTCCCACACCTGCAACTTTACATGTATTTACATTGAATACCATTGACAAGTCATTCAGTCTGCGAAGGTCCTTATGAAATATTTCACAGGTATCTCTCAACCTAAGCACATTGAGAAACTTTGTTTATTCTGATTTAATTTGGGTAAAATAAGATAAGTTTTTTTGTAAACTTTTAAGCAAGAGGGGATGCTGAAGTCAGTAGGGAAGATGAACCAAATACAAATGGGATCTGTTGTAGTCATTAACCACAGCTTGTACCTTTTGTTTGATTCACTCTATGTTCCAACAA
The DNA here is from genome assembly GCF_003984885.1 of Neopelma chrysocephalum. Lineage (NCBI taxonomy): Eukaryota > Metazoa > Chordata > Aves > Passeriformes > Pipridae > Neopelma > Neopelma chrysocephalum. The sequence continues at coordinate 4,603,214 of NW_020897692.1, forward strand.
ATACTATTCAGTTAACAAAATATTTAACTGGTGATCTGTACCCTGGGAATGACTTGCTAGACTATTGTCTGAATATTGACAAGAGCTTAGAGACAGCACTGCAATGGACTCATATTTGTCTCAGTAAGATCCAGAACCTCAAACCTTTGGTTAGCAAGAAGCAAAAAGTACCTTTAACATGAGACCCATTCTGAGAACAGGAAAAAAAAAGGTAATAATTTGCTGAAGACTCCATGTATTCTGCATATTCCTCGAATTCTCCCAGTGGTTTCATTTGAGCTATTTTGGGGTGAAATACTGCCCCATGGTAATATATCCTATGAATAGAATCCAGGGATTACAAGTATGGGAAGACATCTCTGGATCATTCAATTTGATCTATCATTTTTGCAGTACTGAACTGTTTTATTTTTCTATTTTCAATCTGTAAATAGTCTTTGTAACCTTGCTCATTTGTGAGCAGGATAATGATAGTTATAAAATAATTTTCTTTATGATGAACTAGTATATTCCCTGTTGTTTGTTTATGAAGAAAAAAACATTTAAGGAAGTAATTAAACAGATGTTTATTGACATGAGTTGTACCACTTTGGAGGAATGTGAATAATGAGGTTTAACTTAAGAGAGTATTCACAAACAGTAATAGAAAGTTACATATCTAGATCAATAGGGACCTAGAAGCTTTAAGAGCAAGTGTTCCATTGTATTTACCTTGTCTGCATTTATTTAGTGAAAAAATTTCTGTACTAAAGGGACAGTGTCATCTTAGCACCTCAAAAAAAAAAAAAAAAAAAAGATGAAAAACAACCATAACTGACATCAAGAAAACATTTCTTCCCAGGCAGCATAAGGAGAATTACCTGTCACCCATGACTCATCATTTACTATATCTTTTCAAACAGATCCTCTTTGTTATTGACTAATTGGAAGAACAATAGTGGGTATACAAAATATTCCAAGAAAGATAATGAAAACTCTGGATTCTTATTGTTCTATTAAAAATGTAGCAATTCATCACTTAACATCATTAGTGGTTGATAACTGGAATTGTGTCTATAATACCCATTTGAGGTTTTATTGTGTTTCAGTCAACATAAAGCATAGGTTAACTGTAGTAGCTGTCTGTATTAAAATTTAGATGCTGCCTGTTGAAAATGGATAGTAATTTGGTGATTATTCATATTTTTAAACATTCTGAATTACACTAATTTATTATGCAAAATTAAATTAGAGTGCATAGAGCATATGGATTTTTTTCCTTTTTTTATTCTTATTCGTGGCAGTGATGAATGGCAGATAATTTATAACACTGAAGTTTAATAATTAAAATGACTTTTATTATTCTGTTTACTAGTTTCTTCTTTCTGCAGACTCTTGTAATTTTGCCACATGATTAGCAACAAATTTTGCACAGCAGCACCTTCTAATAGAACACAGCATGGATAATTTTCCATGCAGATTCAATCTCCGTCTATATTCCACTAATCTCTTGATTGTTCCTGGTGAAAATAATCAGATCCCTGTTGTGTTCCTGATGCACTGAGCATTTGTAAAGATAATAACAAGATTCAGTGCATCAAAGGACTCAGAATATGCATCTGCTCTTTGGTCTAACTGTAAAGGGCCACACAAGGAGCCGGGTCAATTATTCACTGAAGATTAATTAATACAGCTTCATTTGTAGGCTGTATCTACTTGCAGTGGAAATATGGTGTTGTGGGGGGTTAATCTTGCCAAGCTCACAGGTGCCCACCATGATGCTCTCTCACACTCTACCCTCAGCATAACATGGGGATAAAATAAAATGAAAAATCTTGTGGGTTGAGGCAAGGACAGAGAGAACGCTCAGCAATTGCCATCATGGGCAAAACAGTCTTGACTGGGGAAGATTCGTTTAATCTGTTGCCTATTGGTAACAAAGTAAGAAAGTGAAAAATAAAACCAAAACTAAATATATTTTCCCCCACACTCCTTTTTTCCCAGGGTCAGCTTCCATCTTGACTCTTCTACCTCCTCCACTCCAGGTGGTGCAGGGGGACAGGGAATGGGTGTTGTTCTCAGTTCGTAATGCTTAGTCTCTGTCACTCCTTTCTCCTCATGCTATTACCCTTCTCCAACATGGTTCCTTCCCATGAGCTGCAGTTCCTCAAGAAACATTTCAGCATGGGTCCTTTTCACAGGGTGCAGTCCTTCAGAAATGGACTGCTTCAGCTTGGGTTCCCCATGGGCTGCAACTCCTGTCAGAAAGTCTATTCCAGCATGCACTCTCCAAGGGCTACAGCTTTCTCCAAGTCACATCCACCTGTTTGAGCACGTCGTCCTCCATGGGCTAAGATGTGGGTATCTGTTCCACCATGGACCCTCATGGGCCATAGTAGGGACCCATGGTCTTCTGCATGGACTGGGGGAGAATCTCTGCTGTGGCTCCTGGAGCACCTCCTCCCACTCCTTACCTGACCTTGGTGTCCTCAGGGCACATTTTCTCGCTCATCTCTCAGAATTGTTATGCAGCACTTTTTACTCTTTCTTAAATAAGTTATCACAGAGACATCACTGGTGTTTGATTCAGCTTTGGGCAGTGCTGCATCCCTTTCAGAGCCATTCGGAAGTGCTTCTGTTCAACGTGGGGGCAGCTCCCTGTCTTTTCTCCAAGAAGCCATCCATGCTGCCCTAGTCTTACCATGTAAACCCAGTGCAGGTGTTAAACTAGCCAGCTAGCCAGGAGACTTTTTTATTGAAAAGGAACTGATGCCTTTTCACAGGCTGCTCACTTGGCAGTCTCCGGGACCCAGATGATCTCTCAGCAGATGTAGCTTAATAACAAGCCAAATAAAGAGCCCAGGCAGTGTCATGTTCTTTATGAATTCCTAATACTACACAACACTGATATGAAAGCCCTACCCAAGTTTACATGATTTACTACAGTTGAAGTTTGTGGCTATCTATAGCTGCCATCATAGAAAATAAGCACTTGACTAGGCATCTCCCATTTGGTTTGGCTGACAAGTTAAGATAGATTATAAGGATTTATCTGTTCAGCTGGGTAGAGCTACAGGTAGAAGTCCACAGCAAGGTGCATGCTCCTTGGTCTTGCTCTGAAACTAAATACCTAAAATGTCCTGTTTCTGTGACTCTTGTGGAGACGATCATAGCCTTAAATTTAAACATATATTTCCAGACTCTTTCAGAACTGGATTTTTCAGAGTAGTAATTTCAGCTTGTATTAACCTAAAAATATGGAGTCCCTGTGGATCAGAGGTTCATTTATCTTAAGCTTCCCTTTTGCTGTGCAATCTAACATGGTGATACAGAACAAAGGAATTTAAAAAAATTTTGTGAATTATATTTGCACATGTTTAAAGGCCTTTTGCATTGCTAGCATCATAGAAAGAGGCATTAGTGTAAACAATATTCTACTTTGTTTTGTTTCTCATCTTACATAGAAAAATAGCTACGGAATAGGTTTTGAAAAACTCTTAGGGATGGATTCTTTCTGTTTGTGCTGATTGGTAGAACTTTCACTGACATCAATAAAACACAGACAAAGACAGTGCAGAAGATTTGAAAATACCTTCTAAGTGCTACAATATGGGATTTTGCATTTAATTACGAAAAGCATCCCTTGAAATTCTTACATTTGGAATACTATCTTCCCTTAGGGGAAAATGAAAAAAATTAGTATTACATGTTTTCCATAGTCAAAGAACAGCAGAAACATGGATCAAGTGAAGAATTAAAAAAAATAATTGAATTGTTCAGAAGGAAACATATTTATTGATCTCAGAAAGCTTTTCTGCTGAAGAATAAAATAGACATCTCTAGTCTCATTCATTACCACTTTAAATAATTACGGATATTTCAGGTGTTGCAGCAAGTGTTAATGAGACCAACTGTGAATCTAAACTTTATATATCTGATTCTTCCTTCCTGGAATGACCGTTTGTATTCAATTTTTTGGGAGGTTTGAGGGCTAAGTAATTTGGCTCCTGATCTTAAATGTCTTAAACCTTACATAGCTGTCTCCTACTGCATGGCTACTCTGAGCATATAATTAGGAGTAGATCTAATATTTCTTCTACATTCCACCACCACAGTGTCTCTCTTACTTCACAACCAGTCTCATGTTGTCAATAATTCAAAGGACTTCAAGGAAGGATTGAAAGATTTAAGCACTAAATTTTAAGTACTGTTTACCCTTGTGCCCCTTTGCTTCTCCATCCCAGGACCCTGTACTCACAGGGACTCCATTAGCCAGCATCTCCTCTGGCATCAGTATAGCAATAAAGCTTTAATTCTGTTGTGGTAACTCCACAAACCAGAGACAGCCCTTGATATCTGATGCTATTTCATTGTCTTCACCAAAAAAATAACATTCTGACATTAGCCCTCTTTGTGATCTACCTATAGTATAAAAAGAGCAATATCTCTAAGGTAATGCTCTATCTACCATGAACCACTTCACTCCGAATGTTTAATTTCAGTCACCTAAAAAAAAATATTAATTTGAAACATAAAATTGGTTTTATTTTTCTGTCTTCAAAAATTGACAACTTCCTCCCTCTCTTTTAAGTGTTGCAGATGGTACAAGCATACAAAAGATTGATGTACTACAGACTTGCATGATTCTGCTAAAGGTATTTTACATATATCTGCTTGTTAAATTAAAAGTAAATTGCACAGTGTTGAAATATTGGATTTTATTTTACAGTATAATTAAACCCAGATATCAAATATTTGTAGGGAGGATATTAGAAACACAAGTAGAAATTGAAATGTGTAACATTTCTTATAAAATATCTTACCAAAATGTGCTTTGCAAGCTATCAGTATTTTAAATAACTGCAAATAAAGTGGTCTTTTTCTCTTCTGGAAAATTAGGTATTGTCTTGACAATAAAAAATAAAATAAAATAAATGGAAAATTCCAACTGGATATACAATAAAGGTAAATTACAATAACTTTATCTTTTCCAAAGAAAGGTGAAATAATAATATATTTCTGTAGTGTGATAGGGATTTTTGTGTATTAAGATGCTAAATCACAATGACTAAAAAACATACAGGAAATTAAAAAAAAATTGTTTTACCTACTCTTTAAGTACACAAGTAATGCACGGCTAATTTAAAATATAAATTTAGATGTACTGTCTTTTTTTTTCTGTATGTATGAATCTTATGTGGAGAAAAGTGCCTAGAATCTGAAATTTAAAATGTCCTGTTACATATCCTGAGGAAAACCTTCCTTGATTTAGAAAAACCTATATTGGTATGTCAGCTTCATTTAAATACAGTGTGAAAAAGCAGCATATGAAATGTGTACTTGGAGAAAGATTGTTGATTTCAGCATTTTAGTTTTATTACAAAGAGTAGCTCAGTAATAGCAGTAATACCACTCAGAAGTTGAAGGTATTTTGTGATCAACTTTTTGTAATATCGAATTTTCATGAAAAATGTGACACTAGCAAGTAAAAGAAAGGTGACTTTGCATGCTATCTCTTGCATAAACTAGAATATCAATTATCTTTACTTTGCTTCATTGTGGATTCACTGGGAGTGTACATTTCATTAAGTTTTGTTCACAAAATTTTTTTCCTAATGTGACTCCTTGTCCCAGCATTCATATTTTTAGCATATTAAAATAACATCAGTATAAAGAAGGAAGTCCTGGTGCTTTTTAAAAACAAAATGCTGAGTTTCAAATCTTTATGATTAATTACAATAAAACACATATATTATGTTCCTTTAAGGATTTCAAATATACATTAAAAGGGGCAAATCTCACACAATTTTGAGGTCTGGTGCTGTAAGTTTGGTGGAGTTCTAATTAAGTATGAGGAACTCAACTAGTGCTGCTATAATGAATCTATACAAAGGTAGGCTGAAACACATGGCACACACAGAAAATATGGAAGGTAATGAAAGAGAAATTCTTTGCCCGAAACTTCTGAATGTACCTAATACTGGAACAAATGGAAGCTCAGAATGAAAAATCTTAGGTCAGAATAAAGCCATGAGTCTTCCAGAGAAATGGTTCAATAACATACTGAGCATCATACACACTATATGCTGCCACGGCCACTTATTCTACATATTTCCTCAAAATAGCAATACAGTTTACCATGGAAAACCAGGGGTTTAGCTCCTCCTAAACAATCTTTTTACTAGTTCAAAAAGGCAGAGACTAAAATGGGCACAGATATGTGTCTTATTGTTTGTACTTGTAGTTTGAAAAGAAAAAAAAACATGAGAACATGTAGCAGATTTCACCCACATACACAGATGAGTATATTCTAGCCTTTGACAGTCAGTCAGAACATAGCATCCTGCAGTAATATACCACATGTGCTAATACTGACACTTTACTCTGGGGTCGTATTTTGGTCTTAATTCTTTAAAAAAAATCCACAAAACAAAAACCAAAACAAACCATCAAATAATCAAAACTTCCAAAGAACCCCCTTCAATCTATATTTTGAACTGGAATGAGTTATATTCTCAAAGATTAAAAATCAAAGAATATGTAATTCTTTTCATGTCAGTATCAGTAAAACTTTGTGAAACATCTGATAAAGCTGCCAATAAATCAACTTTTCTGAAATTTGTTAGGCAATGGACAGGTACTAACATGAATGTTAGATATCTATAAGTGTTATATTTTGCTATTAGTAACATTTTTGCATCTGACACCTTTATTAAGCACAAACCCATAATCTAAGTTATTTTCATTTTAAAGAGCAATGGAGGCTGTGAAATATATTCCATTGGAAGCAACTACAACCATTCACAAGTCTGAAGCAGGATATCTTGGGCTAGACTGCCTTTTTGTACTGCTATACCATTCATATCCTAAAAAGTCAAATTACTTCCATCGTCAGTTGATTTTTCTGTGTTTTTTTATGAAAAAAACACAGATATTAATGATTTTAATAATTATGTTTAGAACTGTCTCTGAAATCTTCCAATACTAGTGATTTTTCTTTCTGGCAAAAAATGTCAGCACTTATAGCTATACAGATTCAGCATTGGCTTATGTAGGTTTCTTTTCTTCATCGTATTAAGTTATCAGGTGCTGGAGCAGAGTCTCCTGTGTTCTTCAACTAGTACTAAGGAAAAAGCTCCTTAAACATCAGACCATCTTGGGAACTGCTTAGAATGCAATATAAGTTTAGTGATAGGTTAAAACACTGCTCTGGACTAAGAGTACAAATGCATTAGGAACTAGGCAAATAGGATATACATCTATTTTACAATACTTTGGCATGATTCTGAAAAAAAATTAAGCAATATTTTATCACACAATGACATGAATTAGGGTATAAAATACACCAATATTAATAAATAATAGAGCATTTGGATTATATATGGAAGTGATAACATTGAGGTCTGTGAGATGGCTTAAAATACCTTTCTTGTATTAGTTACCATAAGATCACATGCAGAAAACACTTTTTTGTGTGAGAGATCAGTAATTTTCTGTTGAAATATACAATATTTTGTCATTAGATAGTCCCAGAACACCCATAAGGAAAGGGAATGTTGTTTCCTCCTTCTGAAAAAAAGCAGTATGAGAAGAAAAGAGAGGCAAACAGAAATGTAAATTATGATATCTGAGTAGAGGAAAATAGGAATTGTAGAACATCAGTTTTCAATCAGTGCAAACCCAGAATTCTATTTCTGTTCACTCTATTCCTTTGGACTTAATTTTTAAAATCTTTGTTGAGAACCACATTTAAAACACTATATTGAGATAATTTTTTTTCAGATATGCAGCACTGAAGAATTCCCAAAATGCGCAGTACGACAGTGGGAAATAAAAGCAGAGAAAGACAAATACAAGAATTGTCTAAGGAAATAATGACACACTGTATGAACATTTTAGCTCTGTGGTAGCCTGAAGATCAGCTGTAGAGTACAGTAGGTATTACTGTACATGCAGCAGCATAGAGCAGGCAGCCATTCATTAGATGTGTGGCATATTCAATCTTCGCTCCAAAGAGGGTTGTACATTAGATCGTACATGTGGTTATTTGTTAACTCTAAAAGGGTTTGTCTTGTTTGTGATATGGTATATCAGTATATAACTCAAAAACCTCTCGTTTTGTAGCATGAGGAAAATATGTCTTGCTGAGAAAAGTAGCCTGTCTTGTTCAGAAGCAACCATCACTATTGAAGAGGAAATAAACATAGTGGGGGTTGTTGTTTCCTGATGGCTGAGGAGTGTCCAATGTATTTGTAACATGGCATTTTTGCTGTTGCCTAACTTGTCCATGAGGCTCTGTGATAAATTATAATGCCATATATTTCAGAAAAAAATGTTAACAAATGACAAGAAATTATCTTTGTTCATTGATCTCACAAGTCAAGTACAGGATTGCTCACATTTTTTAAGTGCCACAGGAGCTCCAGAGCAAGTATCCAGCCCCAACTGGACAATTCAGATTGAGTGTATTAGGTGTCTATGCTGCTTTTTCAATAAATAGAGCTATACAATCAACAATGCATACATGACAACTGAAGAACTTCCTAAAGAGTAAAAAAGGATATACTCACAGTACAAAAAAATAAATATTACCTATTTCTATCTAGAACTTTGCTGTGTGATTCTAGACTGTATATTAAGTCATCATTGCTCATTTAATTTTCAGAATCTGAGGTTTTGGTTGCTGAAGCTGTTTCTTTCCTGAATGTAGCATTTAGTAAAGTAGTGATTTTCCTTTAAAGACTGATAGAGACAGGCTGCTCTCAAAGTGAGAAATCTAAGTTCCCAAACCCTTTTTTGCCTGAGTTTACAGTTTTTTCACTCTCCTAAATGGTGATAAACATATTAGCCAAGGTAGACTTGCCTTTTTTTGTGTAAATAACATACATAAATTAAGATCATACACTTGGCTAATACTTAAATAAAAGGACAGTCTAATAAATATTGCTTTGCACAAGTCGTGTTTCTGAATTCTGTGATTTTGCTTGTACCAAGCATCTCCTAATTTAGGGACGTAAGAAAAGCTGAAGATGACTATCACATAACTGAATAGGTCATTAGTTTTTGTAGATAAATAAGACTTCAGGTAGTCACATACTGATTTGGAGACCATTCAGAAGATTCTGTTGTATGCATTAAGCAAGTAATTGCCAGAGAGTAGATATTTTCTTTTATATATTTCAGTTATAAAGCTGAGCAGCTATAATTCATATCATCAAACACCCACAAATAACAAATAAATCTGATGCCAGAGAATAACATCGACTTCTGAAAACTCCCAAGGAGACACGTAATATGTTGCACCTACTCAGATACCTACCTGAAATCAGGTGACAAGTGAGGTCACTGGATAACAACAGAACAGAGCAAGCATTTCTCATACAAGATAAAGGAGGCCAATAGACTCCCTTTCAGGAAAATGCTCATTCTGCTTGAAGTGATCAAGAAGCAGCACAGCCTATTATAGCAATCACGTGCTAGTTCCTGCCTCTCCTGCTTTCCTAAGGAAAGCATTTTGTGTAATCATGTTCAGTGCAAGGCTTTGTCTGCCTATCTGTTTTCCTGTAGTAACATTTTAACCTGCTAGTTCAAGAGAAATAGGAGATGCAGAGATAGAAACATCCTACGAGAAACCTACAAAGCATGTTGCCTTTGCATTCTTTGTTTGGTCCTCCAGTCACCAGGATATGACATGTTCTTCTTGTCTCACTAGCGAGCAAGAAGATGAAACGAGACACAAAGCAGTTCATGCATGTTTGCCAACAACTCAAAGTCTGTATTTCCAAACCAACTGTAGTGGGTTTGTGTAGTAAAATAACACCTCCTCTTTCCAGGAGAAACAGAATATTCCATACATATCATGTTATGTCCGTCCGACTATAAGAGGGAAGGAAGAATTAGCTTGGCCCTTCTTCTTTCTTCTGGGATGGCCCTGTAGGCAGCTATGTCTGTCCAAGATGCCATTCCATGGGGAAGGTAGAATTTTTTTACTGTTAGTTTCCTTTGCCTGTGTGTTTGTAGCATTATTAGTCTCTTCTTTTTTTTTTTTCTCCATGTAAATATGGAGACTTTCTTTCTGGGTAAGCCCAGGTTTTTCATGTTTTTTCCCTTTCGTTTCCCCTTTTTCGTGGTGGTGGGAGATCTGCGCAGGCTTAGTGGACACCTGACATTCAGCCAAAGTAAACAACTACAAATTTTGGTGCGCTGGCTGGGAAAACTGCCAAGGGAAGATTGTTTATACAACAACTGCCTCACTTATCTATTTGTTTTGCTAACCTGGGAACATATAACAAAAGCATGGCAATTCACCCAGTTCTAGTGGATATTCCTGTAATTTTACTAACAGTTTTGATAGGATGTGGGACTTGTCCCTTAAAAGACACAGAAGGGAAAGAAATCAATTTTTTTTCTCTTCTTAATTTTGACGTGGAGGGTCTGGTAATGAAAGCACCCGCAATCCTTACTAAACCTTACTTGAGTTGTCTGGCTATATTGTTGCTCATAACCAATGCTCTTAAAACATTATAGGGAGTGGGGAAGGTAGTGTTGTTTTCGTTGCCTTGTGCCAGGACAAAACCAAATTCGAGAGAGAATTTACTGGGATGTTTTCTAAAGGGGCTAGTTCCTGGGTGGCAAGGGATGTGGATGAATTTAGGCAGGTTCTTTGGGCATCTAAAACCCCCTGTTGCCTGGGACTTCACACCAGAACAAGTGTTCAATCCCAACAAACTAACACCTCGTTTAATGGAAGGCTGCCTTGCCTACCCCAATCAAAACCAGCAACTTCTCACCCTGTACTGGGGCCTGGCCTGTGCCTACCGAGCTGCTGTTCAATACTCTAAAAAGACTACGACTGAGGCAGGGACCCAAACCACAATATCTGAAGTCACTATTGCCCCTGTAGTGAAAAGGAAGACACGGGTAAGGAGATCTTCAGGACCTACAGGCCTACCTCTGTGATTAGTAAGGGAGGAAGGGGGCAGATTAACAGAAGTAACAATGGGAGAAAAACAGGAGGCAAGGCAAAGAGCCAGTTCACAAAGAGCCAGTTCCTCACTAGGGGAAGGTCGATCAATCAGAGAAGAAGTCAGACAGGTAAATGAAGTCAGCCTGCCGTTGAGTGCCACTGTGCCAGACATGTTGGAGCTCCAGTACAAACTGGAGTCCAAGGCAGCGAAGTGGTACGCCACCATTGATATTCCAAATGCGTTCTTCTCCATCTCCTTAGCAGCAGAGTGCAGGTCGCAGTTTGCTTTCACATGGAGAGGCGTGCAGTACACCTGGAACCGATTACCCCAGGAGTGGAAACACAGTCCCACCATTTGCCATGGACTGATTCAGGCTACACTAGAGAAGGATAAGGCTCCAGAACACATACAATATATTGATGACATTATTGTGTGGGGGCACACAGCAGAGGAAGTCTTTGAAAAAGGAAAGGAAATTACCCAGATTCTCCTCAAAGCTGGTTTTGCCATCAAAAAGAGTAAAGTCAAGGGACCTGCCAAAGTGATCCAATTCCTAGGGATGAAATGGCAAGATGGACATCATCAGATTCCAACGGAAGTCATCAACAAGATCATAGCTATGGCTCCATCAACTAACAAAAAGGAAACACAAGCTTCACGGGGGCCATAGGTTTTTAGAGGATGCGCATTCCTGAATACAGTCAAATCATGAATCCTCTTTACTTAGTGACCCATAAGTGACCCAGTAGGGTCCTGAACAACAGCAAGCCTTTAAACAGATTAAGCAGGAGATTGTACACGCTATGGCACTTGGGCCAGTCAGGACAGAACCAAATGTGAAAAATGTACTTTATTCTGCAGCCGGGGATAATGGTCCCTCCTGGAGCCTCTGGCAAAACGTACCTGGTGAGACCCAAGGCCGACCATTTGGTTTCTGGAACTGAACCTACAGAGGATCTGAAGCCAACTACACCCCCATGGAGAAGGAAATCTTAGTGACTTATGAAGGAATACAAGCAGCCTCAGAGAAGATTGGCACAGAAACACAGCTTTTCCTGGCACCCCAACTACTGGAGCTGAGCTGGATGTTCAAAGGAAAGGTAGCCCCTATTCATCATACCACTGGTGCTACATGGATTGATTTGATTACACAGTGTGCCCGAATCAGAAACTCGAATCGCCCTGGAATCTTAGAAATCATAACAAATTTGCCTGAAGGTGGAAACTTCAGTCTGACTGATGAGGAGGAAAAAGAACAAGTGAATTGGGCTGAAGAAGCTCCACTGTACAATCAGTTACCCAAAGAAGAAACACGTTATGCCCTTTTCATTGATGATTCTTGTCATATTGTAGGGAAGAATCAGAACTGGAAAACAGCTGTCTGGAGTCCCATCCAACAAGTGGCAGAAGCTACTGAAGGGGAAGGTGAATCAAGCCAATTTGCAGAACTCAAAGCCATTCAATTGGCCCTGGACATTGCTGAACGAGAAAAATGGCCAAGGCTTTATCTCTACGCAGACTCATGGATGATAGCCAATGCTCCGTGGGGGTGGCTGGATCAGTGGAAGAAGATTAATTGGAAGCATAGAGGGAAACCTATCTGGGCTGCTGATTTATGACAAGACATTACCACTCGGGTTGAGAAGTTGACTGTGAGAGTCCGCCATGTAGATGCCCATATACCCAAAAACTGAGCTAATGAAGAACATCAAAACAACAAACAAGCGGACTGAGCTGTACAAGTCAAGGTATCGCAAGTAGATCTAGATTGGTAGCATAAGGAAGAGTTGTTCTTAGCTCAATAGGTACATGATGCTTCAGGCCATCAGGGTAGAGATGCCACTTATAGATGGGCACAAGACCAAGGTGTGGATCTAACTGTGGACACTATTTCCCACCTTTTCCATGATTGTGAGACATGTGCTGCCATTAAACAAACAAAGAGAGCAAAACCCCTATGGTATGGTGGACATTGGAATAAGTATAGATATGGGGAGGCCTGGCAGGTTGACTATATCATACTGCCACAGATCTGCCAAGGTAAATGCTATGTTCTCACCATGATGGAAGCAACCACTGGATGGTTAGAGACTTATCCGGTGCCTCACGCAACTGCCTGAAATACCATTCTGGGTCTTGAAAAGCAAGTACTGTGGCGACACAGGACCCCAGAGCGCATTGAGTCAGACAATGGGACTCATTTCAAAAACAGTTTAGTTACTACTTGGGCCAGGGAACATGGCACTGAATGGGTATATCGTATCCCATATCGTGTAGCAGCTGCTGGAAAAGTTGAGCGATGCAATAGATTGCTGAAAACTACTTTGTGACAGATTTGCACACCTCTGTCTATAGCATGATCACAAAATGTTCATAAGAAGCAGCTTTGCACAATGACTCAGCTGCAGATCTCGGTCTTGATTCTGCAAGTGAGGGGATACTTCACTGATCATCCCTCCTCAAAGAATCCCCCAAAAGTCTCGCTCAGATATGGTGAAACAGGAGCCAGGCCTAAAAGAGTTAACTGAGATATCTTGGCCTGCTAAGAAACCTCAATACCTGTTTTGCTAGAAGAACATTTTAGGAGCACTGGTTAATATCATGTTCTGTTCTGCTCACTGGACCAAAGGCCTTATTATAGAAAGAATAGGAGTAGTACGCACACTGTAATAAATTAGGTAAACTAGATGTTTGAATAAGATCTAGAAGACCCAGAGCCAGGATTTTGAAAGCTTGAAGAATCCAGGTCACCTAATTGAAGAGGTCAAATTGAGGAAGACGTCCATGGCAACCACCAGAGGGATGAAGGCTTGAGGAGAAGACCCCCACAATAGAAGACTGCGCATGTCTGGAAAGACTCTGCCCAGAGACTAGCCTGCTTATTAATATGTATAATAAATGATGTAACCATGTATCTAAAGTGTATAAAATGGTTTAGTTTTGCACTTGCAAGTCGAGCAAGTTTGTCCAGCGCGAGCTGGCTTGCTCCCAACATTGAATAAACAAATACCTTGCTGCTTAAAGACAAAAAAAAGTCTCTGAGCAGTCTTTCGGGCCAATTTTTTGGATTCAATGGTGCCAAAGGAAGGACACCCCAGAGTAAGGCCATGTCACACTTTGGAGAGTGTGTATTGTACTGTGGCACATAGGACATTCCTGGAGAGGTTCAAAATTATGCCAGATGACTCTTAGGCTGTAGAGTGGCACAAATCAGAAGAGTTTAATGTTACCTCTTCTTGCTGTCTTCTGACTTGTCTGCAAATTCTGTGCTGTGCAAACCACAAAACCGCAGCCCCAGTACTAAGATTTACCAAAACTGTTTATTTGCAAGTTGGAGTCAGGATCCTGATCTAAATTATTCAAATACAATAGTGATACTCAAGGTTATTTAAAATGTTCTGTGCTGACTTGTTACTTTTAGGATTAGTACAAAAACATCCCACAACAGCATGCAAATGAAGTTAGAGTACCTTACAGGGAGATATCATGTCCAGAGGATCTCACCTTTGAATAAAATGAAGGGAAATTTTGCTGTTCACAGCCCCTCCTCTCCCATTCCCCCACAATAGAAGGAGTGATATCAGAAAGGACAGGAGAGACTGAGTTTAGCAAATAGACAGATGGGTATCAGGCTGACATAAGGCCTGGAATATGCAAGTATTGTTCAGGCAGTCCCAGGGGATTTACAATGGCACATTTTTTGACATTGAGGAAGTTACAGTGAGCTCAGTGACTTATTTTTAATCTTCATTGCATACATCTCTGCTATGCTGTATTCATATTGTAATTTGAACCAGATCACACACTTTGATAAAACAAAGGAGAAAAAAAAAACAAAACCAAAAAACAGGGAATGGGGATGAGAGATTTTGTTCACACTGAATATGTAACCTTGCTATGTGGTAAAATGTTATGAGCAGATGTTAGTATGAGGAGAAGCAAATAAGGAAGATCAAAATGATTACAGCATGGTTGAGAGGTTGAATTTAAGTCTCTTTAATAAAATAAAAGATCATTGGCTGTCAAATAAAGATGGGAGTTTATACAAAACATATGAATACATGAACAAGACAAAATATAGAAAAGTTGAGCTTGAATCAGGACAGATAAATCTTTTAGAATTTATTATCTGGTCCAACAACAAACAAATACTTTACAGGTTGTTGTAAATTTTAAGATTGATAGAAAACTGTTTGATGATATTCAGACTGGAAAAATACAGCAAACTTGCAGCCCAAGGGATGTGCAATATCCATAGGTTTCGAACCTGAGAGAATAGTTGGAAATATTAATATAACTCTTCAGGCTCTGCTTCCAAACCCAAAATCTTTTCAGTAACAAAATATTTATGAGACACTTTGAATATTTTTTCATTAATATATTTCTGCATTTAATTCCAAGTGTGTTTATATTCTGATTGAATTAACAAAGATGTAAATCCAAAGCAACTCTACTGAAGTAACAGGAAATAAATTAAGGTAATATTGGTTATTAAACAGGCTGAGACTCAAGCTATTAATACTGTTTAAAATTCTGTGCCTTCCACATACTTCAAGATAGCATGAGGCCTGTTATGTTTCCTCCTCCTTCCTACTCGGTTTTTTCTCACTGTACAGAGAGCAGCAAAATGTGTATGTTCTTTTCGGGTGACATTCCATATTAAGGGCCAGGTCATGCCATCAATTTTTAAACACAACTACCCACTGAGATCAATGCAGAGTGTTACTTAAAACTGACAGTAGGGTGTGACCCTATAATGCCAAGAAATACCTCTTTACTTGACTAAAAACCTGGTTCTAGTCACAACAGCCACCTACGTGCATCAAATACTGCATTTGTGGCATTCCAGTGCTGATGTGCTATATGCTACTGTGTTTTCAAATGTGATCATTGCTTATGCTTTTCAGCTATCTAAACTTCATTCTAGTTCATAATAAGAATAAGAATAAAAACACCCAACTGCAGCAACACCACAGTTTTAGCATTGAGTAAAGAACTGCTGAGGGTGTAGGTCCAGACCAATATATGCATTATGCATACATGCATCCTTGTGCTCTACAAGGCTTTGTTGGTCTCTGTAGGACCTCAGGGTAATAGTCATAGAACCACAGACTGGTTTGGGTTAAAAGAGACATCAAAAATCATCTAGTTGCAACTCCCTGCCATGGTCAAGGATGTCACTCACTATATCAGGGCCCCATCCAACCTGGCCTTGAACACTTCCAGGAATGGGGAGTCTGCAACTTTTCTAGGGAACCTGTGTAGGTGCTTCAGCACTCTTTGAGAAAATAATTTCTTCCTTTTACCTGATCTAAACCTGACGAGGATGTGGTTGACCTTCTGGGCTGTGAGTACACAGACTTGTGTCCTGTCCTTTAATCAAAGATATCCTAAAAGATTGATGTACATCTTTAGCCACACAGCAAATACTGTAACGATGGCAAAGAGGGGTATTCAGAAGTCAGAGCATGAAGCAAATGGATAAGGTCTTTGCAAAACTGAAGTCACCAATTTGTTTTCAGATTTTTACTCTCTTCTTTGCAACTGTCATGCATCCTGCAAAAAATAATGAGAGTTTTTTAATGGGAATAATATTCCAGCATAAATTTCAGCATTTTCATATTCCAGCATAAGTGATTTCAGGTGAGTATTAGAGAGGTATCACACAAAAGACCAGGTAAAATATTACAGCTACAACTGTAGCTAGATCATTACAGATAAGCTATGCCAGCAACTATTCATCCTCTGCATTTTACAAACTCATTTTGGTTTTACCAAGCCAGTCAAAAGAATTAATGACCTAATATTCATTCCACTCCTCTGCCTTGTCCTCATGTATTTATTTCCACACGTAGACCTTACTCTATACAGGTAAAAAAAGTTTTGATTCATTTCCTGGTACAGGTATGTCATTGCCTTTCCATGAAAGAACAGATGAAAATTGTTTGCTTAGGTATTGTTTTAATATGGAGGGAACGAGCAAGGGAATATACTCCAGGCATGCATTGAAAGTTTCTAACTCCCATAGTTTAGAAGTACCCTTACAACTGTGACATTTTCAAAAAGGATTTAAAACCAGCTTTTCCAAGGGGCTTAAAAATTGCATTAAGTACAAGATGTGATTTTTAAAAGGGCAAAAACAGATGACATGTAACTTCCAAGTTGCTTTCAAAGGAAGGCTGAGTTATTAAATGCTAAAGTCACCTCTAAAATGTGATTTAGGCTGTTAAATCAGGTAATGGCTTTTGAAAAATTTACCTTCCATTAATAGAAGGATAGGGTTCTGTGTGAAAGAGGAGATTTTTTTGACACCATTTCATAAGTTCCAACACTTTTTGACATAAGAAGACTTGACCAGGCAACTATAATTTTCAGGGAATTAATAATGGTTTTTGAATCCTCATCTTGCAAAATTCAGCCTTTGGAACTTCTTCCACCAAAGAATGAGTGAAATTCCCTAGAGTTTAGGAACTCCCTACCTTTAGTGAGTGTGAATCTTATCCTGCGAAACATTGGATTAGAAATTTGGGGTCTGCATTGTTGTTTTAAGTATGCAGGGTTGTTAAATGTCTTCATTTTGATGCAAAGGGAAGTTTGACAATCAGTATAAAAGCTAAATTCCTCCTCTAGATAATGTCCAAACCTGTTTTACTATTGCTTTCAAAAAACTGAAGTGCAGTTTCTGGTAGAAAATAATTACTTCTGTATCAGATCTAAAATTCTGTTCCAATAAGTACAAATTAATTGTCAAAATCCCCTCCTCCTGTGATTACACTGCAGAAAGTACCATGTTCTCACTGTAAAAAGCATTATGGACAGTCACAGGAAAATATGATATCTGTTCCAATTATATTAAGCATCTTTCATCAAGCCGAGTTCAAACTGCATCTCTGACCTATGATGGTGATCCTTCATAGTAAAAAAACTTACAATACAAAAATGGGGTGGGTGGTTGTGGTTTTGGTGGGTTTTTTTGGTATATAAAAGACTACAAAAATTCATGCCTTAGATGATGGTATTTCTGAAGCCAACTTGTTCAGGAAAAAAAATATTATTGTCACAGTCAGAGCTCAGATCTGCCCTGATTTCCCAGGATGCAAAATAGGTGTTTTTACAAAGTATCACAAGTGTTGCTGTCTTTAATGTGACATAAATTGAGGCATACACATAGGAATAATTGTAGAATTCATTCAGTTTCTGCTGCATATTTTTGATGTTCCATTTATAACCCTGAAAATGACAAACATACCAACAGAAGGATACAAATAACACCATAATAGAAGCTTGTGGAATACATTATGCCAGCCAGCTTTCCATACAACACTGTATTAGCTTTGCTTTCTACTTGGTAGCAGAACTCCAGTTTGTAAAATATAAGAGATATTATATCTTCTCTATTGCCTGTGACACTACAGAATACTTCCATCAGTTACTGTTAACGCACTGAAAGTTACTTAAATTACATATCAAGGTCAGAGCTCCACAGTACCACCTAACTCATAATGCAATTGCATAGTTTGGCTTTTTAAAGCTACACATGTTGCAGGACCCAGACATCCGTAATTTACTGTGACATGGAATTATATGAGGTGCAATCTGACACCATGCAATTACCAACTTGTGATACAGCACTCTGGTTTCAGAGGCCACACAATATGCAACAGGGGAACTGTCTGCAGAATTAGGCCTAAAGCAGATCATATGCATAGTAAGGGCACTTCAACGGAAGACCAAAAAATTCTTTCATTGCATTGTTATTTGTGATATTGGACATCATTCATCTATTTGTAAATGTATTCATCTACGGTGTTGTTGCCGAAAGTGTGTTTTCAGTAGAAGTGAGTAACTTCGATTACCCTCTCTTATTCTTGCTTACAATAGGGATGTCATAGCACAGAAAAAAACCAAGCATTCCTGAGGAGTGCAGGTATTTTGAAGGCTGAAATTTCTTTCTTTTTTAAAAAACACAGTCTTGAATTTCTGCTTTGTTAAAGTGCTAAGAAATGAATCCACTTAGGACACTGATTGTTCTTGTTTCTCTCTGAATTTTGTGAAGAAGGATCTCACAAAGATGATAAAAAGATCTCTTTTTAATCTTTGCTTTTTCCTATGATGTGAATTAAATAACTATATCAGCTTCTGGCCCATATAATAATGTCATCTGCTATGTTTATTCTCTGTGGCTGCAATGAGTTTGGAGAACACCTGAAATGTGCACAGCAGTTGGAGAACCTCCGTACACTAAGTTATATCTGTACATTTACACTTGCTGCTGTTCTACATAAAATTCTTCAAGTGGTAGCACAGACAAAAGAAAAGTGTTTTCAGAAAGATTCACTTAGTGTGAAGCAGACTGGATGGGAGGAAGTCTTCCCAAATGCCTTTAGCTATCAACTCTATCACATAATCCACTATTAGAACTAATGAGAAACTAACCTTAGAAAGATAAAGAACATTTTTCAACTGACTGCACCATAGTCTGCAGTTGAGGGATTGTGCAGTGGTGGCTATCAAGAATGGCACTGTCAGCAATGGGTGAAAGAATCTCAAGTCAGTCAAAACATTTGTAACGTGTAAAAAGGTAGCATTAATATGTTCTTTTGAGAAGTCAGAAGTTTCACAGGCTTCAGAAGAGCACTTGCACACACACACATGCACACGCAAAAATCCTTTTAAACTACTGAGTCTGCTCATTTGAGTAATTGCTCAAAGGTGAGTAAAGGATCATGTCATTGCCCTTTGGGACAAGCTTTCATGAAATACCTACTGAGTATTTCAATAACATTAACATGTACAGTGTATAAAAAGCCTTCAATATGAGCTTACTTCAATTACCTGGAAGTTTTTATACTTGCACATGCTGCATAGCTAGATATTTCCCTCTCCTTCTTGCTTCTTCTTATCTTCTACTCCTTTTTCCTGCCATATGCCGCTAATGTAACCAGAGGCCATTAGGGCAACTCACTCCCAGGCTCAGATATTGGAAAGTACAGTAAATGATCAAAGCTCAGGGTCAGTGTGAGCACCTGGTTGGCTTTGATCACCATCATTAGTTATGACAAGCAGGAATCCCTCTTGTCCTCTCAGAAAAGTGTTCACGCTGGTGGTGTATTTATTTTGATCTCATACTGAGAATAAAAGTAGCCTTGTGATTAAAACCTGCAGCATTCTGCTGGAAAGCAAAGTTACCTCAAAGTGATGGGGATGGATTGCATGTACCTTAAAAATGAAAAATATGGTATGATGCTTTTAGTCCACAATGTCCTTGTCAAAAAATCTGTTCAGAACAAATATGTCTAGCTGTCTGCAAGGAGGATAAAATGCAAGAGCTTTAAAAAGAAAGAAAATAGACAGCTCAGTCTCTTTTTCAATCCTGTTGTCCTGTTAGTTCATAGTTGTTTTTGTGGTTAGAAACATCTTCTCGTGTTCCTTTAAATTTATTTTTCATAAATGTAAAATAAAATTATACTCCATTACAGACTGATTTTTAAATTGGTAATTTCTCCTGAGTTTCATCTGTGATACATTGGCTCATTCCCTGCAGAGTGAGTATGCAATTTTCTTCAAAATGCATTTTGAAATTCTGATTTCCTGTGTTTATTCCATGTGAGTGTCTTCATTAGTTTAGATTGCAATCTTTTTGTTTGAATGTAGTCTTGTGTCAATTATTTTCATAGGTTAATTGTTACGACAGGAGGAAAGTAGAAATCACTTAGCAGCTTTATTTCTGCCTTTTAATTTTAATTTACTCTTTCTTGTTCTGTCTAAAAGGATGGGAAAGAAATGCCTTGTAGTTTTTGACATGCACTTGTTCATTTGAATTTTCTTTCTTTGATTGTAATTTATTTTCCTCTCTCTAATGCTTTATGTTCCAAATTCAATTGTATGTAGTTGCATGAAAATAACAAACAGCATGGAAATAAGGAATAGTAGATAATAAGAGGAAAACTCACAACAAACCTAGGTGGTAAATTATCCATGAACAATAAAAAAATGTACTGTTCTGATCTAGTGATTTTCTATCAGTTGTCTGATATTCTGTGGAATACTTACATGATTTTAGGAACCCACTAAATAGGTGTTCTGAATTAGCTTTTACAAGAATCTTCCTCTCTATTCCTCTCTCTCTCCTCCCTTCTCTCTCTGCATTTGGACACACACATGCACATAGAGAGACACACATACACATATATGTATATGTCATTGCAGGAAAAAACTAGCCTCCAGACTTAATCATTTCCAAAGAAGCTACTCTTGGTAGACAGGCATATTGTCTTTCTATTCCAGTATATAATTTTTAATATTTCAGATGGAGGGTGTTCACCAACATGTTAGTTTCATGAAGAGTTTATCACACCTATGAACAATGTTTCCCTGCACTTCCCACTGATAACAAATACCCGTACAACTCTTGGTCAGCTCTGAAAGTCAGTTTGAAATTTAGACTCCTAAGCATTCTCTGATCACCTCCACATTATATTACACGAAATCATCTTTGTGTGAATTAGCAATGGCATGCCAGTCCAAAAAGTCTGCTCAACCTGCTTTCACATAGACCATTTGTGCTTTGGCATTCAGTTCTGCTAAAATTGTGTTGAAAACTGATGTTTACTCTTCATACCCTATTTCCATACAGTACTTGAAAAGAAATTTTTGAGTTTCTTCCAATGATAATCA
Organism: Neopelma chrysocephalum; assembly: GCF_003984885.1. NCBI lineage: Eukaryota > Metazoa > Chordata > Aves > Passeriformes > Pipridae > Neopelma > Neopelma chrysocephalum. The sequence continues at coordinate 4,624,837 of NW_020897692.1, forward strand.
GTTATTCTTTTCTCTTTGTTCTTCCCATGGTAAGTGTGGGAAGATGGCAGGGGGTAAAAATTAGAGGAAACTGAAAAGTTATATTCACATCCTAACAGAAGTTATAACAGTACAGAAATTATAGGTAATGGTAGTCATTGGCAGTGGATAACATACTTGAATAAAGTGGGAAGACCCACTGAGGGGTCTCCCTTACACTGTTGGCTTAGCAAGACTGTTCAGTGAAGGGTCCCCATAATGAGATGCTGACAGATTTGTTGGGCATAAGAGTCTCAGCTGTCCTGGGGCACTGACAGACGAATCAAACAATAAGGGTCAACAAAATCTCTCCTTTCCATGTGACAGTAAGTCACAATCTACTCTCTTCTTGCTAGCTTATAGTCCCTTTTCTTTTCTACATGGGAATTCCTTATATGTAAACTTCATGAAGTAACGCGTATTTTCTCAAAGTGAATAGTGTTGTTATAAATACATCAAATTTTTATATGTTTTGGATTTGAATAGGGTTATCTATTTCTGATTTAGTTATTCCTCTATATTGCAGTATGAATCATGACAGAAACTACCAGGAAGTAAATAGATTTGAATTTAGGAACATTTATAATAGCTCAGAGAGATTAGTGGACTTTATAGATTATCTTAAGCAGTAAGAGGACTAGAGATACTTACTTCTGAATAAATTCCAGCTTTCTCTAACATAATAAATATCACTTTAATCTAGAATATACAACACACTTTACTTCCTCAGAAATTCACTTTCCTCTCATGTTTCTTGGATGGTCTTTGATAGTTCTTACTTGTATTGTGGTGCCACCAAATGCAGCATAGGTACTGCACAAACACGTGTTCATCCTAGGTGAACAAAGACTAAATGGGAAAGATGTATTAAATACCAATGTTGAAACAAACATGATTTGGTCACAGCTGCCCCACAACGCGGAGGTAGAGCTGAAACCAGAATCCATCTCAACAGCCTACTACATCACTGCATTTAGTGCCAAATCCCGTCATTCACCTAAGTGAGCTGCATTCCCAGTATTGCCAAAGTTGATCATGTATTTGGGAACACTGTAGGTGGTCTCAATTTGTTAAAAGAATTTTCCCAATGCTTGTCTATATTTTTAATAGGTATGCAGAGCATAAACTAGTGCTCTTTGTTCTCATAAATGACTATGCATTTCCTAAACTGCTCTGAAAAAACTGGAGAAAAAATGTCTTTTTCTCCCAAACTGATCTGCTGCCACTTTAAGCTACACTACTTTTTTTTCATTCTGTGTTGGTTGGGATCTCATTTAGTTGCAACAACATGAGCCTAATGTCGCAGACATATGGATGTTTAGGGCAGCATGTTATTGACAAATTCTTTAGACTGATGATTTATTTTGTACATCAATGGACAACACTTGTTCTGTCTATGAAACCTGTTTTCTCAATTCTGCTCATCTGGGAGAGACATGCTGTGCACAAATGGATACATAGTTTGTTTTACCCCATTGAGCCTTCCATGGAGCCATGTATTTCATTCTGATTTATGTCTGGTTTAACTCCTTCAGTCTGTTCTTTGACCTGCAGGTATGCCATTCCTAACTGAATTGCACTTCAATACATAAGTGGTGCTCAAGGAGAAGGGGAATGCTAGGGAGAACTATTTCTTAAACAGTAAGCTTGTTGAGAGATTGAAAACATCACTTGAAAACGATGCATTGAGCCCTGTCAATGGCATTTTTAATGCAGATGAACACTAGTGACTTCAAAAGGGCTCAAAATGAAAATGTACATCAAATGCCTCTCCTGAATTTGCCCTGCGGGTGCTACTAAAGTCAGATCGACTGAATTCAGAAGGATCAAATCCTATACTCTCAGAAAAGTAAAGGTTTACAAAGTTTGCAAAAGCTGTATACTGCTGGCATGCTGAATAGTGTTGTCCATAATGACTTGTATCTATAATCACTCCGAACATTTTGGGTTCAACAGAGGGAATTTATCTTGAATTCCAGGAAAACAAAACACACTATCATTTTCTGGAAAGAATCAGCTAATATCACGATAGTGGCTGAAGCAGAGGTACTGTATAGTTGCTCTAGCTAAAAGTTAAATGCTACATTCACTTTTTATAATGTATTTATTTTTGCAACTAGGAAAATTTTATTTTCTTTCTTCCGTAGCTATTGGAAGTAGTGAAAAAGAGTAAGGTTCTTGAGTGACATGAGATCAGATGTGGAAAGTCCTCAGGGATACTTCTTGGGAAGTCTGAAATCATATGCTGGCACATACAAGAGATATCTCACTGCATAGGATGAAGTGAAGTTACCCTTACTGCAAGCATAATTTGACATATTGAATGTACTATGTTGACAGCTGCCATTATGAATAATTAAATAATATGATTACCAACTTCTCAAGTTACATTGCACAACACTACTTACTGTACAACCTTTTAGGTAAGTTCATGACATAATCTTGAATGGATTTCTTATACGTGGTCTTGCACAATCTGACCTCCTCATGATTCTTCATGTGTGAAGCAGTGATTTTTGTTCGTTTTTTGTTTTGACTTTATGCACATTTGTAGGTCTAAAGATAAAAGCTTTGGCTTCAGCTAGAACTCACTTACCTTGGAACTGGGTAAATGAGATACATTCACTAGCACATCACAGAACTTCCAGCCTTCCTCAGGATTCCTCCTGGGATATGTCCTGGGACAACTCCTGCAACCAACACAGTGAAAAGAAGAGAATGTTGATGAAAAAGTAAAGTAAATTAAAGTCTTTCCAGAAATATTTGTGTAAGTACAGGAAACAGTGAGGTCACAGCATACCTTATTGATGCGAATCAGAAGCATGATTTATTCTGATTACAATCTTGGTAATTCCAAGAAGAGGGGATTATTTTTAAAAGCAATTTTTACAAGTATCTTTAAATGCAAAGTGTTACTTTCAGATTTTTGTGGATTTTTTAATGTGTTAATGTGTTTTCTGCTCTATGATATTATTAATTTATGAAATGAAAACAAGTGACTCATCAAAATGCTAAAGTGTTTTAGCTCCAAAAATTTCCATATTTTTAAACCTTTCAGCTATTTGTGTTCTTGTTTCTGCAGTAGCGGATCTTGTGAAAAATATCATTTTTACTGCTGATTAAAAGATCTCACCTTACAATTGAAATTGTTGCCTAGCCAGTTGAACAAAAGAGACTTGAATTTAGTTAAAAATTCAATCATAAATGTGAAATCTGTGATTTACCTCAGGCACTCTTTTATGGTAGGATTTATACTACATAATTCTGGAAAGTAGGATATCCACAGCTCTCATCAGTTCTACATATCTAAACTAGTCTTTACAGTGGGATTCACTGTGTTCTAAAATGGGCAAAATTAATTAAACTTTAGTGAATTCTTTCCCCCTGTATTGATAGTATGCAGAACCTGTAGCTTGGTGCAGTTGACTGACTTTTAGATTGCTCAAAATAAATGAAAAGTTCCCAGCACCAAAAAGGCATCTCTGGGACTTTGCAAGGGAATAGGATAAAGATCTGATTACAAGACCAAGACCTCGAGATTATCATGACAATATCTTTCTGCTATTTTTGTGACAACTATTGTACAAAAGTTATGAAGTGACAGAAATAGAGGTGATTCTGTCAGAATCTTAAAATGTGCAAGCTGAAGGCCCTATTTGTTGGTTTTTTTAGCTGTCGTTTTAGGACCAGCTCACTTTACAGTGCATTTCTCTTTTTATGAGAAGGTGTCAGCTGCAAAAGGTGGTCTTAGATAGATACCAGTGCTTGTACTTCAGAGAACATTGGAGACATGGATACATGAACACGTCTATAGTTATATATGTGTGTTTATTTACAAAATTAATATAGAGATGGAAAAAATGAGATGCAAAATAGTATAAAAAATTAAGTTGTCATTATATTTCTACAAATAATATTTTATAGTAAGTTTATAAAACTCTGATGCAGTCAGTGATTTGAATGAAGACCTTGATTTCCACAAAGGCAGAGAGCAAGAAACACGTCATGACTGAATAGTGAATAAGTTATGAATATTGTACCCCCACAATTAAATTTATGGTGCATATCTTGCTCAAATCTATTATGTCTTCCACATGTAAAACTATAAAATATTTTACAAAATCATTTTCCTATTTTTAAATTGGTTATATCTGCACGACTCCAAGATAAAGAAGGTTTTATCATATATTAGAAAGCTGAATTCAAACTGAAATACACTTTTAAAACTATAATGATAAAAACTATAAATTTTCTCTTTTTTTTTTGATAATTGACTTACTGATTTTCACTGATTTTCACAAAATTTCACAATAAATTAATTTTAATCCTAGTAAATTCAAATACTTTCAAACAGTTTTATTAAAAAAAATAAATCATGTTTTTCTTTGGTTTAACATTCTGGCTGATTTGATATTTCATCCTTCTAGATTTCACCTGAAAATTTGGAATGACTGAAAAATTGACCCTATGAAAGCTGATCAGTGCTTTCTGGCTGATTCCTATTAATAAGATGTTCTGCTTCCTAAGAAAATATTTATAAAGACACAGTGATTTGCATGCATTGATATATCATATTTTTTTAAGAGGCATGGTTAATGTGTATAATTTTTGTATTTAAAGGCATAACATTTTGAAAAGGACTAATTATATCCTGCATTATCACTTGATGACAGAGTATCAACAATTTTAAGTGACAAGCAGTTTGTAGAAGAAGCTTTGCCACTTTTAAATGTCAGTTAAAAATAAGATCAATCTCTTTCAGATTATAGATTTCAGGAAGGCATAAAGGATTGGTGCTAAAGACCACTGAAAGAATAACTATTCATTTGAAGATATGCAAAAAATGAATTTGAAAATGTTCAGGTACAGTGAGTTATATTAAAACCTCAGTAAATGTTGCTTGAAAATGTCACTGCAGCATGTCCCTTTTGAGGCAGTGGACAATAGCAGACCCTGATTACCCATGAAGTATTAGATATTGAATTTTTAATGATGCTCACTGTATTATTCTATTCTGATTATTCACTCAGCATCTATAATATTGGTAGAGACCTTGATATATCAACACATTCTTGTTTTTCTACTCAACACTTCCTACCTTAGAAATTTTCTGTCACAGAGTAATTTATCTGACATTATATGAACTATTTTTACTTAGGCAAACCCATACAACAAGAAATACATGTTTTGTAAATCTTAATGTTGGTCTGTCTATCTCAGACTGAATATTACTTTGGAAAGAGTGAGACTTTATTCACAATAAAAGCATAAGAACTCCATGCTTATGCTTTGGCTTTATGACTTGGGTATCTTGCAGCAGATGGCTGCAGATGCTAGTATTTGGACAGCTGAATTATGAAGTGGTGATATTTTTTTGCCACTTAATCTGTCTCTCTGTCACCCTCTTTCCCTCTTTCTCTCTTTTCCTATTTCTATCTCTCTACCTCACATTTACTGTTAAATAAAAATTCATACTATTGACTTTGCAGTGTGGTCTCATTTGCACCTTAATTTGGGCAGAGGCCAATTTTAAAGAACCTGATCATAACATGTCCCTATTCCACAATCATTATATTTTCTTCTAAGAAGTTCTTCAGGAGTTCTGACCACATTTTTGATGCAGCCCAGGATACTGTTGGCTTTCTGGCCTGTAAGTGCATGTTGTCGGTTCATGTCCAGCCTCACAAGTGGAAAATATGAGGAAATATGCATCCTCATAGCAAAGAAGGACAAAAACATTCCGGATTACATTAGGAAAATCATTGCCAGCAGGTCAACAAGATGATCTTTCCCCGCTACTTATCTCTTGTGAGACGCATCTGAAGCGCAGGGTCCCATTCTGAGCTTCCCAGTACAAGACAGATAGGAATGTAGTGGAAAGAATCCAGCAAAGGGGCACAAAGGTGATAAAGGGATTAGAGCATCTTTTGTGGAGATAAGACAATGAGAGTAGGGATGATTCAGTATGGAAGAAAACTCAGGAGGATCAATATGTATAAAGTTCTGATAGGAGCAAATTGTTGTGCCCAGTGGCAGGACAAGTGGTGCTGCATACAAGTTAAAAAACAGGGAATTCCATCAGAACATAAGAAAAAACTTTTCTGCTATGAATGTAATCAAACACTGGAAAAAGTTCCCCAGACAGACTTTGGAAACAACAAATGTAGATGACCCTGCTTGAATAGGAGGTTTAATCTAGATGATCTCAAACTGCCCCTTCCCACCTTAACCATTCTGAGAAATGGAGCTTTATAGCTTTCTGAGAAAAAATCTGCTATGGCACAAACCTGCCATTAGCCAGGACTGTTTTATAATCCGAAAGTCGTGAATTGCCATGTTTGGATCTTTAAAAATGTGTTTTGCCCATTCCCGTTGAATTAATGTCAAATATTATGCTCTGCCAGGGGAATTTTAGGTTGGATATTAGGAAGAAATTTTTTACAGAGAGAGTAATCAGACATTGGAATGGGCTGCCCAGGGAGGTGGTGGATTCTCCATCCCTGGAGGTTTTTAAGATGAGACTGGATGTGGCACTTAGTGCCATGATCTAGTAACCACGGCGGTGTTGGATCAAGGGTTAGACTTGATGATCTTGGATGCCTTTTCCAACCCAGTTGATTCTATGATTCTATGATTTCTAAATATGATTTCCAAATATGATTTCCAAACCTGAATTTTAAAAGAGATCCATAACAAATGATAAAATCAAAAACAAGTTCATAAGTTATTTAAAAGACCAAGTACAAAGATAATTCTTAATATTGAAACAAGAACAAGCTGGATATAGCAAAGCCCTACTATGAAAAAACTCTAAACCTATTTTTAACCCTCTCAAGGCCAAAATTCAATTTTGTTTCCAGTAGACAGACTTCTAAAGTGGACTTTCCTGAGATATCTTCCTGTCTTTGATATAAAATATGGAATTATTTTCTGGGGGGTAGAGTGAAAGAAAGAAAAGTAAGGAGTATATTAAAAGTTTGTTTCATGGTACATTAATTTTCCAGAACTGGAGAGACTGAAAGGTTTGTAGAACATCCAAGTTGTATAGTTGTGGAATTTAATTTTGTTAATAAGATTTGTAGCATTCAGCCTTTATCTATGATGTTTAAAGTATCCTTCCTCATTTTTCTATCTTAGAAAATAAGATCCCTAGAAATAGAAAACAAAATCCTGGTTCTTTTGAGATGAGAGACAAAGTACCCTAAGGGGGTAGGATTTCACCTAGAAGTTACTACATTCAATTTGATTATCTCTTCAGCTAGTACATGAATTGTGCTTAGAAGTGGAAAGCTTTCAGTCCACTTTCACTGTGGGCATAGATCCACTGAAACTCAGGAAGTTATGTGAGGAATCTGCTTAGTATATTCTCCAAGAAGGGAGGAAGAATATTACTATAGAGATTTTAGCAGGCCTATATATCTATATAATTTCTGTAATATTTTAAAATAAGGAAAAATTTCTGTAAGGTCAGTAGGAGATTAGATCACCTGAGTTGGAAGTATATGCTGGCAAAAAACCTTTTGCTTGTCAGCCTTGAGAATATACTGCACTGAAACTGCACTAGAGATATGCAATTGGTAGTGGTGATAGTGGGGTGTTAGTTAATTTTATTTTCCCTATGGATGAAGCTTGTTGTCTTTTAAAAAACCCCACAAATTTACATAAAAATATTTCTGTCATAATACATTAGGTTTAAAATGTAACATCTGCATGCACATATACATGTACACACCTGGTTATTTGGCTCTCATTTAGTATATGCAGAAGTCAAAATGAAATTTAATTCTTTATATTAATCTTTACTGCTTATACATGGTGCTGTGCACTTGCTCAAAAAAGTCACTGAGAAAGGCTTAATCTTGTAAGTTTCACACAACAGAGAAACCCCTTCCCAAAGACCTCTGAGAAACTGTGCAGTAAGGATAGGTAGAGCACTGCTTATCACAGTCTAACTTTTTGGGATATTTGTTAAAGGCATTTTCTTATGAGTATTTTTTCTATCTTAACTAAATAGACTAGGCATTGGTTTTCCCAGCTCTTCCTGAAGCATTAAAGTAACTTTTTGAGATATGCATTCTGAAATGAAGATATTGATTTTGCCTTCATAATAATGAGATGAAAATTTTTCTCATTCATAATGCAGGAAGACAACTTATTTAAACTTACTTAAAGGGTTGTTCTTTCACAATTTCTGATTTTTTTAAGCTGATAAATCTCAGCAACTGGGAAAATTAATATGTGATTAAAAATTATATTTTGTCATTTTGGATATCTTTAAAGACAGTAAGGAAACAGTAGAAAGTATGATCATAGTATGATGTATAATACTGCTTGGATGCTTTTTTCTACTGTTTCTTTTTGTTGTTTCTATGTATTATTACATTTCTGTATTTGATGGGTTCACAGCAAAGGTAAGGATTGTTAATAATCAGAGAAAACATCTGAGGACATGAAACTTATTCCCATCACTGTTTGCAAAGTCAGCACCGCTCTATTACAGTTTTTCCAACTGTAAACTGAAGGCAATCATAAGGACCCTTAGTAACAATATAAAAACTTGAGATGATGAACAGTTTACCGTGCTCTTTAGAAAACTGCTCCAAAGATTTATTACATAACTTTTATTGTGAGCAGTTGTCACTTTATTTGCAGTTTAAATCTGTTTGTTTCCTCTTCCAGGATTGGGACTTATCTCTGCCTCCTACATATCTACTTTTAGGAAATGTCTTCCCGGTATTTGCTTGCTGATCCCAAGGTTACTTTTAAACCTTATCTTTTATAAAATCACTGTCCTAAAATAAAGTGAAAATAAAACATAATCACATTTTTAATTGCAGTAGCAGTTTCCAAAAGCTACATCCTGGCAAAATGTAATAAAATACTTAAATTAATAAAGCACTTTTAAAAAGTCCTTAATACAGAATCATTGAGTATCCATTATGCATACTACACATTGATTTTGTGCTGTCACTTTTATTTAAAGAAAATGTCTACACTATTTTAGCGTGTAATGCTTATATCTTCTGCAAGTCACCTCCCCCCTGAACTAATAAAAAATGTAACATGAAGTGTTTTCCTTCTTTCCCAAGAAATCAGTCATGCAATTAGAATGCAGATGGCCCAAGGTGAGGGTCTTGCAAGCAGATCTGAATTATGTCATCAAGACTCCACAGGCAGAAAACATTAGCAAGAAGATGGCTGGAAGATATTCTAGGCTTTAATAAGAGGGACAAGGTTTACAGGAATTCTACCATATAATTATCCAAAGCAGGAGGTGCCATTGTGCATGTCAGATATGAAAATTATTGTCTCAGAAGAGGCAGAAAGGTTTTACATAGAAAAAACCCAAGAAATAGGTAGATCTAAAAATATCAGGTACATTTCATGTGTTGTCACAGCTGTTTTCTAAAATATACATGAAGCACAGGTATAGAACTGTGCTGGTTTAAAAGTTAACCAGCAGGGGAAATGAACTCAACTCAAAAGAGAGATTATAAGTCAGAATAACAATTTAATAAAATAATACAATAAGTACGATTATACAGACAAACAATTGGTTTTAACCCACAAAACCCAAATGTATAACCCAGCACCCTGGGGCATGAACAAAGTGGTGTTCCTTGGGCCCCCCTGAGTCCAAAGTAAAGGGAGAGGGGAAAAACCTGCTGGTGGGAGAGTTGTTGCAGTCTGGTCAAAAGTGGTGATTGCAGTCCAGTTGAGGGTGTGGTCTCAGTCTGGTTGAGAGCGGTGAGCTGCAGTCTTCCTCTGGATCCCACGAGTGGTAAAAAGGTTCCAAAACTCCAAGTTTATATATTCTCCAGTTCAGGCAGGAATGCCCAGTCCTTCCCTCAGAGCGGGGAATTCCACAAAAGGGCATGAGGACAGGAACTTCTTCCTATCTCGCAGGCCTCTTAATGCCTAATTTATAGCCTGAGGAGTCAGGCTGCTCTGGGCAGAGGGTGTAAATGCTCTATTGATAACAGTTTCTGGGAAATGGCATGGAAGGCTATAGAATACACAGGTTTGAGTTACACCCATCCAGTGATGAATTGGTCCCAGCTGTTCTAACTAGGACAAGAACATTACACAAAAGGGGTAAATCAGAATACTTTGTAAAACAACATAACTCTGCTTAAGCGCACTTTATTTTGGACCTGTGTTTGAAAGTAGAACAATGCTGACCTTAAAGTTAGCAGGACATGGCTAATACTGTTGAATCATTTTTTTACCATATTTGAAGTGAATTGGGTAAGGATTATAGAAGCATTCACACTAGTTCAAAAGGTTTCAAACACTTTTTTTGGCACTTTGTAGGGAAGAAGATAAATAAACCATGCTTAATTTACTCTGTGCCTTTAGTTGAGAGCTAGTTTAAAGTCTAGATGGTTCTTCTCTATTTTTAAAGCATAAAAAGATTTAAAGTGGAATGTCTCATTGGCTCTAAAATATGTTATATAGGGCATTCAGGGAATGATGAAATTCAGAGTCTAAATTGCTGATAATATTATGTAACAACTTCATCATTTATCAATTATTCCTGTTTATAGATAGGTTGTTTTAAAACCCTGGATGTGTGAACAGAGAGGTGAAAGCATAAATATAAAGAAGGGCTCCTATGACTCACATTTAAAAACAAGCACCCTGTAAGTTGGGGGGAAAATAAAGCAAGCATGAGAAATCTAGTCCTAGTTTTTCTAGGATTATGTTGTAATTGGGATAGAAATGAAAAAACTATTATATAGAAATTAAAAACTATTTTTAATTTTGCACTGCAAGTCTCAAAGTACCTTCACTTGCTCCAATTCAACCCTTCTGTATTCGTTCTTGCTTATTTATCTATGCAGTAGCTGCATTGAAAACGTTTGCCAAGGAAAAGGAAACTTTACCAGCTAAACAGATGAGCCATTTTGACGTTTAAGATATTAAAATGATAAAGAATGTTTCTATGCATTATCAAAATCTGTTGACTCTGTAAATAGCTGAAAACTTTGAGAGAATGTGTTTTCTACTGTGATTTCTGCTAAATTGAATTGCACCTTGATAAATCACAGGACTCAAGAGTTGAAACTTCCTATTTTAAAACTCAGAGAGTGAAAATTAGGAAGATTGACAGTTTGTCCCCTCAAATTTTTTATTAACTGCTCTGAGGTAACTGTATAGCATAGCTTTTTTTTTTTTTACCCCCCAATAGTACCTCAAGCACTCCAGCTTTCTGACAGGAAGTGCAAACTCAAGCCCAGACTACACTTTCCTTGTCATTTCTACTGCTTCTTTTATACTTCTTGCTTTCATATGTAAAAAATGATGGGTTATACTGGTGATAAACTTCTACTCTCAGTGTTGTTTAGCATTTCATTTCTTTCTGTTTATTTTTAAATCCCTTTTCTCCCATTCCTTAATTATAAGAATAGTGGAGAGTGAACTATTCATATTAAAGTTCCTTTTTTGCCTTGGGTTCCTCCCCTCGGTCCCATTTTCTATATTGATCGCTAAGGAAACCAGAACTTAACAAAAACCCTGTTTCAGATAATTCTCATCAGGAATAAGATATAATGAAAAGCAGGTAAACAATAAAGGGATCAGACAGAATATTCACTTCTTGTTTCCAGTAAAAGAAGTATGTTGTTTGAACTTCAGAAACCTCTACAGTTAATGAACATCTCACAATTTGCCAGAAATTTATAGGAAGCAGCAATATCCTTTTCCAATATTATACAACTATTCCGTTTAACTAAAAAACTGAATAAATAGGTACTATCTAACGAACATTGGGGTATTTTGATTTCTTGAAGGAATGGAAGAAGACAGATTTCTTTTCTTATCATCTAGTACAGTAAATTCTCTTACTTTTTGCTAGTGTTACTCAATGAGGCTTCAGTGTCAAACTCATTGCATGAACTTTTCATCAGACAAATTATCTTTTTTGAGCTACGAACCTGTGCATTACAAAAAGAGAAAGAAAATGAAAGTCAGAAATTGAAATTGAAAGAAAGTTTAAAAAAGGTGTAAAGACTAACATCACATGACAGATGAAGTTGTAACTCTAAACATGATGTCATTGTCAAAAGACAATGCTGCTTTTGAATTTAGAAACCTTTTTTGAGATAAAGTGAAAAGTTGTGACTGGAGAAAAACTTTATTCTGTTCCTGCATTTACAGTATTTTGTCCTCATAACCAGGAATTCCTATTTAAAAAAAAATCCAAAAAGAAACAACAAATACTATACAACTTCAGCATAGCAGTGTGTGGCTTTTAGACAGACAGTAGAATGAACTGTATTGCTCAGTCTTTTCACTCTCAAACCATAATAGATTTTAGCTGGGAAGTTATAGATTCGCTTTGTGCAGAAATATCTTAAATAAGGAGAAGTTTTGAAAATTCATTAAGGGCTGTAAAGCTCTGGAAGGAAATATAATCTATATTAACAGATAAAACAAGTTGGTGACCATCCTGAGGGCAAAGGTCAGAACCTGGCATGTGTCCTCACAGGTTAGCCCACTCTCAAACAACTCTGAAGCCTTTTCCAGATTTCTCATTTGAATATCCTACACACTATGATAAGTGAAGTCATGGGTCAACATTAGCTTTCAAAAGTATATTTAATTAAATAAGATCACTAAGCCATTGACATTTGTGATAACTAAATAAATTCTTTGATGTATATTATCTGGGTAGTTATTAATCATATTTTGAATCAAATAAATGAGTTCAGAGACAGGATCTTTTGTTTTGAGTTGTTATGTACCACTCCCCTATAAACAGCAGTTCATTAAAGTAGGTCATTAGCATCTTCTATTGCAGTGAGCATGTGCCCATTATGTTACACAAACCATGTACTAGTTGTGTGCTAACACATTACCTAAAACAGGGTTTTTGAGTATACGACTAATTTGCAGAACAGAAAATGAGACTTTTCCTTTCACAAGTTCATCCTTGTAAAATGCTTGTTTGTTTCATTAGGGTATAGGTCCATGGGAAGAAAGACGAAAAAGGAATCCTACAAATGCTTTTTGTAAATTAATCTCTCAGGATTAGGTGTTCATAGAGTAGGATTTGAAGATTTGCTCTTGGTTCAGCTTGCTACACTCTCATCTAAATCAATTCTGCTGCCATCATTAATTTCAAGGGAAACCAAGAGAGACTAATCTCAAGGAGTTTCAAAACTCCAAATCCTGAAGTCAGTATTCGATTTTTATTCAAGTTCCTGCTCATCTGACTTCTTCTACCTTTATAGGCCAAAAGTAGGGCAAGCCCCTTCCTTTGGAGGCAAGAAGAGCTTTTTGCTTGGCTTTTGCTCAAGACCCTGAATTTAACACCTGAAGGCAGGCTGAAGGCAGTTTAATCAACATCAAAACTATCTCGGGGATAAAAGAGTTAGTTTCATTTAACACCTTTATTAAATATTTTTTTAAAAACCTCTCTTCAGGGTATGACTATTGAAGCAACAGATCATGAAACAGAGGTATCTTAACCAAATCAAATTTTTTTTGCCAAAATTCAGTAAGACAGTAATCTACATCCTCCTACATCCCTTACAAAAATCTGCTTTGCTGCTTAGGTCCAAACCTTGAAATACTTGCTTAAAAAAGCCCTATCCTACACTACACAAAATAAATGAATCTTTCTTTAGCCCTCAGCTCTTGTGGGAATTTCCTTTGGTTTGAAACCTGATGTTGTAAGTTTACCTCATATACCAAAGTGCAGTGTGATCTCTGTGCTGCAACTTGCTTCCCTAATAGCTTCAGCAATACCCTCCTGACATTTTTACTCATAGGACATGCAATCTTCTCTTTCACTGGCTGCATACAACAGTCAATGCATGCTTTCCACGAGGGAGAAAACCTTTCTTCTAAACTCCTGTAGTAATTTCCTCTAACATTTCAAGAATTCCTTTGATCCTGTGACATACAATTATTTGCCTTTCCCACAAAATGGTTTCTTACCTGCTGGAGCTCATCCAATGTGCCGTGACTTTCCCAGATGTAAGTGTAAATCTTTCACACTGTTAACATTCCCTCCTGCAGCAACACTTTTCTACCTCAGTATTCCTTTGAATTCCAATTAGGATGTCACCGTTCTGATTTCAGATGTTAAACCAGAAACAATTTATTATATCGTCTCTTTTCAGTCAGATAAATGTGTATCTGTTTTCATATAATTTTGGTTTATCAATAATCCAAACATCCAAATAAATATCAACTATGATTTCTTGGCAGATCTCGTCTAATCTTACCCACAATATGATGATAATTTTGAAGATTCTCAGCCTTTTAATGCTGAGGGAGGACAAATTACTTTAAATACTAATAGTTCAATACACGTATAAAAACATAGAATATTTAAATAAGACAAAGATTTTGCTTTTCATTGGCATTTTACCAGACTTTTAAGTTCACCATGATAGTAAGATGTTATGTGCAGAGACTTATAGAAATAAGCTCTCAGTAAAACTATGGGAAAATTTCTCTTACTTCACTGAAAACATTCTGCAGAGGAAGCATAGGGCAACTTAGGTCTGAAATGTCCATGTTCCATTCTTATGTCTCAGTGCACACTTTGTAAAATACAAATAATGCAGTTTTTGTATCTTTGGAATAAGAAGATCCATTACTGGACACAAATTACTAGCATTTGAAAGTGTTACACACAACTTGATTTTCAACCGTACCTCTGATTTTTTTTCAAGATAAATGAGAAAAAAACAGCCTGAAAGGTAATTCAGAGGTTTGAAGAGAAAGCAACAAATATCATGTATCTTTTCACCACACATAATGTATCTGGAGGAAAGAATAATCAGTTGCTTAAAAAGATATTCTTTCCTTCATCAGTCAGCAAGATTTATTCCACATTTAGCAGATGTTTTCAGGTGTTTCATATAAAGAGAGAACAACTTTTTAATCAATTGAATATCCAGGTATAATCTCTCAAGCCTTAAATGCAACTGAACTGCTTGAGCTGAAGCAGTGTCTGAGGTTAAGTATGTGTGTCAAAATCTCAGGAATTGTGACATTCTCTTTTCTGCCATTTATATTTTGTGTGAATGTGGATGCTTTGCTTTACTTTTCTGTATCTCAGCCCCCCATACTTCCACTCCATGATAAATACAAGAATCTCTGGATGGAAGTATTGAATATCATTATAATGACCTTTCATGTGAGCTTGACAAGTTTTTACCAAGCAGCATTTTGAATACTAAACTCCTAGCTGGATCCAGGTGGAGATGAAGAGGACAGGAAGAATTTTTGTTCCAATGTGGTTTTTTTCCTTTTAAATCTTATCCTTAATTCAACAGTAAAAACAATAAATTTCAACCTTTGTAACTACAAAGAAAGTTAGGATTTTTCTTTTTCCTTTCTGAAACTGGAATATGTCTGTTTCAGGTAAAAAAAAAAAAAAAAGAAAAATGTGTTAACACTTCTAAATTTAATTTCCTTGAAGTGCTACTTCAGCACTTCTTTCTGCAAGACAGATTTTTACCAAATTTTTTCCCATACACTTGGTCAACTAACATGTTCACATTATTCTTGATTTTTAAGCATATCCGAGCCTGTGTGTCCCAGTATTGTTAGATAAAATACAACAGGAAGGAGGGGTTGGGGAGGACACATTTAGAGTGGGATGGGATGAACACAAGGGATAACTGCTCTTGTATAAACTTATATCTATGCAAAGTTTGCTGTTTCTGTTTCAAGCCTGAAGCAAGGTTGGTGCAGTCCTTTGTCCTACACATCAGTTGTTCCAAAAAAAAAGAAGGTAGTTACCTGGCCCTACAAATTTCTTCTCTGTTATAAACAGTGGGCATATGGGAATGAAAATAAAAGTAATGTTAGTGCTCACTGCTACAAGAGAATAGATCCTAAATAAAACTACCCTGAACCTGTGAACATTTAAATCACTTAAACATGTGTGGAGTTTCCTTGATGTCGATGTTATTATTCCTCTGCTGAATTTAAGCACATGCTTAAAGGATTTGCTTGGCTGGGGCCTGTGAGCAGAAGCTGACCCTGCATTTTTTTTTTCGAGTGTGCATAGACTTATGCAAGAAGTGCGTAATGTAAACCAGTGCATCTAGTACAGATTTTCAATGGTAAAAAGAAACGCAGCTGCATCAGCTTTCCATCTTTTGGATATATCTTTCACTTGTCTCCTCTTATGTCTTGAGAATCTTCACCTTTTAAGGGAAATGACTTCTTGCTTGATTGTAATTTCCATAGTCAAAAGTTTAATATGTGTCAATCTTTTGCAAAAACTTATCAAGGCTAAGAGAGATTTAACTTACACACTTTAAGGTATCCTTTTAATTGCTAGTGTTTCTGAAAGATGCAATCATGCTTCTTTGGTACTGTTTAATAAAGTTAAACATATCAATCAGTAGCTTTCTCCTTCAATTTTATAATAGTTTTTGAAACAAAAGCTGCTTGTATCTGGTCTATTGTGGCCAGGGGAAATGGTGAGAGTGTACATTTCTTTCAGAATATATAACCTAAGATCATAAACCGTCTATCTACAAAGTGTAGAAATATTTTATTGGCAACCTTTCTGGGCATAGTCTGGAAATTAAATGTTCCCCACATGAATGGGAGTATAGCTGTTGTGAATCACTAAAACATAAACATACTGATGATATTTGGGTTCATATGCACATGTTATATGGCCCTTGCTATAAACCTAAGTCTGAGCTGCATGGTTGCCAAGCAAGAGACAGTGGCAAAGGGAGTTGAAAAAGGTAACTTTATATTAAGGTGGGGGAAAAGAAGTAAACATTTTTCACATCTCCTTTAATAGAAGAGACAGTAAGCTACATTTTTTTAATTAGCAAGTTCCTCTTTTAACTGCAGGTCTTTTCAGTGTTCTACTTTACAGCTAAACTCCCTGAGACCTGACGTGGGATTTAGTAAGCTTTAGATAACATGATCTCCATCTAATGGGAATTTCTGAAGCCAGTCACTAAGTGTATGAATTATTATAAGAGAAGAAAATCAAATTTAATATCAAAGAACTAACTTTAGAAGTTCAAGCAGCGGACAATATTCATTTTCCATCGACAGAATTGTTTAATAAGAATCTATCAGCAGTACAGGAAACACTAGGTACTCCGACAATAAGTGAATCATGATGGCTTATTTCCTTTTAATTCTATGATCCCAGCTGGAACAAGGTGTGATTGGAGAATGGTTTAATTGTTCATAGACATCTGTCTTTGGATTCAATTGAAAAATAATATCCTGGGCATAAAATGGCCTACAGAATTTTTGACATTTTTATATCTTTCACAATCAAGGCATTGTCAGAAAGTCAGGTAGTGGAGCTCTGAAAAACTTATGGATATATTTAAAGTAGAGGAGAATAAAATCCTGGTAATATATCAATATACACAGCTGGAAAGCAGATGTTCAATTGAGTGCACCCAGTTCTTAGAGAAAGCTATTAAAGCTGTTACTTACTCAAATGAGAAATTTCTATAATTTATTGTTCTTGCATTTTTGATTTCCCCTTTTCCCTTCATTTTAAGCAGACTATAGTGCCTAATTTTTTTATATTGTTGAGGTCAATTACCCTGAAAGTCTGTCTTAGTGCAGTATACTAAACGATTTCTAAAGAATACCCAAGGCTACTGTCAATCAAATTAGCCAGTGACTTATGAGTTGTTTACTGTACTGTGAAATGAAGTGATAAATGTTTGTCAACCAGTAAAATGTGACATTTAGTATTGGATATACCCACTTGAAATAGGTTTTGAATCAGCTTTATTCACTTCTTACCAAACTGGCACATATTTTTGACTAAGTTCTGATTATGAAAGGAGACATATAATATTAAGCTTTATAAGGTATTAGTAAGCAGACAGCTTAAGCCTTGAAAGGCCTTGTATGGTCCAGTAACTGAGGTGGCATGCCACTGAGAAGTCATATTTTCCATCTACCTGATAACCAGTGTCAAAAAGAATGTAATTTTTTTTCTTGAATGTTCTCCTTCCTGTGATTCAAAATAAAAATTTTGAGGGAGAACCTCTGGTTCAAGTAATTCAAAAAAGGGTGATATGGAATGAGGAAAGGATTGGGTATTTTTTTACCCCTTTTAGATGTTAACTAAGTTGGAAATTAAAATCGGAGTGGGATATCATCATTTGATTTAATAACATATTAAGAATAAGCTTCTATTGCATGATTTCCTAGACAATGACTTACTAAAGTACTCCTCTGAGGTTACACTGAAGAGGAACTCTAGCCTTCCTTCCAGAGCTGTGGAAGCTTAATTAGTAGTTTGTGAAAGAAAATCAGAGTACTGTAAGTCCAAACCAAACAAGAGCATTTGTTGCATTTACATTTTCTCCAGAGGGAGATTTCCTCCCACCAAACGTTTTCTTAAAAATAAGATTTACATGTTGCAAAATTCCTGTTCATATGACACAGAAGAGAGCTCACCTCTTGGCCTGCTCCAAATAGCCAAGCACTTCTGTAAAAAATATGCTAGAAATGCAAAGAAGGAAAAACTACAAATAACTTTGGCTTTTTCTCAATATTTAAATTCTTGCTATAGTTCCATACAAAACTTTTCCCAAACGCAATGACAATTTGAAAATTTGTTTCACTGTCCATGATAGATGACCATGTTATATTTTTATCATATTATTGTCTTTTTAGAAATAGATTTTACTATAGATGGAGTCCTTTTTACATGTAATTACTATCTGAGAAACAAAAATAAAGCCACCAAATCCTTAAAAATTTTAAAATTAAGGCAGTATCAAATAAGGTGTGCTGACTTACAGACCCAACCTTAAGGAAATAATCACACATATTTACTAAATATTTAAACTGAAGATTGGAAATCAACCTTATTCTTGCATCTAAATCTCTTGTTATATTATGACTGCTCATTGGATATTTGATCATTGAATTCAAAAAGAGTATTAAGTTAGGCACTATTACATTGAAAGTATTGTAATTTTAGGGGATTTTTCATGAGGAAGCTGAGCTGTGTATTCAAATCTTACCCATCTCTCTTTCAGGAAAAGCATTTTTGTTCCACTTTTTGAAGACTGATTGTTAGGTTGACACAAAGAACACTTTCAAATATCTTCTTTAAAAGTATTAATTCCACTGTTAAAGGGATTAAAATGTGACATGCTAAGAACTTTTTTGTCTTACGCAAAGGAAAACAGATGTAGTAGTAAGAGGTAGATGAGATATCTGGGGAGTTTATTCAAGTTTCATTTTTTGTTGCTCATCCATATTTAATGCCATTTCGTTCTATAGTCTGATATCATTGTTTTAAAATCTGCAAAGATGTGTTTGAAAGGACATAGTGTTTGCTACAACTGTGGTAGAGATCCATTTCAATTTATGTTTTGTTTTTTTCTTAAGTCCTGCGCAGTGCAGATCAGCTTGTTGTAAGTCTCCTTATTCTAAATGCACGTGCACTATTCAAGTTCACAAACATCTTACCTTTATGAAAGTAAACTGAAGTAAGCTTAGAGATGGTCAGGGTTGAAATCATTAAAATATAATTTTCCCTATTGCTTTGTACATGTTTTATTTAATCTTTCAATTCTAGCCTTTAGCATGTAATATGACATCTGCTCCTCATGGGATAATGCCTAAGTGATGAAATATAGTGGGGACTCAGCTGAATCCTTAAGGGGAGACTACTCGGCTCTTAATATGTGGTGATCCTCATCATGGTGTGAGTGAGAGCAGGCAAGTCTTTTGCTACTCCTAAAATAACTGCTAAGCTGACATGGAAATGTAAGAGCAATTATGTTGTCTTTTACAAGATTTTCCTTTCTTTGCATCTAGGGAGAAATCTTGAATGGGCAACAGCAGCCAGCTTCCAGTTTCTTTTCAGACCTGTCCAACAATTCAAAGAAGCCAAACACAGTAGGAGGAATCTGTTTCAATACATTTAGTTTTTCTGAGTGGAAACAATAAGAATAAATAATTATCATCATGTAATATAATGTACTAAAATTATTAATTTACACTAAAAAGTAATTTTTTAGAATCTTTTCTAACTTGCTTTAAGAAAATATTGCTTAACTCTCCTTTTTTTTTTTGAAAGTACACTAAGTACATAGCTGTACATTTTACAGACAGCATTTTTGATCTTTTCCAGGTGAATCTAGGCATGCATGCTTTCTCAGTCCTCTAATAATCTGTGACCTTTCCTTTTCCTCATGCCAAAGCTTAGTTTTTCTAGGCCACTTAACCTGGAAAAATAAAATCCTATACTGGGCTGCCTCTACTGGGCCAAAGCATTATAGCTACAATATAGTTCTGTATTTTTTCAGTCCTGCACCTTGTAAAAGATATGAAAAACATGTTTACATCACTATCTTGACATCATTTCGCAAATGCTGTTTTGAATTTTCTCATTTTCCCTTCAGTCTTGTAAGTCTGAAAATCTCCTCCAACTTGTCCATCATTTGTTTTATTCTGGTCTACTCTTGCTTTTAGGTACAAAATGAGTCTTTCTGCCAAAGGAGTATGCAGCATGTTTTCAGGTGTCTGGCCAAAGAAAGTGCTCATTGATCCAGGCTTAAAAGAACTGGCAATGCAGCATCTCAGAGGTGTGGTTGTCGTGCCAGTAAATGGAAGAATTCTTAAAGCATTTGGTTTCTGTTTTGCACAAGCTTTTCCTAGGGGAAAGGCTTCAGTGTCTTCTTCTTGTAGCAGATTGATATTTTCTGTGTGTAAATTAAAAAGAGATGAGGAAATTGCACAGCAAATAATCACAGAATCAGACAATGCAAACATGTCTGTGCATTGCAAGTGTCTGGAGACTGCACTTAGAGGATTTAATCCCATGGCAAAAGTTTGACCTCATCGATCACATCTTGACCAAGCAGAAAATCAGAGCCCTGGCAAAGAAGTGAAATGGCGTCATATGTAAAATTTAATTTAAAAAAACAAAAAAAAAGTGAGTCTGAGAAAGCGGGGTCTGGCAGCACTCCTGGCTTTCCCCTTCTGGGAAAAAAGGTCAACATGCAGTCAGCACATACAGCTCCACGCAGCACACAGAAGTCCTTGGTCAATCATTTTAGAGAAAGTCACTGAAATCAATAGTTAAAGTCCTGTTGCTTTCAGTAGGGCAGGATTCTACCTAGCAAGGCTGAAACTAGAGAACACAAGTGACTCCCTGCAGCAAGAGTATGTGAGCTAGTAAGGCTGACAACAGAAGCAGCAGAGTAACATTCCCATTGCAAAGGAGACAACAGAGCATCCATTTTTCCAGTTTCATGACCATTCACATATGGCTGAACTGTATGGCTGTGCTCTGTATTTTGATGTATGCTGACACACTCTAAAAATATGCATAAGTTAAAGATCCAATCATTCCAGCCAAAGATGGCTTCAGCAACTCAGATCACTGCTTTCTTTTCTGCATGTTCCTCACACCAACTGCAGACAGTAAAACAGAGATTCAGCATTCTGTAAAATCCTTGTTGTGACATTGCCTTGCTGCTGTAGACAGTTAGCAGTCCTTAAATGTAACCAGATATTATTCTTCCTTTGGGTTTTCAGCATGAATTTTGTTACCTCTTAAAAAAAAGAATCACTTTCAGTCCTGTATCCATGCAAACCTCGGGCACAGTCTTTTCTCTTCTTTGGCCATGACTCCTGCAGAGCTCTTGCATTGTTAACTCATACCGTCTTTGATAAAAACTATAAAAGATGTTATATTGCTCCCCCCACCTGGCCTCAGAAGCAGCTACTTTTTCAAATAATTTCTGTTTTGCTCATAATTTATTGGCAATATTTGCCAACTTGATAAATACTTTATGCTGAAGTCCTGATGTCAGTGGCATACTTCACCCTGCTGCAATGCAACTTACATCAACCTGCTCAGGGTCTGCTGTAGATACCAATGCTCTCACCTGACCACTCCCCACGAGGTAAACTGTTCTCCCCTGCAGGTAGAAATATCACTACTCCACTTCTGGATCTTAGCTGATCTCTTTGGAATACTTCTACTAAATTCCTCTACCCTATTGCATTAGAACTCACGGCTCTTTGACAAGCATGTTCCACTGCTTGTGCTTTTCTACTCCTTTTATGTTTTGCATTTTTATGTTTGTTACGTTTATAGTGTCACTTTCAAGCACACAATTTTACATATATTCATCCATTCTCCGCATGTCTTATAACATGAAGGAGAGTATCATCTAGAGAATATTATCAGCCTACTTAATTTTTTACATAAAATATTGACAAAAACGTAAACCTGACCAAAAGGTCAGGTAAGTTTTCTAGTATGGTAACCAGCTAAGGTGAATGAGAACCTGCATAAAGATTTGTAAATAAAGGAGAGTAGTGGAAAGAAGCATGAGATGTGTAGCTATCACGTAGTCTATGCTTGGCAATGTATGTGTTAGTGACTGGCCATATGGTTGTGTGAAGACATACTTTGTTCCTCCATTTTGGCAGAGAGGTTACGGGATTGTGAAGAGAAGGAGAGTAAGAGGCAGAAGAAGTCTACCAAGAAATTTCCTGCTGAACAGCAATGAATTTAGCAGAAGCTATCAGACAAAGATCATGGCTGAAATATTGAATCTGCTGTTTGCATCCGCAGTTATCATGCTGGCAGATGCAATTATAAAGATTATATGGCAGTGAAAAGAAAAAGCCACCTAAATATGTCTACTTTTCTAAGGACTGTGATGAAGCTGTGGTCTTTAAATATTTTTGAATTGGTAAACAAAGTGATACAAATCCAAATAAAGGAACATATAGAAAAGCTAAATATTACTTTAATGTGTTCTCTGAAACTGTTTTAATAGTGATGATGTAGTAATTTTTTTTCCTATTTAAGTAAAATTGTTTGTACACTACTGGAACTGTTAGTCAAGTATATGCCAAACCATGCAATAATTAGCATATTCTTTTCTGTAGTGTACCAGCTATTTTGGTTTTTTTATCTTTATTAGCACTTTCAAAGGAGCTAGTGAAATGTTTATGTCTCTGAGATAGACTCCCCCGGCTATGGTTAATAGTTTGTGTTAAAATTCATCCAGAACTTAGCATCAAGTTTAGGGCAGTCATCAAGCTTTCATTTATACTGACTGGGGAGAAATTTCTACCTGCTAATAGTTTAGTATACAAGTTGTCTGATCAAATATACATTTCTTTCTTAAGGTGTGATGAGTTGCATACTAAACTTAAGCAAGAGTGTGTCTAGATTTTTACTGACTATATAGAAAAACTTTATCACCTAGCTCTGATTTAAATTTCTGTATTGTACATAGCTAACATTAAGATTTGAATAACTAATTTCCAGATTGATAGAGTAACATAAAATTAATTACAGCTGGTCTATTATCCAGATAGATGGATAAAACTGGTCAAAAAGCTTCACATTTTCCAGTCTTAATCATTATCTCTGACAAATTTCCCAAACTCTTATTTCTGCTGCTCTTCTGGAAGATATGCAAACAAAACACTAAAATAATCCAAAATTAAGACTACGTGTCTTATATTCCTTCCAGAAACATTTTTGCAGAGCAAGTGTTAATGACATCTCCAGCTGCATAAGTCCATCCACATTATTATTATTATTAATTTTTTTAAATTAGGCACTTAAATGAAGACTCCTGAAGAGACCTGTATGGATTTTTTTTCCTACTAGAAACATAATCAGCAGTGCAAAGTTTCTTGCTGTGAAGTCTACACAATAATGTTTGCTGCAGCTTTGATTTCTGGATGAAGAAAGTACACAGTAAGCAACATACCCTCAAAATGTTTAAGATAAAATAAAACATGACTTGTTAACTAATATGATAGAGAATTTTCTATTGACCTGTATTACTTTTTCTTTAAAGATTATTATTCAATACAGTAGTCTTATTATCTAACATATTAGTAGCCATTTGTTTGCTAAGTGAGATCTACTTAGACATAATTTAAATACCTTTAAAACTCCATTAGACATGTTTATCGTCAAAATTTAAATAGTATTCTCTTAGTTCTTCTCCAATGCTTTAAAAATTGCAAATGCACAAATGTTTGGCAGTACTAATTAACCCTCTGGTTGTCAGCCTTTTAAGGCAAAAGTTTGACATCAACATGGTCCATTGAGAGCTAATATTATACACCAGTAAATCTCCACTGAAATGGCCACAAAAAAAGAAATTAGGAGAGGTAAGTAGCAAGGACCATTCTGTGTTGTGTTGGAGTTCATAGACCGAAAAAGTATCAAGAAATCACAGGATTTTTTAAGACTTCTGTCATATCTACATAAAAGTTGAAATTTCTAAGACAAAATACCATCATCAAAAAGGAAACAAAGATTTTATCTCATGCTTAGCCTTATTAAATAATAGTCAGAACTTTTTATAGTGAGGAGTTGTTCAATACAAATGTTTAACCAAAGTTTTTACAACACACTTCACAGCTCAGGATGACAGGATACACAAGAACTGTTGACAACTCTGTTGGAAGCTAGAGAAATCGTGTTCTTTTGAGGAACAGAAACAGGCTTGGTTTGTTTTGTTTTTAATTAATAAAACCCATCATAATAAAAAATAAGAGTCTGGGAAACTGAAACACGAGCAAAGAACCCTCAAAAATGTAAGCAAAATTACCTATCATGTCTACTTGCATTAAATGATATATAAGTCAGAAGTTAGATAAGCTTTATGTCTTGGGTCTCTTTCGGATAAGCCTTACAATTCATAACAATCTACATTTGCAGGTACAAGGAAAGATGCAAATAAAATGGGTTGCTAAAATACATAAATTAACACCATGTAAAAAGTAAAATAAACAACAGTGTGCAATAATTCTAACAAAATGCCATTGCTGGAAATTGTCCATCCAAACTCAATTTTCTAGGAAAAAGTATTGGAGGTTTTCCTTCTTTTCAAACACTTCATTCTTTGTCAAGATTACTGAATTTCTATATATTAAAATAATCCAATTATTCTTTAATATAAGCACTGGTAAACATTACTTTACACTTCATATTTGCAGTCAAGACAAGCTGATTCACTGAACATTCAAGAAGTTCATTTTGTATACTAATAAATATTTCTACAAGAAAAGAGTTTATACCTGATTAAAATAGAAACATATTTGCCACAGGAAAAAATTACTTTAAAGGACTTTGCTTTTTGATCACTTTAATAACTAGCTTCTGTTTTCCAAAATATTATTTTTCTGTCTAGAATAAAGGTAAAAGCATATTTCTAAGGGTTAATATTTTATTTCTGGAAAGTACTAAGAAATCAAAGAATTCTGCTAATCAGATCAGAAATTCTTCTAACCGTCTGACTAAAATTAGGGAAAATGCATTTTCTAGAAAACCTTTGTATTTTTGGTTCACCCAGCTGTAAAATAAGTCATAACTAGGAAAATAATTTATCATTTCAAATACATTCCTGTTCTCTGAATTAAAATCATTTACAGAAAGATGCTCTATACCTAAGTAATTTCTACCTGTCTCTTTCTCTCTTCATACATATATGTGTGTATATATATATATGCACAAACACATGTATGCAGCTAAGGTACTGTGAGATAAAAACTTCTGGTTTTCAGGAAATATCTTTTTCTTTTTCTTCTGATCAGTGGTTGTTATAAATTAGAACTGTTTACCATCTACATAGTATTTATTATGAAGTGTATATTCTGCATATATCTGTATGTGCTGAAACCAGGGACAGTTGAAGAATGAGTATCTACTAACCAAGTCCAGCAAAGTCAGATCATTTGTGTAATAGCTCCTACTAGTGTGTAAAAAAAAGACAAAATTCACCTCCATTCTACCCTATTTACATAGTTTGTCATTAACCACACTTTCAACCAACTTGACCTTTGCCTTGCTTTTATAAGGAATAACACAGACAAATGTCACCAAAAAAAAATACACTTTTAGTCAAGATATAACAGATAGCATGCCATGCATATCTATAAATGCCTAGCACATATGACTACCTGAAAAATTTTTAAAATTAATGTCTTGCCATGAAGAGAATAGTGTTGGCTGAATTAATCACTGGGAAATGATCCTGCTCCATGTATCCTCTCTCACCTGGACAGTTACAATTGCAGCACGTAGCTCCCCCTCTGCCTGAGTCAGTTCCAAAATCTCCTCACCCTGGCATGAAACATAAATCACATATTGAAATGAGCAGACCTTTCCGACTCTATTCTGGTCATTTATAGTTACACTAGGCTGTATTATACCATGTGCCCTTTATGTGGCCCATGGGATGATTTCTCTGCCAAGAATTCTACCTTTCAGACCAATAAAATGTAGGGCAGTATAGCAGCCTGGACTGAAAAGAAGGGTTTCATTATTTTTTTATTTTATTAAACAGTTTATCACAGCATACTGAGGCATTTATTCTTCTGCCTAAGGATACACAGCCTACTTGAGTTAAAATGTTTGTCTAGAGATGTTATATATGCTAATATACACTGATGTGATTTCATATATTTTCCTAGAAATCAGAAGCTCAAGGTCAGCAGTGAACACGAGAGAGAGCATATGCATATTCTTGAAGGAAATTAGTAGATGAATATGTATACTGAAAAATGACTGAAAGTGTTACAGAAAATGACTGAAACATAAACGTGAAAAACACATTTCTCAGATATAGACATTTGCAACTCCCTGTAAAACTGGATGAAAATGCCTGACCTAGGAGAAAAAAAGTAGAAGCGGGATATTGTTCTTAATTGACTTATTGTGGCAAAATTTTAAAGTTAACATTCATGTGATATTGTGATCTGCTGAGGTTTTATGTTGATATAAGCCAGATGGACTGAATTAATTGATAGGTAAATAGATAGGACGTGTTTGACCAAGTAATATTAATGCACTCTGAACTTAAAATAAAAAATAAAAGGAAATTAAATTAAAAGCAGATCCAAGGGAAACTGATGAGAATATTCCCATTAGCTTTAAGGGGATTAACTTTATCAAACACCTATTAACTATATTGTGTTAAATGTGAAATACCATATACTGTTATGTATGAAGGTAAAACAACTACTTGGCATTTTTGACAGTAGAAACAATATTAGGACAGTTTTAAATTATACCATACTAGGTCATGGTACTGCTGTAGTTCCCAACAGTTAACCATTAACTTCAAGAGGAGCTGAGTGAGTACATAATAGATATCTGTCATCCAGAGAAAGCTTTAAAAAAACCAACGTAACAGAAAGAAAATAGAACATCACTAAACTACGAGAATCGTGTTACATTTATCTGAATCTGTTAATCATATAACTAAAGCAGCAAAACTCTCACACACTGGTGATTAAGTTATCAGGAGGGTTTGATTCAGTTTCTTGCTGTTTGGGTTTTGTTTTGTTTTTTTTTATTTCGTAGAAGGATGAATATTACACAACCTCAAGCAGGTAGCTTTTCATTAATTAAAGTACTTAACAGCCTCTTTGTCTCCTTCCTTTCCTTCTTTCCTTCATCCTCTTATCTTCTTATAAACTTTGCTATTTCAATTTAATATTTCTCTGCCTAAAAAGTAACTTTGCTTCCAGCATTTCACTGGATCTGGTTGAAATGGAGTTAACTTTTTTCATAGCAGCCCATTGGGGGCTCCTCTGGGATGGTGCTGTGCTTTGAATCTGTCCCTAAAATGGCATTGATAACACACCAATATTTTGACTATCACAGAAACACAGACTGGCTGAGATTGGCAGGGATCTCTGAAGGTCATCCAGTCCAATCACCTACTCAAGAAGGACCACCTACAGCCAGCTGCCCAGGACCATGTCCAAGCAGCTTCTGAATATCTCCATGGTTGGAGACTCCACAATGTCCTTGGGCAACCTGTACCAGTCCCACATCACTCACAAGTAACTAAGTGTTTACTTTGTCAGAGGAAACCTGTTTTCCAGTTTGTGGCCACTGCCTCTTGCCCTGTCACTGGGCACCACTGAAAAGAGCCTGGTAGGATCCCTCTGAGCCTTCTTTGCTCCAGGCTGAACAATCCCAGCTCCCTCAGACTTTGCTTATAGCAGAGATGCTCCAGTCCCTCAGTCATCATAGTGACCTTTTACTGGACTCTCTACAGTGTGCCCATGTCTCTATTGTCCTGGGGGCCCCAGAACTTGACACAGTGCTCCAGGTGTGGCCTTACCTTGTTTGAGTAGTGTTATTGCTGACCAGTGCTTGCATAGGCTCATGGCTTCCTTATTTTCTCACTCTACCCCTTCAAAAAATAGATTGGGGTGGGAAAGAAGTTGGGAGGGAACACAGCCAGGACAGATGATACAAATTGTCTAAAAGGCTATTCTATATCATATGGTATCATGTTCAGGGATAAAAAATTTGGTGCTTCCAAAGTAGCAGTTGCTGTGAGACTGACTGGGTATTGGTCTGCTTGTGGGAGGTGGTTAGTGATTGTCTCTGCCTCACTTGTGTTTTATAATCTCTTTCCTTCACCTATTAAACTGTCTTTATCTCAACCCATGAGTTTGCTCGCTTTTGCTCTTTTGATTCTCTTACCTGTCCCACCATGGATGGGGAGTGAGTGAGTGGCTGTGTGGGTGCTTAGCTGCTGTCCAAGGTCAGCCCACAAGTTCCTAAGGAAAGAAAAGAAAGAAAAGTCTCATGTTTTCAAAGTAGATCTCACTATCAGACATTGTGCAATCTGGTTTATCATGACTTCTTTGTACAACCCGTATGAAATTGCTAATTTTATCATGCATGCAGTCTTGCATCTGATCTATGGATGTGCAGAATACATTAAGATCTATGAAGTTGCTCACTTAAATACCTAAGGAAGCATCCCTTGTGCAGCTCTATTCTTTCAGTGAGTTCTTCAGCCTACATTGGGAAGAGTCTTTGCTGCTACCATGTCATATTTAGAATGGCAATTAATATTAATTAATATTAATTTTTCCTTTGGTGGAAGCAGTTTCAAACTTAATGTTTTGCCAGGTAAAGAGTTAAATTAATCATGCTTTCTGTCTTTCCTGTTTAAATTAGAGTAAAACTAGTCAAGTGGGACCCTTCAGAAGGGATACTAAAGGGCCTCTAATGTTTATTGCTCCCATTGAAATGAACTGAATTAAAGCATCCTAATGTTTATTGCTCCCTTTGAAATGAACACAATTACCAGAGACAGCACATTTGATGGTGTTATCATGCCTTGTTCACCTAGCCCAGACATGTTACCTAGTGCTAAACTGAATCATTTTGAACAGAAGCACACATTTCTTGCTGAAATTAATGCAAAAATCCTCTTACTTGCCTTTCCTATATCCACACAAATAATTTAACCATAATCCATACATATGCATGCTTTTCAGCTTCAGAATCTAACATGCACTTTGTTGTATTATTGTTCCTAATGAGAATGAATTAAAACCCAGCAGAGACATGACCCAGAGCCTTTCACTTCCTCTTAACTGTCAGTTTGACTTTCTGTAACACTGTGACCAACTGGATCCTAAGTGGGAGTTGACACTGGCTCAACTTTCTGCAAATGCAGGTAAAATGAAATGTGAACTGCCTGAAATTCAAAGCTGATGTAACCTGGTTCTGCACCATTACACATAATTGGTATCTTCAGCTTTGTATAGCTGCAATTTCATTTCTTTAATAGCATGGACTTAGATAAGAATCATGTTGTGGACCTTATTTTTTTGTTGATTTGGGTGACGGTTTTTCTCCTCTCCCTTCTGGTATCACGACTAACTTCTCACACAGCACAAAGTTCATTTCTGAAAAAAATCCTGTCGTTGGTCTTTAATGGCAGGTTAATGGGCTGTGAAATTTCAAATTTTCAAGACTGATTTTGTTATGAGAAGTGTTCCTTATATCTTTTTTGAGGACAGTAAAGATCTTTTCCTTTAAAATACCTTAATACTTAGCACCTGAGAGGAATTGTATCACAAATCATATCTAACAATGAGATTTTCCTTACTTTCTTCTGATATCAACAGCATTTTGGAAGAACTGCTGCCTCAGGTAGGATTTGCTATTCCCCTGTGAATCAATAAAACTTTCTGCAATAGACTAGAGGATGTGCCTGCTGTGAACTTAGATGAAAGGATTCACATACAACAAATCATCTGGAAGTTGATATTATAAGCCACTGTCATCTGCTGCATGATTTCTTTCATTATTTGACATACTTCCTCCATATTTGCCGTTCTGGTCTGGACTTTTCATTATGCATCTTCCTGATGTATGATACATGTGTTTATGGGTAATACATATACACATACACATACACATTACATACATACATATATACACACACATATATGCACATGCATACATATACATGCATGTAATGCCCATATAAGTGTAAATATAGAGCGAAATTATAAGAGAGAAAATAAGAAAGACTGTGTATTAGGAAGGCATTTCCCCTAATTTTAAAGACATACTGACTGTGGCCACTTATAACAGTGTGACACTGCGTGCAGAGAACTTCAGTAGCATTTTACTGAATTATAGAATGACTTCACCAAAATAAACTATCTACAGACTTTGTAGAACTTTAATGTGATTCCTTTAGGAAATGTTAAAACAGCAGTTTAGGAAAAAAGTACAGAAATAGTTTGTACATCTAATTAATATCTACGCATTCAATTCTTAATCTTGGGAAATGTTTACATTTTCTTCTGAAACTTGGCAAGGTAACATTCTGTCTCTTCAGTGTTACTTTTTACTGGTGTAATATCAAGGCAATCTATTCAAATTAGATTAATTTCTAAACATATGCATGTCAGTATAGCTTTCCAAAACACATTTCACTCAGACTAAATTTCTTTTATATAATATCTCTGTTTCAAATGTGACTGAAAGACTTCAAAGAAAATATGACAATATTTGAAACCAAAGCAACAACTGTAAAAATTTTAAAAATGAAAATAATATTTATCAGTGGCCCCCCTCACCACCCCTTATGCCTTCCTGCACCAAAACCAGAAGGTCATTATTTCAGGGGGATAATAAAAATGCTCTTTAAAGAGAGAATCCCTTTTAAAGGTTATTGGACTATTAAATACCACCAGTACATTCCCCAAACCTGTTCAACACAGTCAGTGATGCTGAGCATGTCCAAAAGTGAAGGCTCTTGCCTTTCCCTACCCAGCACACTCTTCTGTTCATACAGAGCACGTCCCTGCCTACTTCCCTGTCCCCATACTCTAAACAGCCTGCAATGTTTAACTGGGAATGTAGTTTTTCTCAAATTCTCCAGTAGACATTTAGTCCAGTTCAAAGTTTGACTGTATGTGTCCAGATTCAAGACTTAAGCCATGCAGTCAGTTACAGTGTCACTGTCAGTGGTTATGCTTTAAGGGACATAGAAATGCTATGCTAACACCAGTCAGAGAGGATAAGCTCAGAATGATAGAATAAATTCAGGATCTTTTGCCCTGGCTTTCTAATTTTGAATCTTTAAGGTACATTCAGGCCTTCTGGTCTTCAGGTTCTGCTCTGCAGCCTCAAGGTCAGGAAGATTTTTTAAGGTGTTCTGTCTTAAGCAGTTGTCTACAAGAGGAGAGTTTTATATCAAATGCCAAAAAACTTATGACGCAGTGAGAATTGCCAGCTTACCTTTGATTTATAGGTAGTTTTGCTTTCACACTATTTGTAAATAAATTTCAAGCAACCATTTCTAGTTTTTTCTCATCAGATGCTGTTTCTTGTAAAGGTGTGATATATGAATAAAAATTATTAGCAAAATAATTAAAGAACAAATATTCATCATCTTTAGAGAAAAATAACCTGAGTTCTATTTCAACTTCAAATATATTCATCACTTTTTGAAGTGCTAATTAGACATACATATCAAATTTTATTTTGCAAAACTGTTTACTAAAAATAGCACTGGATATGTGTTTATTAGTGGTATCCTTATTCAGCACTCATATTACAAGTATTGTTAGGGTATCACAAAATTTTGAAGACCTCTTATTCCTTAATATGCTTATACATTATTTACCTTCATATTTTGGAAATGTTAGAGCTTCACCAAGTTACACATGAGAGATGAGAAAGGCTCTCTAGGCTTGCTTAGGACTCATGAATTCACTGTTATTCACCTTCATTAGGTGCAGGATGAAAAAAAACCTGAAATTTGTCAATATTTATACATCTATATTTAGATATTCTGGCATTTCCTGTATGAGAAATTGATTCAAGAGAGAGAAATGAAAGTGTTGACATTTTTCTGTTGGAAAGTTTTCTGCTGACATTAATTAAGATTTCTTAAACTCATGAACTTTGATAGCATTAAGTACTTAGTTTGATATTTTCACTCAAGAGGTTTTAGAGTAGGCAAATATGGAGACTTCTTTTACTTCAGTTTTTTGACATCTATCACTAAGAGTAAGATTTCCTAAGAAGGAACTGTCTTCTTTACTAACATCCCTTTTTCAGCAAATATTCTTATAGTTCTTCAGATGTACTAAGTTTCTAATTATGATTCTCCCTGTAGGCCTTTAAATATTCTTCCCTAAATATTCATATTCACGACTACACTTGTCTTCTGGAAATCCTGTTCATAACGTTTGCCCAAACTAATTTTAGGAGTCTAATTTAATAGGTGATTCAGAATCAAGGTTAACTCAAGTGTTCTGAATCCTCTGTAGACACAGCTCTTTCTCTTCAGTGCTTATAGGTTTATAAGCATATATATAATAAGGATATATAATAAGCAGACAGCCATCTGTACAGAACATATACATACTCCCCAATATGATGAAGAACATATTACTGTTATGGGTCCCTTAGAGTTGTCAACTCAGATATATTCTAATGTTACAGTCCACGTGAAGTGGCTATAACATGAACAAGCAATAGATATGTGCTTGTGGAGAGTCATTAGGGGTGACTGACTTAGGTTATCAGCAGTGCTCACTGCTATTTTGCATAATTTATTCTAAAAAATGTAATGTGAATGTATTAGATAGCACCTAGAAAGTTAAGGGTTCTGTGTAGCAATGGATTTATGGACAAAGTCCTGCCAAAGATGGACTGGTGAATCAGAAGTTTTTAATGTTGTTTAAACACGTGTTAAGATGGCTCTTTGCAGAGTCACTGCTTTTTCCCGACACCCTCTGTAAGACTCCTTATCTCTCAGGTAGGAGCGTCCTGGGAAGATGTCCTAAGGTGCTCTCATTGGTCTTTTGTTAACCCCTTCCTTATTTGGCTGTTAACTCCCTACCTGATTGGTGTTTTGTAAGACCCCCTACCTTACATGGTCCCCTTTGATGCTCCCAAGAGCTTTATAAACCCCTAACCACAATAAACTTCCTCTTTCGTCAGTCTCTCCCTGGTGGTCTGGTGAGTGCTCCTTTGTGGGGTCTCAGCACCACGTGGGTGGGGGGCAGGGTGGAAGGGCATACACCTTCCAGGTAATGGACTGAAGCCAGGCCTGAAGGTTCTCCCCCTCCAACTCATCTACCGTAAAAGTTCTGAGGATCAAAAATCTATAAGGAAATATAACAGGAGTGTTTCACATTTGACAGAATTTTAAAAGACTAATGTGATGCCAAAATCTTTTAATTAGCAAGTTGTTAGCTGGATAAAGAAACAGAAAAAAATTAAGTGTATTGAGAAAGGGAGTTAGGATTTAACACACAGAAATAAATATGTCATTTTGGTTAACTAGAGCAGAGAGTTAAGGAAATGCAATCTGTGATTGTGAAAGAAGTGCAAAGAACAGCATATATAAGAGGATGATGGAAAAATTTAAAATTGGTCTACAAAGCTGACAGAGGAAGATGAAATGTATCAGTATAACAGAGAACTTTTAATGTTAGTCTAATGGGAAATAGGGCTAAAAGACAAATAAGCAAAGGTATGGGAGAGTTGAGGACTTTTTGGAGATCCATTGCTGAAGACAAAGAAAAGGCTGGTGAACACCTCAGGTGTCTGACAATATTAAGTTTCTGACATCAAGGGGATAGTATTTTGGACAAAAAAGAAGTTAGGTGACACAGAACTGAAGGAGGCATATGGCAAGATTTGTGTAACGAGAACAGGAAAAGAAATAGGGAAAGAAAGTACAGAATTCTAGAGAATAATGCATAAAGGAGGGGAGAACTATGAGCATGGAAACTGGTTATGTTGGTTATGTTAAAGAAGATATGTGTTTTCCCAGTCTTGAACTGGCATGTTCATGAGTAATTTAGAGAGTAGGAAACTTAACTGAGAATCTGGTCACAAAGGAAAACATGGAGTTGAAGACTGTGTGGAATGTTTGTGCTGCTAAAACAAATAAAGGATTCCAGAGGGAGATTAAGAAACACAGGTGTGAATGGAGCAATAGAGCAAAAAGTGGAAGAGTGAGAGGTGAAGAAATGGGACAATTAACAGGGAAAGATGCAGGTAGTGAGGTGGAGATGTAAAAACCATTAGTTTTATGGGAAGTATTACAAGAATAGAAAGGTCCAATGATACAGGTATTTTTCAAATTAATATCTGAGTTAACTTAAAATTTAAACATTAAATTTTTTTTACAAATTAATTATTAAGTTCAGATATAAGTGGACAGTGCTGAGAAAGACAGAGGGAAAGAAGTACGGCAATCTGTCTGGTGAACCAAGGGAGAAAGAAAGTGGGAAAGAGAAATTAAAAATATAAAAGTATATGTGCAGGTTTTGAATTCATGAAGAAATGGAAGGCAGAGAGAAGCCAATCACTTTAATAAGGATGAAGTTAAATGTCTAATCCAAATGACCCATGAATCCATTCACTTAATGGAAAAATGTGTTCACAATGTCTTCATTGAAGCACGTCACGAATAATCAGTGTACTATCTACATGTTTCCATTAGTAAAGACTGATGTTCTACAGTGTGCTGGTGGTGTGGATCATGGATATCTTGAACAAGTAATCATTGCCAGAAAAGTCACAGTTATCTGAGTAATAGAAATATACGTATAAATTAAAAATATCAGTAAAAGAGAAATCACAGTGCTTCTTTTCTTTCCTGTATTGATGCTAATTGTAATAATCAGTGAAAAAATTAACAGACAGCAAAGGACTTTCAGAGAAACATTCAGCTATGTTTATTTGGAGCCCTGTGCTTTCTCTTGTTTCATCTCTAAAATTGGATGGATTGCAAGAGTAACAGGGAAACATTGGAGGAGTGATTTTATTAATCTAGTTGTCTCCTCAGAGGATCAGATTAGGATGATTAATTTAGTCAGTGCAGAGAAAGTCACAACCACTCTTTTCAAAAAACATCTACAAGCATGAAGTGTTGGATAACTTATGCATTAAAAAATGGGACTACTGATTTTACAATATATTCTACTCTGCTACAAAGTTCCATGTTTTTCACACCTATTAAGATTTACTGTATTGAATTCAGAGAACTGATGGCCTATGGCAATTGCATTTGTTCTGTATCTCTTTAGAATTTTATAATTGTATAGAAATTAGGGGGACTTTTATAAATAACTCTAATAAATGGTAAGGTGGTTTCTTTTACTCAAACTGTATACTTCTAACCAGCAAGAAAATTAATGGGACTTTTTTTTAAGTCTTCTTGGGGAAGCAAATTTATATTGGGCTAGTTCTGCAGAACTCACAACCCATCCTTAGGCCCAGGTCAGGAACCAGTGCATGGTCTCACTCTGAGGACATATATGGGACATATATGAATCAGTGTAATTCTGGGAATATCTGTTCAGCCACATTCTCTTCCTACAGCTGAAGCATCATCAGAGGAAATCATCTATAGCAAAGGAATTGCGACCAGATTGTAATAGCATATGATCTACTGCTCCCACCTCAGGCCTGCTCCTGAATACCAGATGGTCTATAATATTTAGGAAATCTCCAGTGCAGCTGGGTTCCAGTAGCACATTGGGTGTCTTCATAAATGCTCTACACTTGTTTAATCCTTTGTGGAAGGCAAAGTCCATGGCTCAGTTCAACTCAAGCAGTAATATTTTATTGGCATGACAAAATCTGCCAAAGTATCAATGAAAGAGCCAACACCTTCAAGGGTCTGCACAAGGTAAAATAGACCTGTACCTAGTGTTCCAGCTCCTTTCTGTAAGTCCTAGAAGGGCAGTAGTTACTTAGCCCAGTTTAGTGGTAATAATTTGAAAATTGCTTCTTTAGGAGGATGTAGCATCACATTCTTATAAGCTACCAGATCCCAAATATGGTTCAATGGTTCTTTCTGTATGCTTACCCCAGTATCCTTAATTTTATATTCTCTATTAAAACAAAACTATACAAGGATCTTAATTATACAGAGCTTTTTCCTCATACCTATAGAGTATTTATTCATTCAACTGACAAGCAAGGGCTATTAAGGAATGAAAACCTGTTATTTATCTTGTTTTCTTCTAGTACATTAAGACAATGGAGCTACAAGAATTTGTACTAACCAAAGAACTTGGACAATGTTTTCTAAAAGTGAAATAAAGGCCTTTCCTAGCATTGTGGATCTCAGTCTATCAAAAAAGTCATAGTTAACAACTATGAGATGTGAAAATATACCTCAGTCTTTTTGCTTGCCATTTTTGTTTTTTCTTTTGTAACAGAGTATTCACATATTTTGCCACAACTAAAAAATGTCTACTAAAAAGAAAAACAGAAAAAGCTATCCATAATAAAATAATTGCAGTAGTTCATAGCTGCCAAAATTATTCATATAAAAGACCAAATTTAAATATGAATGTAGGAAATTTTCTCTAAAATGCAAAAATTTAATTATTCCGGATCTCTCCATCTTTCTTGTAAGTCACCCTTTTGAGACTCCTGGCCACTCTCAGTCTCCTGACCTTTTTCTAATGAGTCAATATCTTCTGTGAACTAGTGAGGTTTTAACAACTCCAACGGGTTCAGAACAAGCTATTCCACCTGTCTCATGGATTACACCTTTGTTAAAGTGTCAGAAGTTACATTCACATTTTTCACCTCTGGCTCATGTCTGATTGTATGCCCTCTCTTTCAGCTCTTCCCCACTCAGGATCATTTAGTTCATTAGTCTTGCCTAAAGTGGAAGAACTTGCACCTGCCTTCGGTGGAGTGAAACCTGTGTGTCACACCCACTTTGAGTTCGAAATCTGTTCCCCAATCTGCTTACAGCCAGACAGAGCCTGGTGCTCTCCACAGATGTCATTATCAAGCTCTTGATTCCATTTTCCAGGCTGTTATGGAAATACTATGTTATTCAGGACCTACTGGACCTAAACAGATACATTTGCTACATCCTTCTGTTTTAAGAGTGTGTCCTTGATAATCATGCTCTTAATACAGGCTTCTACTCGGTTTTCTGTTTCTGTTGTCTAACCCATGTTTTCACGGTAAGTTTGTAAGTGGTTTTGTACAGCAAAGTCTTACTGAAGTCAATATATGTATATATGTGTGTGTGTGTATATATATATATATATATATTTACTGCTTCTCCTCTATCTACATGGCCTATTACCCTCTCCTGCAAGGAAAGTAGAGGCTTGACATGATTTATCCTTGAAAACTTGATTTTCAGTGTTGCTTGCTGTGTTTTCATTTAGGCACTTTCCCCTCTCCCTGTTTTCTGAAGAATTAAAATAAAGCTGCCTAGGTCTTTAATATCTTGGCCTTTCCTTGTCTCCATTTTCAAGATAAGACTGTATTTTGCCTTTTCTTTTCTTTCAGAACCTCATTATTTGTCCATGAACTCTCACAGTGAATTTCATTGATACTAAAAAAAATGTGTTACATTTTCAGTTGCTCCCCATATCATCACTTCTTTTCAGAAATATGTGTAAGTGTGTGGAATTCCCCTCTTGTGTTTTTTTTTTTCTCTCTTTGGTGCCTACAGTATATTTCTTCCATGCCGATCGAGTTCTGACTATAGCGCTGTAAACAAAAATTAGGGCCACTCCTCCCTACATCAGTGTTGATCCCAGTTCCACAGGAAAAGACGATTGGCAAAGCTAGGATGTATACTTTAAAAATTACTCATATACAGTCTAAAGAGAAATACTTTAATGCTATAGAAATTAAAAAAAAAATCATAATTGCTATAACCTGTAAAATTGTGCTTTATTAATGGCACTGGCAAATCTTCTATGAAGACTATAAAAACTTCCTAATTCTTATATACTTTTACTTTATAGGTTTGCTAAAATTCAGCTGTTTAAGATTAAATTTAGACTGACCTTCAAGCCTTAAATTTTGTAGGGTTTTTTTCTTCATTTTACCCAAACCAGTCACAGTAGTCCCAGTTTTAACCTTGGAAAGTAAAATTTATTTAATCGTGTGAAAATATTCTAGCAACTTTTTCTTACAATAACACAATCAATCTTGAAATTTGGACAGCTGTATTTTTATGATCATGGATATATTTTTTGCTATCCATCTGAAAATATCTCCTATTTACAAATTGCTATTGTAGCATTCTCATATGATCACTAGAAATTTCTTTGGTTTTTGGTTTTCCATTGATCTTTTTCAAATATTTCTTCTTCACTGGAACATGCATAGCACCTTAAGGACCAGTCTTTCAATCCCTGTAGGTGACTGTTCATGTCCTGTTTCACCTCCTACAAGTGCTTATCTGACTTGATAATTCTTTAATATCAGAGAGACATTAGAAAAGTCCCTTTTTATTCAAGGCTTCAAATAGAAAGCAGTTTTTTTCTTGTATTTTTGTTGAACATTTGAGTTGGTGCTGGGTACCGAAACCATTTTTGTTTAGCAATTCATTTTAGTTGCTGTACCTTTTCTATGTATTTATACAGTGGTTCCTTAACTTCTGTTCTGTTTAATCATACTTAAAGAATTTTGTACATATTCCTTTTGGATAACATCACATTTTCAATTCACCTATCATACTGAAGGCATCTTCTTTAGGATGAGAAGACCCACAACTAATAGAAGTGCTATATTTCGCTGCATCTATTCAATGACCATGAAAGAAGTCAAGGAGGTTGAATTTAGACATAAAAAAGCATAGCTCAGATATCTGTAACTAGGTGTCTCACTCCCTGAGGGGCTAGCTAGGAAAAAAAAATAAAATATGAATATCATTTTTTAATCTGATGGAGAAAGGCATATAGAAATGAGATAGTAAAAATATTTATTTGGTCCATTTTACATAAATTAAAATTTTCCTTACCAGTGGCAGGCCTTATTGCCATGAAAAAAGCTTCACTTAATGCAGAGGTCAGAGAAGGAACCTGTATCAAACAGCTTTAATGATGAGACTCTTATTTTTTTTATGTGCCACAGATTGGAGGGGTTTTGTTAGATTTCTAGTAAAGCCATCATATTTATTATTAAAATTTTAAAAGCATGATAAGGTTAGGCAATGCTTTGAAGGAACATTAATAGTTGGAAATTCTTTGCCAGCACTTTAGAATGTTTTTAACCTAGCTATCACATTTCATGCAGCCAAATGTTTTAGTGATAAAATATAGTCAGGACCCAAATGAATAAATGAATAATTGCTTTAGCAGAATAAAAGTAGTTTCTGACTCTGCAGACATTGGCTTTGATAAATACAGCTGCCACCTAGGATAAAGCTGATATTGCCTTTCAATGTGTGCCCTTATTAAATAGAGATCTTGCTATAGGTCTTACTATAGCATGTGGGACAGAATCACTCAGGGTGCATTGGTTTTCTTTTCTTTAGAGGTGTGAGTTTGAAGCTATTTTTTTCGCAATGACCTACTGATTTCAAATGGCTATTTGACTTATTGTTCATTAACATTTCATATCTTCATTGATAAGGGAGATAAATACCTCCCTGGGCTAGTAATTGCCTATGGAGTTTAATGCCTTCAGATGAAAGAATCCAATGCACTACTGACTGAGCAGATTAGAAGCTCTTTTAAGGATTTGGGATTAGTAGGGCTCCATAAATGATCTGAACCTAAGGTCAGTTCTACAAAGGGGCTTCATGCAAGTCTTTGCAATGTAAGCCTCTGGGTTTCTGGTACTGAAGGTGGCATCCAGACTCTGCATTAGATGCTTTTGTTACTTGTGTGATGCCTGAAGAAAGTTGATGCCTTACACTAGAAATCCTAAGAACCAGAACAGTGAGGAGTTCACTAAGACCTCCTGAAAGCTGGCAAGTGCAAAAGGCTGGAAATGAGTGCTTGGTTGCACTACTCAAGGCAAAGCAGAACCTTTCTTGATGGCTCTGTTGGCCACAGCCCAAAACCTTCCCAAGAGGAATTCCTTCCTCACTACTTTTACAATTGGGAAAGTAGGGTATGACTAGTACTTTTGTACAATTGACAACTGAATAGCACCAACAAATACCCTGAACATGGGAGGCCTGAGTTTGGTATCTACCTCTGCCTATGAATTTCCAAATATGCTTCCCCCATCTTCCTAAAAAGTGTTCTAGTTCCCAAGCCGTTAGCCTCAAATGATTTCTGAAGGCATCACATTCTGTTAACTGTGTCCTCCTTGTACAGAGCAGAAAGACTGCAGAAGAAAAGCAAGCCACAGGAGTGGCCAGTGCACATCTCACAGGACTGAGACTGTTGGACAATAGCTGAGCTATGACTACCTGCCAGAGTAGGTGATACAACCAGCAAATTTGGCAAACACAGTAAATCTTTGGGTGTTATGGGAGAAGGTTTCAAGGACATCAGCTAACACAATAGTTGTCTCAACAAAAGAGAGTGCTATCTCTTGTTTAGCAAAGAGATAGCCAACTAGTCTGCTGTGCTATTTATATACCTGTTTTCCACCTTTTTCACTCCCTTCAACACCTTACTGTTTCATTAAGCCAGTTGATTCATCATTTGAGAGTGGAAAAGTACAGCTCACTGAGCACCCAGACAGTTTAATTTAATTTTCTCAGGTTTTTAGATGGGGGCTCAATTTGTTGTGACCCCTAGAAATTGGACCCAGCCCTTGCTGTTGCTAATCAAATCCTGGCAGTCTGTTACACCAGGGAGAAGAGTTTCAAATTGTAGTGGCATTAGTTTGTAGAAAAGTTTATTTTGTTAGACCTGACATGATAATGAACCTTCTCTTTATCCATTTCAGCAGACAGAAAAATTGGTATTGGATATAAACAGCTGTGTAGTGAGGAAGGAAAAATGTGTCTACTTCCTTATTTAGTTATAGCATAGTAATTTCAGTACAAGAAGGACAAAGGATGGAACAGCTGACTTTCAGACATTAGGGCTTTGTCTGTACTTTCTAATTTTTGTTTGTTTTGTTTATGTAATGCTATTTTGTGCTTGAAAAATTAGAATTACTGTTTTTCTCTTATCCAGGTATGGTTATCACTTTCTGTGTGGAAAGGCCTTCATCTTCATGTCAGTAATTCGGATAGAAAGGTGATGAGTTATCCCTTATGACTCTGTTTCAGCATTCTGCTAAATTCAACAGGGTATGTATAATTTTGACCACAACAAATGCAATGTACAGACTTTATAGGAAAGTAAAATTCAGTTATCTAGTAGGGCAGAACTTGTGCTGAAAATAAATACAAGTTGATACAAAATTAAAGAGCTGTACACTTCAAACAGGGATCAAATTTTCTTTTAAATACATATATTTAACCCATGGAATTGACATTTCACAAAGTCAGACATTATTTATGACATAGATGACAGTTTACTGTATAAGATTTTTTTAAATATTAGTTATCCATTTTAATGATGTAAAATGTGTAGCTTTGTGAATAGAGTCAATATAACATTCATTAGTCTTCAAGTAGAAGTCTGGCAAAGTAAAAATTTTGCAGTACCTTTCCAAATGGTTTTCTGTTCTTTCACCTTTCCTTAACTGGCAAAATGCACTTTAAGGGTTTCATTTTTCTCTGAACTATGAATCTGCTGCCCAAGGCAAGAATGAACAAATGTATGGTCAAATCCAGTATAGCAAGTCTTATTTTCTTTGATAATGGCAACTTTGATCTGCCCAAGAAACCTATTTGGGGAAATGTTCCAGGAGAATCCCGCTGGTGCTTTAATTGATTAAACAAAAAACAGAAACAGAAAAATGCTTTGCACTGTCAAGATGCGCAAGGAGAGCTGGCAATGTGTGCTTGCAGCCCAAGGCGAACCATATCCTGGGCTGTCCCAAAAGAAGTGTGACCGGCAGGTCAAAGAAAGGTGATTCTGCCCTTCTACTTTGTTCTCATGAGACCCCACCTGGAGTGCTGCATCCAGGTCTGGGGTTCTCAGCAAAAGAAGGACACAGATTTGTTTGAGACAGTCCAGGGGAGGGACACAAAGGTAGCAGCACCACTCCTATGAACACAGGCTAAGAGTTGGGATCATTCAGCCTGAATAAGAAAGTTCCAGGGAGACCTTATAGTAGCCTTTCAATACCTAAAAGGGACCTACAAGGGAGCTGGAGAGGGACTTGTGACAAGAGCCTGTAGCGATAGAACAAGGGGGATTCAGCTTTAAACTGAAAGAGAGCAGTTTAGAACCTACTTACTTTCAGTTTAGAACAGTTCTGTTCATATATTTGTTCCTCTCACAACAATTTCTGATATTGTAGTAACTTAAAATTAAATGCAAACAATACAAATATATTCGTCTACTAACAAAATATGGTTACCTCAATAAATTACCATGTATTAGAAAAAACTTTGGTTTATTAACAAATTAGCAATGAAAATACAGAATATGTCACCTTTGAAGCACATTTGAAAGGGATCATTTCCTAAGACTACTAGACATTAGTGAGAGACTTCTCTGACATTGATCCCTGATTTTATTTTTTAAAAAATGTGGTTTGGTGTATTGTTTTAAAAAATGCCAATGATGGGGAAAATATCAGCAAAAAAAAAACATTATTGTTCCTACAATTTTATCTTTTTTTTAATGACCAAAGACCATCTTTATGAGATCCATTAGCATTGAAGGCATTCTGCATACCTTTCAGAATTATACATCTGAAACCTGCGGCAGGGCAAGAACAGAATTTTAAGTTCTGAATGAAAAAACTTTCATGAATAACTATGTTTTCATTGTTTCTAATATTAAACAGAAATAAAACCCCAGTAAATTAGTTTTGGATTAGAAAAAATATTCTATTAAACCAAAAGAAAAATGTTAATAGTAAGCAATATATTTGTTTATCTAAAATAGATCATTTTGAGCTTTTAGCTTATATGAGTTTTTTTCAATGTAGCAAAAGCTAAAGTAACTTAATCATATTTTTGAACTGAAAAATTAAAGCTATTTCAGAATGCCTTAAATTAGTTTTCAGGAAGATCTTTAAAAAGCCTCAAATGAAACAATTTTGCAACTGACAAGAAATTGTTAAATATTTCAACTCCAAAAGAGGAGAAAAAAAAGAGGAATATTTACAACAGCACTTTAGAATGAAAGTCTAATTTTTTTGTTGTTGTTCTAAAAATGATCACACATCACCTCTTCAAAAGATTAGTGCTTTACTAATTTCTGATAGAGTTCTTATAATGATTCTATTCAGCAACATAGAAATAGCGGTGCATGACATCCAAGATTTATCAAATGACGTGAAATGCTCAGTGATCAGTAGTGGATTTTCCTCTGTATTTGCTTAATATATAATGGTTTGCTACACGTTTACGCATTGCAAATGCACTGCAATTGCATCTCTTGAATTAATTCCTGATTAAGAAGAGAAACTAAAGGTAGGTCTAGACTGTATGTGTAGCCAACTGTAGCTACAGGACTGTTCCCATAATTAATACCCCCAGATGAGGCTATCTTGCCTAAGATTTCAAAAACCTCTACAGTCTAAGCGTGATTAGATTGCCGAGATGAGGCAGGCTGCATGTCTTGGTACTTAAGGTGGATTACTGGATTTATGGGACCAGTTTAGATTGAATTGCCTGTGCAAGATCTCTGTTGTGCTTTAACAGACTTAGGCTAACATCTCAGTTTCCAACAGTGGAAACTAAGGGGCA
Source organism: Neopelma chrysocephalum (assembly GCF_003984885.1). NCBI lineage: Eukaryota > Metazoa > Chordata > Aves > Passeriformes > Pipridae > Neopelma > Neopelma chrysocephalum. Next base: position 4,668,669 of record NW_020897692.1, read on the forward strand.
CATTCGAAAAACCAGCTGCCAGTCCACTGGGAAGTGGCCTACATTGGAAATGGTCACAAACACAGACACGTGTGCACATGACGGCAACTGTCATTTCCCAGCTGAAATTGATAGCTTGTTGTGTGAGCGTTTCTCTCCTACATAGCACTCCTGGTGGTGTCCGTGTTTGATTTCCTTCCAGCAAGGCAGAAGGTGAGAGACATTCACATCGGCAGGCTTCAGTACTCACTGTAGTCTGGTGGTATCCAGCTATTTGCGGCTTCCTCTGCCTTTCCTCTCTTCCAGTTCAATGGTTAGCAACTCAGCTTGTAACACCTCTCATTTGAGAACAAACCATCCACACTGGTGTGCATCATGTGAGAAACCTCAAACCAAACCCCGCCAAGGGAGATGGTGACTTTCTTTCTCCAGTGACAGAAAAGCTCACAATGGCTAGAGTCCCAGATAAACACATCAGCTATTTGCCTTAGTTGGATGCTATGACAGATCTGTAACAAATATTCAGCTTGTGCTGAGAATTCCTAGTATCTTTTCAGAAGAACAGAGAAAAAGGTTTCTGCTGCAGAAAAACTGCGTCTCCTTTTTTCTACTGCAGTTTTAAAACCTCATGTCTACTTTGTAAATAAATTCTGACAAGACAGTATCTGTTACCATTTTGTTTTCCAGTCAGAAAACTTGCCTCACATGTTAGTCATATGTGTAGATGTTACACATTTATTCACTCATTTTTTGTATTGTATTTTTTTCTGATCACCTAGAAAATATATTAAAGCCATTCTATGACACCATAGTGATATATATCGTTTATGCAACTTCATTTTTTAATCAATGACAGTTAAGACTAGAACTCTGACCCTGTTTACAATGCATAGAAATTGTGAACACCTTGTTTCTGGGCTGATGCTGCACTTTAGTGTTCATGCAACATATATTCAACAAAGTGTTTTAGTTCTCAGATTAAGTCGTCTGGCTGAGATTGGAGCTCAGTTGCCCTTGTGTCAAAAGACAAACATGGTACAATTTTTTCACACCTCTCTAAAAGAGACTTTATGTGAATAGCAAGTCAACTGCACAAAGACAATGAACAACAGAATTTACTAGAAATTTTTAATCCAGAAATTAATTACAGTTCAGATCTTATAATGTTGAGAAACAGTTACTAGTGCCATAAAGGAATGAAAAAATAATTTAACCTGCACTGGTAGAACGACTTTTTATGTTCAGAATTCCTTTATTTCTGTATGAAATTTCAGTACACCATTTTCAGCTAATAGAGTAGCCCAGCATGTATCAGCACAGGGATGAATATACTAAAAGACAGCATGCATAGATGATCAGTTATTTGATGTTAATCCTTTTGCAATCGCAAATCTGTCCTGATGCTTACACTTTTTAAACATCTCTATTTGCTAGAAATATCTAGAACACTGTCCTCAGTTTTGTTTTATATTTGATTTTTTATATAAACTTATTTGTGAAATAACATCATGATATTCGACTGATGCTTGCACTAAAATATGTATTCCACAATTCGTGGACTTAAATGCTACTAGAATTACATTTAAAGAAATACTTGGGTTTTATTTCACAGAGAGGACTCTGTTCCTTTCTTTCACTGACTGTAAAAATAGAAAATGTTCAGTTATTATTAGAGAACAGTAACAAATAATGATTTATTAATTTGGAAATCAAAGTTATTATAAAGAAAAAATTCAGGTCAAATCAGTCCAAATTTTCAAAGCTTCACTGATTGCAAGAATATTGCCAGATCTCTACTAGCTATGACTCCTGTAGGAAATATTCATTTTTTAAATGGATGCAGTACGAGGATGCAGCGCAGGACAATATTTACTTCTTAACTTTCCTCCCGGTTTTGAGAATGACATTAGTGTGATTCAAGCTTGTCTTAAACTGAGCTGTCAGATGGCTTCTTGTATTGACTTCTTAAAGGCTAAATCTGGTGGGACATGGCACTGTTTCAAACCATTCTTGCCTAACTATTATCCGCTTGGTGCTTTGACATTGGTTGGCCTTGACATTTTCATCAGGCTTCAATAAGAAGTCTTTCAGAGTACAGTTTGTATTTCTAAGATGATTTCTTAGAAGATAATACAAATTAACTATTTTGTCTTTCACACATTCTGAAGCTGTTTTGTGAAGCAGTTTTCTTGGTATAAAAGAAATGTAGGAGGAACAGGAAACTCCATTTGGATTGCCAGTAAAGACTCCATATGTTTTCTTGGTCCTTCAGGGGATTGACAAGATTATTTAAGAACAGATTGGTCAGACCAACCAACCATCTTCTCAGTATCCATAATATTTCTGACAGTAGCCAATAGTAGATGCTCAGGAAAGAATATTCAAATAATTCAGGGATTATAGTGAATGTCCTCCAGAATATTCTGCCAACAAATCACTACTTAGAAGTTTCCTCAGCTAGAGGGGAGATATTCTTCACCTCATGAAAACATAATATTACGATCTGCCTCTGAGGCAGGGTAAATGAGGTTCCTCTTAATAAATCCCTCAGGATGAATTAGAGTGAAACAATACTGCATAACTGGGGTATATAAGAGGTAGATTTATTTTAAAAATATTTAATTGCAGCAATACCAATATTTAATTGAATCTTTGCTATAGAAATATAAAAATATCACAAAGAAAATTTATAAGAAAAAGAGAGAAGGAACCAACAAGAGTAGATGCTGGAAAGATGTCACCACCCATGGATCCAGTGATGAGACTTGACTGTTGGAATTTTGATGTCAGTGGTAGGAGTAATGGTCACGGTCTTGATCCATTGAGGGTGGAGACACATGAAACAAGGAGTTTGTTGGGTTATATACCTTCCAGTTAACATGGAAATGCCTAGATGCCTCCCCAGGGAGGGAATTCTTATGTCTGATATAACTCTATGAGGTATGCACAGTTTTCTGATGGAGTGTTCCCCAAAAGAGTTAGGGGGTTCTTTGGGGTCCTTGGTGTTCCATAGCTCCTTCTAGGGATATGACCACTGTTTGACCATGGTTCTTGCAGCTGTGCCTTGTGGTGAAAAGGGGGAAGTTGGCATCAAAAAGCATTACTCCACTTCCATAGGATCTGCTTCTCACTAGTGGTTCCTCTTGGTTTGAAACAGCTTAAGACATCACATTCTCAAATGTCCTGGATGTAATCAACCATCAAGCAACCTAGACAATGGTTAGGTTGCCACACGTAATTTTGTTTTCTGAGGACCTTGGTTTTGAACATATAAAAGGCTTTTGTATCCGCACACCTGTGGCAAGGAATTTTTAAGTTGAACTGCATTGTGTGCGAAGGATGAGGTATAACATCTTGTTTATTTTAGACCTGGTCACCCTACTTTGTCTGCAAGGTCAGTCATCACTGCAAATATCTCTATCATACCATTCTTCTAGAGTCCTAAGATGAGTAGTCTGCATCTATTTGATCCTTTCTCTTGAGGAAACTGCTCTGTGAATTTGATTTCTTTAGTCACCTTCCATTGATCTCTCTTCATTTCTTCCATATTCCTCAGCTATAAGGGATTGGAACTACACAGTGTGTAGGATATGGGAAAACTATGGGTTTATGCAATTAGATTAAATATTAAATTTAGATTAAAAATAAATATTTTATGGTTTGTTCCTTACTCCTTTTCCAGTAATTCCTAAAAATTTTCTTCTTCTCACTGCTTCTGAACAATGAGCCAGCATTTTTATAGAACAGACTAGTTCTGAAGTTCAAGGGGTATGCGGAATTTATGACTGTTTATTCCCATGTTCATTAACTTAAATGTATTTATATTTAATTTTATTTGCTGTTTCCTGTTTACCCTCTACTACTTCTATGCTGATACCAATGGTGCTTCCTTGTTGAGTCTAGTTACTTAACTTAGCTGTGCAAGGTAGTTATGCAGTTGCTAAAGAGAATGATAGTCTAAAATGAAGACTGCTATAAAATAAAGTTGACATCTCAGAAACATGTCTGATTTTATTAAATAAACATAGACAATATATACACATATCTGACCTGTTGATTATTTTACAACATTTCCAGCTTCCTGCTTCTATTTCTTTTAAATGTCCAGAAATATCACAAGCACAAAATAAAGATATAAAAATAATGTTCTGTGTTTCAAATGGATATAAGACTGGGAAATCAGTCTACTTTATAACACTACCAGTTTTGGACATTTATTCTGCAGTTTCACAGATTTACTAAGAATTTACATCTAGGTTAATTTTTCCTGTGTGTGATATCTCATTTCTGTGGCTCAGAGCTTATGTGTAAAGATTATCAAATGTCAAATGCAAATGTAGAGTGGATCCACGCTGTACAAAATAGTCCCTCACTGATATTGAGCTGACTATTCCCTTTAAATGTTAATGAAACTGTTGTAATTACTGAAATACCAAAACAGCCTAAGAGCTGGAGATCACAGCTGTAGCCCATTACTCATAAATTACTGGCACAGGCATGATCTTGGCAGAAAGAGTTGTACAAGAACTTGTTCATCATGCTTCCTTTTTAAGTAAAGGATGGAGACCAAGTACACAGAACACAGCCACAAAACTGAGGGACTTTGTTTTACTAAAGTATAAATCTTCTCCCCAACCAGGCTCCCTATCTTCCTGTCTATGTGTCCTCCTTCCTCCCTTTTTTTTTTAGAAAGACATGGAATCCAGATTATATCCTAAAAACTATTGAACATACAGTAAAATCAGTAAAATAGAGTGAGCCTCTCTAGATTTTTTTTTAAATAAAGATCCACTTATTGCATTTTAATCTGAAATTTATAATTATGCTTGCTTTTTCTCTTTTTTTCCTTTTTTCTTGCTTTTCTTTTAACAGGAAAACTGACTATATACAAAAGTAGACAGGCAGGATGGGAGGAAAGTGAATTAAGTAAGGGGGAGAAGGGCAGCACTGTCGCATTTTTTGTGGGATATTTTTTCACCCAGCAAGCCTGTGGCACAGATGCAGTGAAAAGGAAAATAGAGTAGTTGAATGGGGAAGTAACCTCAAGACAAAAAATGTCTAAGGGCTACGCAAGCATAACTAGGCAGTAAAGAACCAGTGATATCTATACTAAAGAAGGCTGGTGACACCTTGATTCTTTGATCTGTGAACTGTGTGACAGCCTTGCAAACGGATAGTTTATTATCTGGGAGGTGAATAGCAAAGTCCTGCAGCGTTTCACAGGGTTAATATGTATAAAAGAGCCATTTAGGAATAGAGCGTGGGAGGAGTTTCCTTCAGCATGCAAGGAGGTCGTACGTGCGTCTGTGTCTATATGTGTGTCTATGCGTGTGTGCTTGTGTGGAGCACTGCGCAGTACCCAGCTGGTCACATCAGCTGCAACTGAGCAGATGCGCACCGAAACTGATCATGGAATTGCCAAATATTTTTTAATTCACCTTCTGATGACACTTAAGGTGGTCCAAGCCCGACTGGGACCTTGCTCTTATTTTCGCGGAGAATCGCAATCGTTACACTCCATTTAAATTCAGGAATAAGCATCTCATGACGCCATGCCCCACTGCATCGGAACTGTATGAGCAAGGCGGTCTTCCACAGAGAGGGAGAGACAGAGAGAAGGAGAGACTTACCAGGCTGAGAAGAAAAAGAGACACTCTCTTGTTTTGATGTCTATGGGTTGATTTTATTTTTTTTGTAAGAAATCTGCAGCTTGAAGGTATTGGAGTGATATTTCTGTAAGCCTTGTCTCAACAGCAATAAATTCATCTGTATCAACAACAGAGCCAGATAATTCTGCTCTTGTTCTTGCAGGGATCTGTTGTTTCATGGATGACATAGGAATTTCCAAAGAGCAACAATCTTCTGCGTTACCTGACATTATATGAGCTTAGTCATCCAAGGCAGATAACTCATCTTTGAAAGGAGCTTGCATCTCACCTAAGCGTATTAAAGTGGGCAGTCTTTCTTCAGGTGCACACACTCGATTTCTTTTCTTTTAGTCATTTTTGAAAATATGTTTGGCATGCAATGTACTATTGATGTGTGGTTACTTTTTGTAGTTTTGGCTTGTTTGGGGTTTTTTGAGAGGTCTCTTTTTGTTGCACACAAGTAAATGTGAAACTGCAAAACAGTAATTATTGATTCTGGGATAACAAAGTCCTTTGAAAGCATATTGGTATGTCATGAGTACAGGAGACTGTCTGCATTTTTTCATCGTCATTGCTCCACATCCGTGTAACTGTGGAACAGTCAAAAGCCAGTCACAGTATTTGGAAATAAAAATGGCAAGAACATTGTTCGATAAATGAACATTAGCATGATAAAGCATTAAGGATTTGGGGTTTTTAAAATACATATTATTTCTGAGGCAAAAAATGAAGAGTTCATCATTTTGAACAGTTACAACTGGATACAAATATGTTTTGTAAGGAACAATACATTTACAACGGAGATCAGGGGAAAAAAGATCTTATATTGCAGGTGTATGAAAATAAAACCATGAAATACTCAAGCTTACATTATTGAAACTAGTTTAGTGATTAAAAACTGAAATGAGAAAAAAAATAGAACAATTACTTTGCTTGCCTGATATGGTAATTGGGTAATAAGATATATTTTACTGCAAATCAATTTTCTCATTCCACTTTAGAAGTACAATATAGCTCTGGCAAAGTAGCATCTTTACGGTCCTATGGATTGACATCACAAAGCTGTAGTCTCCTTTTGAAATCTATGGAACTGGGATAAATCTTCATGGCTCTGTATTCTAAAAGAAAAAAGGATTAAAGAAAGATTTTTAAGAGTGGTTTATTATACTTTCTCTACACTATTTGGAGATGAAAGGATTGCATTATGGTAGACTAGCAGTTATCAGGTTTTCATGGAACTGATAATTAAATAGAATTTATAGTAACAGGAAAATAGTGTTACAGTATAAAGATTTAAACAATGAAAACTTTTTAAACCACTAGGGCTAAAAGATAGAATTTTAGGCTATGAGTATAAAACGTATGTATAGAAAATCTTCCTTTAAGATATATGTTTTCGTAATTGTATTCTTTATCATCAACAGAGAGAACAATAGAAAAATGACCATCCTAATAGAATTATCTTTGTTTCTTGATGAATAATGTCAAATGAGTTATAAAAGACGGTAACTGTCATGCACAGATGCAGACTGTGGATTATCTGGCTGAGTTGCCGTTCTCTAAGAAGGGGGTCTATGATTAGTACTGCTTTCCTTATAGCTCCAGGAGTCTTTATTTGAAATCTCACTTAGTAAATTTTTGAAAAGTCATCTTTGGGAACAACAGTAGAAAGTAAGACCCAGCTAGGGACAGGGGCTGCTTGATGCAAAACAGTAAGTGTGCTTTGGTTTGCAAAGACGGGTGGATAAAAATCTGTGTGGATTCTTTGATAAAATTAAGCAGGTCAGGAGTTCTCACTTGCTTGTTCTCTCTTGCTTATTTTTCAAGTTGCCTGGGAAATATTTTGCACATGCAGGCTTTTGGGAACATTCTACAAGGTGATAGAAACTGCATGACTTTTAAGCATGTGAATGTTGATTCCCATCATGTCATCTGGCAATGAGTTGCCCCACTCATTTGATTTCCGAGGTGCAGTTCAGCAATGTATGAGGGATTTTTGTGTTCTTGGATCTCTTGGCTGAACATAATTTTCTTTCTCCAGGTTTACTGAAAGTAAAAATTCACAATGAGGAAATATGCTCATCATCACTATAAATATTTTAAATCTAGCTTTTCTTCATATTCTAATCTTGTTTACCCTTATAAATGGCTGTGTTTAATGTGTTCTTAGAGCAAAAATTTAATTAAATGCTTTGATTAAGCTACTGAGGCAGGAGGGTTTTATTTTGTTTTTCTTTGTTTTGTCGCTGCTTTTTTTCCAGAATTCATAATTTAACCTAATTCTTCTTGTTTGGCACAAAGGGTGAATGTCAGCATCTATCATCCCCCCTTATTTATTAGTGTATCTGAGACTAAAATTTCAAGCAGATACAATGCATTGTTCACAATAACCCCAAATCTTTTTCCATAGCAGAATACACAAGCTCCATTACTTAGGGATACTTTATACCTTCAAAAGTAGGCTAAAGTTAATCTGAGTTTAACAGGACTCGATAAAGCCCCATCAAGGTTGTATGACAAATTCCTTTTATGAAGTCATTGAAAGTTAACATGAATTTGTATGAGGTTCTATTGCTCCTACAGAAAAATAAACTTACAAATATGAAGAAGAATTTAATTACCACATGTAAATATGTATAGAGGTATAAAGATTACAATGCACTGATTGTACTATGTTTCGTTTAACAGTTTATTATTAATGTTCCTTATAAAGAAACTTGAAAATTAAAGTACATGGCACTAAGAACACAGTTGTCAAAGATTCAACTATAACAATTTTAAGATATTTTAATTAATTTTATAAACTTGCTGCCTCTTTCAGATACAGGTCCTGTATCTGAGGGTCCCGTAGCAAATCATCCTCTCACATAATGCTATGCTTCAGTGTTGTTTTCCTTCCTAAATTGGTGACATTAGCCTAAGAAAAAAAAGATTTACAGGGAGTTCAAAGGATTCCAAATAGGCATGAAGAAAATGTCTGAAGAGACTTCAAGGTCTCTGTCAGGCCATGGAAATGAACAGATATTCCTTGATCTAAAAGTAAAGCCCAAACCATCCTCATGCGCTCAGTATTTAGCTCTGGTTCTTTATTATGCTTGTGAACTATCCACACATAAGAGAAGGCTGAGGTTTTTATCCAGATAGTCAATTTGTTCCAGTCCACATCTTTATTTCAGCTGAAGAAACCTATTAATAGTTCAAACAGGAACTTTTCCAGTTGAAAACACATGTAACATTTTAGTAATCTAGATTTATGTCAGGTAGCTCAGGAGCCTTTATTGTATTCCTGTGGTAAATAACATAAACAAGCAGAAAAGCTGTTGACCACTTGTAGTGAACTGGCTCCCCTATTTCAGTTTCAAGACAGTTTAAATGAAGCAAAAAGAAAAAGCTTGCATAGAGCTGTAGAAGCCACAATAAATTGATTTTTTCCACTGCTTTTGTTACCTCATGGAATTTCTACAATATGAGAGCCAAACTTAATTCCAGTTGAGATGTTTCCTTCTGTTTTAAGGAGAAATTATACACTTACCACAAAATATCTTACATATATCCAAATTCTAAACAATTAACAGGGAAAACACTTTGGTTAAGTGGCAAAATAAATATTTTTCTACTTCTATTTGTTATTCATTTGTTTGCTGTAGGATTTTGCTATCCTCCAGCTCACCGAGTGGGCAGTTTATATAGAGCATTCTTGAACAGATTGCACTTCTCAAAGGATTATCTGTTTCTTACCTGAAAGTACTACACAAAGGCTTATAATTAAGAGCACAATTTGTGAAGCTAGGCCAGCAAAAAGCTTCTAAATCCCTGGCATCTGCAAGCTCGTGTGTCATACTTCCTTCAGTAGTGTGGGCAATATCTCCAATCCAACTTTCCTTCTTGGACTTTCTTATATTATTTGAGGGCTACCTCAGGTGTCTAGATCTTCTTTTGCAGTTCAGTTATATTCTCAGGACATATCTACATTGCAATCAGAAATTTGACCTCCGTATATAAGCACACCTGTCCTAGCGCTTCTGTAGCTGACTCAAATGTCATGAGAAATGCTGCAGCATTTCAGAAGGGACTGTGCTTGTTTTTTTGAGCCACATGGTATTTAAAAAATCAGCCCCACCTTTTTTACCTATTATTTATATTTGATTTAGAATTGCTGAATTTATACATGTTTTGAACATATATGCGTAGTCACATTTGCACCTTCATTATGGCTTTAACTCAAGTTAAACAATCAGTAGAAATATGCACCTCCAACTGTCAGTTCATCCTATCCTGAAATATAGGAGACAAAGTATGAAACACCATCTGCAAGGACTTTTTTCCTCCAGTGACTGTAAGGTGAAGATGATTAGCATAGATGATTAGCTTAGACCAGCTGTCTTACTTCCAGTTGGATGAAGTTAGATAAGGTGAATTTCATCCTGAATGATTAATTTACTTCTTTGCTGAACTGAGTCTTGAAGTTGATAAAGCTATTTAGAAAAACTGTGATTTCCACTGGACAGATGGGGATAGTTTTGCCTCTGTTTACAAATGCACAGAGATATGATAGAGCAAAGTGACTGTAAAACCATGGTCTCAAAAATACTATTTTTTGGTGTTCCCTTAAGTATTGCAACAGTGAATATGCTGTTTATTGTGAATCCCGGTCAATGAGTCTGGCTCTCCTCCATTTAATACTGAGGAAATTTTAGAACCCCAAGTCAGGACTGCAAATTCCAAGTCCGGAGAAGGCACTTGGCTTTCAGGCACCACAGTGCTGAGCAACACAATTTCACACACCTTTTCTGAACCCAAGCCCTGCAGCAATCACACCTTTCCCCCAAGTTGCAGCTGATGTGGGATTGGATCCATCCTTGGCACACCTGTTTTACTATACTTCACGAATGAGGATACCAAGTCATCACTGCTCCTAGTTTTACATTGTTTAAATGAAGATCCAGACACTGATTTCCTCTTGGCAGAAAAATCCTCTGGAAGAGCCTTCTGGATCCTGAAGCAGTTCGTCCAAGTGCTCCAACAACTGCATGTGAACATTCCCCACCATCCTCTCACCTCTCAATGACAGCTCTTTGGACTGCAGGTTGACTTTTAAGGAGGGACAGTTGGTACCCAGGCAGAAAGGCATAAAGTACAGATGCAGAGTGCAGAAAGACATCAAGGCTGTACAAAGAAATGTATTTGTCTGAACATATACCACCACCCCCAAGTATACATACACATGATCCAAAAACTGATCAAAAATCTGATACAATAGGGGGTTTTGTTGTAGAGTTAGGGGGGTTTTTTCTGTTTTCTTTCCCCCATCCCTCCCCTCTGCGATAGTATTGCTGGTATAGGAGGGCATATCTTTTATTCTCTTTCTTTAGAGAGAAATTCCCAAAAAATGAAAATTTTGGAGTTTTTCTGGTGTGAGATTTCATTTTATGCATTCCCATTTTAAAAATATCTGTTTATTTTTATTGTGAAAATATTACTTTGCCTTAGTAAGTCAGGTGTGATAGTCACCCCCAGTTCCAAAAATTATTTTTCACTATTTACAAAGGCTATTTTAAAAAGTTACTTGTAGCTGGATTAGTGAAGCAGTTTAAGAGACTAAGCAGATATTTTATGTGGGAACAGAAATGTTTAATCTGAAATGATTTACAGGGAGACCCACATTTAATTTTTCTTCCAATGCAATATTCCATAGTCCTAATCTTTGTACTCACATATGTCAAAATAACAGAAGATAGTCTTTCAAATTAATAGAAAAGAACAAAAATCAAAAATCCGTCTCTGAATATTCTTACATGTGCTTGCAGGTATCTTATTTGCATGCATGTTAATGCATATGTTATGGTGTGTGTGGCAATGACTATAAATGTTTCCAATGATGGAAGTTTACAAAGAATGTGACTCATATACATGAAATGTTGATTATGTGTATCTTTGTTAGCATCCATTTGTATGAGCTGCAATGTATGAATCAAAGCTCTTTAATCTACAAAGTTATTCCATACAACATGGATTTGTTGCCATAGCATTTATCATGCCAAGTCTAGCCCTAGTTCATTGCTGAATTAAATAATACATCTCCAAGCAGCTATATATACAGCAGAAATTTTGTAATATATTCCTTGGCAGAGAATCTGTGTCAATATAGCAGCCATTCTCACCCTGCAAACCATGGAATGTTTTTTTTAATGTCTTCAGTTGTGTCTGGGATGCAGAGAGTAGTATACCTTTTGCCTCTTATGTTTACATATTTTTTAATTTTTGACTCCTTTTAGCTTAATTTAAATGGCTTTTTCTATTGCTTCCTCATATTTTTAGTAACTAAATAATAGGCATCATTTTCATCGTTCTCTTACATAATGTCTGTTCTCTTTGAGTCAAAATCTGAACTATATTTCTATAGGACCATCAAATGTTAAAGGAGGGTCAGCTCTGGGATGTCTAGATTCAAGATTTCTTATATGGACTTTCGCATGGCCATAGAGTGTCTAAGCATCCGTGCACGGCATTCATCTTCTGTAATGATGGACAGAGGTGCACTACGCAACACCACTGGTGAGAACAGAGTTAAAATCAATCCTTCCCTAGAATTTAGGCATAAAAAGGAATAGAAGAATATGAAGCACAGTGCAGAAACAGTCAGGATGGTACTAACACAATAGCTAGGTTTTAATGGTGTATCCCTTCATGCACATTTTAAGAGAAAACTGCAAATGCTATGAAGTTTTGGATTAGAATTCAGTTCTGCAAAGTTTTGAGTCATGTTCTGTGTCATGGAAAAAATCTGCTTGTAAATTTATGTGAAGAATGACTAACATCTAGTGAGGGTTAGGCATGCCATAGGTCTGAACTATTTCACAGAATCATAGAATCAAGTAGGTTGGAAAAACCTCCAAGATCATTAACTCCAACCTTTGACCAAACACCACCATGTCAATTAAATCATAGCACTAAGTGCCATGTCTAATTGTTTCTTGAACAACTTCAGGAATGGTGACTCCACTACTTCCCTGGGCAGCCCATTCCAATTCTTAAACATCCTTTCATTGAAGGATGCTGTTTGCTGATGTCCAGCTGAACTTCCCCTGGCACAGCTTGATGCCATTTTCTCTTGTCCTGTCACTAGCTGCCTGGCAGAAGAGACTGGTCCCCACCTTAGTACAACCTCCTTCCAGGTAGTTGTAGAGAGCAATAAGGCCTCTCCTGAGCCTCCTTTTCTCCAGGCTAAACAACCCCAGCTCCCTCAGCAGCTCCTTGCATCACCTACTCTCTAGATTCTTCACCGGCTTCGCTGGTCTTCTCTAGACCTGCTCTAACCCCTCAATGTCCTTCTTGTAGTGAAGGGGCCAGAAATGGATACATTACTCAAGATGCAACCTCACCAGTGGTGAGTACAGAGGGACAATCACTTCACTGGTCTTGCTGTCCACACTATTTTTGATTGATGCCTTAAGCCCCTAATGGTTTTTTATTTTTCTAATTCTTGGAAGCCTTATAAGTTTATAAGTAGTGGAAGTAGATTTTAAAAGCAGCCCCTTATCCCTCTAGCCAGTAGCACCCTTTAGTTTACAAATTCCTTAACCCTCTTACCCCATTCCATGTACCGTATATCAACCCTACCCCCATACCCAGTAGAAAATGTTTAATCTCTTGTCAAGGCAAGGCCTGTCCTGTTTGGAGAATGCTTGTATCTTGGCCTAAACCACAGAACAGAGTCAAAGAACTGGGTGACTCTGTGCTTTCTGTACCCCAAAGAAGATGAAGATTGATGAAGACAGGGTCTCAAAGCCCCCAGACCCAATTCCCCAGGGGGTGGGCCAGGGGGTGGACCAGAGCAAAAGTTACGGGGTGGAAACACTTGAGATTGGACAGATATTGTTATAAAATGTAACATCTCAGGCACAGCCAGGCACATCCTTTAACATCTTTTGCCTTGGCGTAATTAAACCCTTTCCTTATCTCACCCTCGATTAATGGCTCCTGAATTTTTTCTTAGCACCAGCTGAGCAGGCATCATGATACAGACCAACATGTCATTGGCCTTCTTGGCTACTTGGGCATGCTGCTGGCTCAACCAGCACTCCCAGGTCCTTTTCTTCCAGGCAGCTTTCCAGCCATTCTTCCCCAAGACCTGTATCACTGCATGGGGTTGTTGTGACCAAAGTGCAGGACCCAGCACCTCACCTTACTGAACTCGATACCGTTGGCCTTGGCCCATCAATCCAGTTTGTCCAGATTCCTCTGCAGAGTTTTCCTACCCTCCAGCAGATTGACGCTCCCATCCAACTTAGTGTTGTCTGCAAACTTACTGAGTACTTACTTGTACTGATTAAGGCAGAAATATACAGTGTCTGAAGCAAAAAGTGGTTCTTGGGCTTGCAGGAATGCTTCTTGCTTTCGCCTCATAAATTCTGCCACTCTGCCATGACAGGCATCTGAATAATTTCTCAGACAGCACTAATTTTAATTACTTGTATCCGTCATTACCAACAGAAATGTGGCAAGAGACCTGTACTGTTTTTTTATCAGGTTATGACACAGGTGACACAATTTTGTTTTAAATGGGGAGTTTATCTGAATAGTTGTTTCTCCATATGAGACAAGATGTGGTTGGGAAGGACAAGAACACACAAAAAAAGTCTTCAAATAGCACTGCAAAAAGTACTCCTTGGACATAATAAAGGTTCATTACACAGATTAAAGGGTTGTAATATCTAGCAGCAACACATGTGCTTTGCCAGAGGTTTAGAAAACTTTTTTTTGCTTGAGTGGCATCGAATAAGATTTATGAGAGGGGAATAGCATCTTCTGATTATAGCAGATGAGACAGCAACAGATATAAGTCTAGGACATTAATTCTGACAGGTGTAGTGGCTGAGCGATATTTGGAGCTGTTGTACTAAACTAGGTTGTGTTCCCAGGTGTAGCCTTGTTTGACCTCCGTCAATGTATTCCAGAAAAATACATATGAATGTTCACATACAACATGAATGTTGTGGGCAACCACAGAGTAATGGTTTTAAAGTGGACAAGAGGTAGTATAGACACAGATTTAGACTTTATATTCTACTAACTCAGTATGTTCTTCTATAAGCTGCAGCAGAGGTGCTGGAAGTCAGGAAAGTAGCAGGAATCATGGAGCAGCAATACTATTGACTTCTTACCTAATTCGTATTTTAGAGATTCATCTACATAAAGAGATTATTCTTACTACCCATAATTTCATCAAAATTGCCTCAAATTCTGTTTAAATTCTCCTCTTAAAATGGGAAATTGTTGATGTCTCTGTATAATTTGCTAAGAAATTTGCCTGCCTTCCTTGAAGAAATACAATAATTTGTCAAAACTTAATTCTGTCTTGCTTTTATTTATCCTAGCTGTTGTCTATAAATCACAGAACACTGATTTATATGAGACCAAGCTAACAGTGATATAGCTCAATAATATTAAATTAAAAAAAGGAACAGAGCATGAAAGAAATACAGTTAATTGCATCAGATTATGTCATTAGGCAAAAAAGCGCAGGTTCAAACATCCCTTTGAGCCCAGAAGAGAAGACATGAAAATGCTGGCAAACTGAGAAAAATATGAAAGAAATAAGATCTAAAATGATGCTGATGACACAGCTTTTTAATAAAGTTCTCTATTTCACAATGTAGATTAATTTGTATTTCTTCCTGGAGGTTCATTATAAACTTGTGTAATTCCTTCTTCCAACCTCATCTTGTCATTTAAAGAGCAGCTTTCCAGTAGTCCAAAGAGAACACCTTAAACAGTCATGCAGATATAATGACGGGAACAAAGTAGCAGATCTGAAATATCTGGTGCCAGTCATTTGCATTACAGCTGCACAGTGTTTAGAACACTGTAGGAATTTATCTGCAAACATTTTTGTATGATAAATATAAACAAGAGAAATAAAGTTATTATTTAAATAAACCCACTTGTTAATTTTTTTTTTAACAACAAGTGAGGGGAAAAGTTGTGGTATATGTTTAAAATAAGACATTTTAATAAAACTCATCAAAGCTTCAGAGAGAATGAGAGAAAAACATTTTGGCATTAACTCTAAACTCAGAGAAAATTCTTGGTTATGACTTCTGCTTCTCCTTTCAAATCACAAGAAATTAAACCTCTATTCTTAAATACAAAATCAAAATTGAAAGCATCCAATAATTGGTTCATTAAGCTTACTAGGAAGGAATGGGAACTGTACTGATATGCATGCTAGTTTTATTTTGACTTTTGCATATTTGGTGAATTTTGTAACATGGTAAAATAAAAAAAACGAGGCAATAATTTTCTCCAATAAATCTTCAATGTAACTAGCTACATAAAACAGGTGAGAAGATGGTCTTTTTGCTTACAAATGTGTTGCCGATGATGAGTAGCCTCTGAATTTTCCTTACAAAGCATCATAAAGATTTGGAATATAATGGCTTTCTTTGTATTACCGTAGATGAACCCCACGATCATTTTGCCAGCCCATAAAAAATCAATATGTAGCATTTGTAGGATTACCACAATTTTTAATCTATCAGTTTAAAAAAAAAAATCAGACTTGCATAAGCTCAGTGTTCTGCAAATAGGATTCCTGTCATATAATCAGTTTTAACTCATACCATAGTTTTGATTTTGTCTTTTAAACACATCTATATTCTTCTTAAATTTTTGTCTTGAAATAGTGTGTGTTTATCATATAGCCATGGAAACAAGAATATTGTGGTCTAGAGTGTTTGATGGTAATCTTTATTGAGTTGAATTAAATTAATAGTTGTTTAACTTAAATGATCCAAAAGCACTAAAATTCCACATACTGTGAACAAGGAATTAATTTTTTATATTTTAAAGTGAAAGGTTTCTGAAGTGTCCTTTATATATGTATTGAGGTTGGGCATGGGGATTATACTCATATGATTTGTGTCTCAAGCTAAGATCAAAACCATCAATGCTTCTATGTGAAGGTGTCAATGAGGAAATGAGCAATTAAAGTTTTAGACATATGAGGGGCTAATGATCCAAGGTTCAGTAGCCAAGCGACAGCCATGCAAAGCAAACAACAGGGCAAAAGCCCTGTGATATTTTGTGTTCATAGGAGATATGGGCAAATGAGTCAGAATGTATTTGCAGCAGGAATTAATAATTTAGACTTAATGTATCAACACCACAGTTAAATTCCATCAAAAACAGTGGACAGGGTATCACATCAGATACCCATGAATGTGAGTCATAGGGGACTTTCCTTAGATGGGTATAGGATCTAGTTTGAGGTGAAGTATCAACCAGAGTAGTTTTACTTATTTATCTCAAGGATAATTTCAAAATTTAAATCAATAAATAATTAAAAACCTACTTTTTTTAATATCTGCAAAAATCCTAAGTCAGTGTTTCTCATTGAGGTCCTGAGCCATTTGTCCCTTGAAAAAGAAGGGGCAGCTCAAGATGCAGCAATATGATATTTCTATTGATAATATAGCAGTATAATTATTTGTCTTGGAAGACAGGGATTAAGAATGAGGGAGGTAAAAAAGTATGTCAGGATTAGTACATATAGGGAAAAATGGATTTTTAATTTTGATCATGTATCAGTAATGGGATTATTAAGATATTCCTGCATAACATTTGCAATCCTTTTGCATTTACTCTGTATTTCTAAAAAGTCAAAATTACATGGTTAAATGATAATATTTGCAGGTTTTTTTATTCAGCACATTGTTATAATAGATTTCTGTATGCGGACAATAGTAATGAATAGTTTCTTTTTATTTTAAAAGAAAAAGTTGAACTAGACCTTGAAGGATATTGTCTTCTTTTTCTCCTTTTTTCTTTTCCTCATAGGAAAAATAAAGACCTATACTCACTTTCAAAATACATAAGAAAAATGTTATAACAGGCATTTAACTCAACTATTCTGAAGACCATTTTCCTGACATAAATATTTCATATGCAGATCATCTTCTATTCCTACAGACTATACATAATGACTAAAATCAATTGCAGTGATTTAAACCAGCACCTGCATTTCTCTTATCTCGTAATATGTAGAGATATACATTCTCATGTTTTGATTTACTAATCCATGGTACCTGGTTTGAACGATTCCAACAAAGTTAATAAACTGTAAAACTAAAAGTATGTTATCGAACTTTTCATCATACACAGAAAGCTATTTTATTGACTTTATCAAACTATTATTTAGAGTCAAGTGTCCATTCTTAAGATATATTTTATACCTAAAAAAACCCTGAAATATCCTAAATTATTCTTCAGTGACTGATCTTTCAGTGAGCCTCTGTTCTTGGCCTAGCATGAGTGAAAAAGGTTAATTTAGAATTTCACCTTACATGGGAAGGCCTGCAGTCCCTCCAAAAACAGATGGCCCCAGTCACCATTAAGCTCCCTTTACTGTCCATGATTCTGAGGCAGCACCTCTAGTGTCTCTTTCTCTTTTATTCTGCACTTTAGTTTACTACTTAGTTTTTAGTTCACCGTGTTTTTTCTTTCCCTCTCTCTCTCTCTCATTCACTTTCTTCTTTTTTTCACTTTCTCTCTTACTGTCAGCCTGTTTGACCACCCATTCTGTCTATCTCTCCCTCTCTTTTGATTCAGTCTGTTTAATCATAGCAGATTATTTATTGAAATTAGTTCCTGGTACTGGTTAGTTCTAAGATACAAGGTTCTCTTTTCATCTACTTAGAGGCCTAAAATTACTGAAAACTAGTTACTTAGTCTGCTGAAATCTATTCTGCCATGCTAAATGGGGAAGAAACTCTCCCAGTATGCAACAGACGCAGATTTCTGAACGCTTGTCAGCAAACAGCTTCTTCTCAGCCTGTTGGAAACAGCTGAATCTCCTCAATCATAGAATCATAGAATGGTTTAGTTTGGATTGATTATTAAAGATCACCTAGTTCCAACCCATCTGTCATGGACAGGTACACCTTCAACTAGACCACGTTGCTCAAATCCCCATTAACCTTGCCTTGAACACTTCCAGAGACAGGGCACTCGCAACTTCTCTGGGCAACCTCTTCCAGGGTCTCACCACCCTCACAGTAAAGAATTCCTTCCTATTATCTAGTCTAAACCTACTTTTTTTCAGTAGTAGTTTAAAGTTCAAATCTGTTTGGAGCTGTTCTCTCTTGTCCTATTTCTACATGCCCTTGTAAAAAGTCCCTCCACAGCTTTCTTGTAAGCCCTCTTTAGGTACTTGCTTTACCTTACCCTTTAGGAAGGCTGCAATAAGTCTAATATGTCAGTAGGAACATTATCAGATCAGCCAAGCAGCTGCAGAGATTTCCTCTTGATTGAACTATTTATTTTGTGCTCTAGTTTTCAAAAAACTAGTCAGTTTAAGTTCTGTCCTAAATCTAAGAAAACGGAATGCGAGGAATATGTTACATCAAAGTTTGTATACAGTCTGCCTGTTCAGGTGGCAACCTTTCAGCAAAATAAGGCATCAAAGAAATTTACTAAGATGTTTATTGCCAAACTAAATTTATATCAGTGCCCACTTTGTAAGTTCTATTCAGTCTGATATCAGTTCTCAAGTGAGCTCTTCTACAGTATTTAATATCCTGGTCTTGCATAACTTTACATTTATTGCTATGATAGTGTAGAAACCTGAGCCATTATCCAGGGGGCAATTAGTTTAAACAGCAGCAACCAATCCATCATTTCTAACCTAACCCTCAGCAACTCCTGGCACCAATTAAATTACCTGTGGAACCAACATTTGAATCACAGTCAGGGTAACAGATAAGGATTGGTTCATTTAAAAGAGATAGGAGATAGAAACACTAACACTCTTAATCAGCACTGTGGATTACATGTGCTTCAGTCATATGAGAGGGTAAAAGCAACACTGCCACAGAAATCCATTATCTACACATCCAACCATGGAAGAAGCCATAAGCAAATCTGATCCTTATTGCAGCACCTCAACACCTGTTGTACATTTTCCTACACTGAGAGAGGTTAATCGGTTTATTCAATGTATTGAAAAGAAATTAACTTTTTTTGGCTCTTTGAAGGAGTACAAAAATCTTTACTTGGTTACTATATCTCCCTGACCACAGTAGGTTGAGAATCTGAGGAGGATCCTGTTGCAGTCATCTACAGATCTTTGGTATCATACTGCCAAGGACTCAGCCTGGTACTTTCTTATGTACCTTGCTACTTTTCATTTATCTTTATTAGGAGGGGATCCTGGCAAATCTATGGATGATGAGTAAAAATTAGCTTCTCTAACAAATGCCAGAGCAAGAAATGGGAACAAGTGGCTTTCCCAGTTAAAAGTGAGCATTGGAAAGGGAGCAAGACACGCTTAGAAGATGTGAGCTCTTCTCTGATGAGGATTCCACACACTCCCTCTCAAAGATTCTGGGCTGAATTATTTTGTGAGCAGAGCAATGACTCTGTATTTTCACACAGATGCTCTATGCAATTCTTTGGTTGATAGATGTTCTTCTTGCATACTTGGGAATATTTCATCTTCCTCTGGACATTAGACCAGAAACGTGCTTTTCCATTTATCATTATTATGCCTGGAATTTAGAGAATGTTGGAAAGAAATTCAGAAAAAACCATCACAGCAGTATGAGTTTAATATTCTCAATGCTCAGACCTGATGAAGCTGTTATTAGAAAAGCAGTCCTCCAGGTGAATTTTGCTCACCTACTTCTTCAGAACAATGAGCAGGTGGCTTCCATGGAGAAAAAATGCTTTGGAGCCATTGATACCACTTATTTGTGAAAAACATTCACAAAAAACTAACACTAAAAAAAACTTGCAGTGATAGGGAGTTAATAGGTCTTTGAGATATGAGATACCTTGCATTACCCATCACCTCTGCAACCACCAGCAGCAGTTTTTGACCGTGGTAACCAATGATAGTGAGTCTAGATTACATATGGTTGTCATTGCATTGAGTCACTTTCTGAAGCAAGCTGTCTGTGATTCCTTTTCCCTCCTGTGACAAAATTTCTAAAAAGGATTCTCACAGTTTTTCTCCATTCAGACAACCTTTTTTTCCCCCAAAGAAAACATTTCCATTTCAACAGTGTTACTGTTGGCCCACACAAACCCTCTTTTGCTGTGGTAATGGCTGTTATATGAACCTGAAAATTTCAGCTGCTCAAAAATCTTCTAATATTACCCTGACTTTCTTCTATATTAACCTTTTATGTTGACCAGTTTTTGAATCCTCTCATTCAACATTTTGGTGCTCAAGACAGCTATGGTCCTGAGCTAACCATGCAACAGTCCTTTCAGTCAAGATGATAGAACAGAAAAACATTCTGACCTCATAAGTAGTTTGAACCACCAAAGAGAGCACATAGATTTTAGTATGTAACTGCTTTTAATAGTACCACGTATGTCCATTCTTGTAAATAGCAATATGACTATATCTTGACTACTGTGATAGCATTGTAATACACCTGAAAAAGTTTTCCATCATAAAGATATTTAGAAATCCACTGCTGAGTTAGAAGTCCTCTCTTATTCCAAGAGTTTGGATTAAAACTTTACAAATCAGTCACAATTCTATAAATGGTCTAGACTCTAGTTGCACCATTTTTGGTTCATAACTTACCCGCTAAAACGATACTTAGTTTGGGGGTGAGTATTATGGGAAAACAGTTTCAGTCTACAAAAAAATCCCAGATATATAAAATGGAAAAAATATTTTGGGTAATTTTTATACCTGCCCTATTATGGAGATACAGCTGAAGTGAAACTAAGTCTAATGGTTACTCATTTGCACTGGGACTACTTCAAATCTGTAGAACTTAAAACTTTACAGACCTTTTTCCCCCCATTTTGCTATAACTACTTATTATTACTTGGTCCAAATATTTAAATGATTGCAAATCTTATGACACTGATTTTTTCTTTCCAAACTGTAAGCACAGCTGTAGATTGGTAGACTGGTGTTCAGGCTTGATTTCTGATCCAAAACCATTATCTTCAATGGCCTTTGGATCAGATCCTTAGAGATCTTCTTTTCAGTACCCTCTTGCCAGTAATCTGTACTGCATAATTAAGTGCAGTCTCAAAACTGGCCCCCATGTCCTCTGCTCATTATTCCTTTCAAAATTAATGTGTTTCTATGCATGGCTACATTTTGTCTCTTTCTCTTTATCCTATTTTCTATCTAGCACTTTGTCTTATCTGTGGCTTCTTAGCTAGTTAATCTCTGATGTGGCACGTTACCAAAATCCAAGTGTACTGTATCTAAAAAATTTTACTTCTCTGTCATGTTAGTGTTATTTTCGAAGAGTTCTAACAGGTTATTTAAGCATGGCCTTTCTTGGCTGAAGCAATTCTGGCCATATTTAATGAACTATACTTTAACTGGTATTCTCCTACTAACCTCCATCAAGATTTTTTTTTCTCTAAAGCTCATGTTAAAATATGTGACCTACACTTTCTTGATTTATCTCTTAAGATTCTGTCTTCTAATAATGTACTTATATTTGTCATTTCTCAGTCTTCAGAAATCTCTTTCATATCTAGTGAACTATTAAAACAGCATTTAAATGGTCACCAGCATCATACTTTCTTCTTTCATGAAAGGCATTTTAATGTGATACATCCAAATGTGTGCATAGCTTTGGTTCCTGTTGATTGTCTTATTACAGAAGAACTTGTAAAAATACTGTGTTAATAACTACACAAACATAAGTGTAGAATGAATATTTACAAATTATCTAAATGAGCAAGGAAGGTTTAGGAGGAGGGGGAAAGGACATCCAAGTCTCAAGATACATCTGTCACAGATGAGCAACAGATTTGGGGATTCTCCATTTCATGACAATTATTTCTAACCAGGTATAACCCTCCCATATATATATATATTTTTTAAATCATTGTCTCTATCTGCTTTAGCTTACCTCCTAAATAAACAAACTTTGCTTCAATAACTCTTTGGTTTTTTCATAGATAAACCCCCAAATCTATAACTGAGTAAATATTCTGCCATTTCTTTCTCCCCATAATCTTCACTGGCAATATTTTAAAAGTTTGAACTCTTTTATATTTCAGCTAGATTGGCTGCAGTAGACAGACAGAAATTCAACTCTCATTTGATTTTTTTTTTCTTATAAAAGGAAATGTGGACTGGATAAAAGTTGGCATGAGATATTTTCACCTCTCTCATTGAATATTTTTGCGATTTCATTTTTCTGGTATACTGGCAATTATTCTCAAGCCTTATTTCAGTGACTCTTTGAGCATAGCCCCAGCAGGAGAAAGTGAAAAAAAATCATAGGAAAAAAACTATTTTTCCAGGTCAGTACAGGTTTCACTATTGGGCTGTTCCAACAGCAATTTTTATTTCTGCCCTTTTTTTTTTTTTTTAAGACAAATTCCATTCTGGAGCTTAAAAAACTTTAACTTTCTAAAATGTTATCTTAAAAGTAGTATAAACCTTTCTTCCTATGTTTTCTCCAAATTATTAAGAAATTGTCTGAGAAACAGAAAATATTCTGTGGTTGAAGCAAGAAAGAAAATTCAGAAAATAATTAACTCCTTATAGAAGTCATAATGGCAAAAATCAGCAGTTTTATAGATCTTTCCACCTGTAAATAAGTTGGGAAAAATGTGATATCATCAAAGGATGATAAAATTCTACAAAACTTATGAGGAAACCGGATGTGGCACATCTAATTCTGCCTAGTGAAATCTGTGACCAAACAGTGTCTGAGTATATTCAGAGTCTCCACCATCTCTAAACCTGAAATTGGTGCAGTAAGATAAAAAAGCAAGAATATTGGACCTGATAACTTGTTTCATTAGATGTATTTCGAATAGGAGAAGCACTGGTAAAATCCAATCTGGCAGATATAAAAGCCAAAGACAATAGCTAAGAAGGATTCGGGAAAACCATGGATACACAGTATGAAACTAGGTAGTGGGGTCATGAAAAGGAGCAAGAGTTGAACAAAAATTATAAAACCATAAAACAGTAGTATATAGTTTCCAGCACAGGGAATACTCAGTGATGTTTGTATAACAGGATTCTTCAAAACTGCTCTCAAAAAGGCAACAGAACCCTCACGACTCAACTGTGAGGAAATGCAAAAAGTGTTGTTAGAAAGACAAATTCTTAACAGATTATACACTAAAAGATGAGAAGGCCTTGATCAGAAACACAAAGAAACCATGAAATAGGAAAAAAAAATCAAGAGATTGAAAAGTCTACTTGAACATAGACTAGATACGCACTTGTGTTGTGCCCAGCTCAAAATGGAGCATTCCACAGGTCTTGACCATTATCATTTTGTTCACACTCTGTTCACGAATGTTGCAGTTACTAAAACTCATATGCAGGAAGGAAAATGCAATAGAACTGCCTTAATATGGTCATGAAAAGAGCTAGAATGTAGTCCAATCGCAGTGCAACAGATATTTGATTTGCATTTTTAAAACCAAACAGCATAGTCTCATAAACAGGCAAAGCCACCCTGTGATTATCTCCTCAGATCAATATTTTTTGTGCAGTGGAAGCAAGGTCCCTGAAGGAATCACAATGTAGTAACTGTTAACAACTGTTGACTATTTAAGAGAAACAGTCATCTGGAAATAATCAGCTGTTGAAGAGAGAGCAGAGAAGTCCGGCTGGTGACAAGTAGTCTTAAAAGTAAGTGGTTCCCTGGTATTATCAGAGAGGAAAGGAAATGTGACTATCTGTCCTCTTAGCAAGATATCTTGCAAAGACAATGTGAAGTAGATACTTCATTGTTTCAGTGAACAATTTTTGACAGTCAGGATATTCCAGTTCAGCACCTTGATTTTTTTGTATGAGCTTAAAGGTATCATCATGGCTAGGCTTCGCGAACGAAGATTTGGGAAGGGCTCTACCCATTTTTCATGCAAGCGCGTTGGTGGCTAAAAAGGCCAATACGAGAAAGGCAAGTCCGGTTGCAAAAGACACAGCAGAAAGACTCCTTAGATGGTATATTCTGCAAGGTTCGATTCTTTCTGCGTTGTCTTTTCTCCTCGAGAGTGATCCTGCGTGCCTTCTCAAAAGCATCAGCAGCGTTATAAATGGTCTGTCTCCAGGCCTCCTGATTAGAGGCCAGAGTGGACCAGTTATGGTGATCAATATGCCCGAGGCTGAGTTGTTGCTTCAGGGAGTCCTTGTATCTTTTCTTTGGAGCTCCTCTCTTGCGGCAGCCAGTGGCAAGTTCACCATAGAGCAGGATCTTAGGGAGGCGGTGGTCCTTCATCCTAGAGACGTGCCCTGCCCAACGCAGTTGCGTTCTCAGTAACATGGCCTCAATACTTGTAATTGCTGCCTGTTCGAGAACAGATGTATTGGTCACATAGTCTGACCAATGGATGTTAAGGATTGTACGGAGGCAGCGTTGATGGAAGCGTTCTAGGAGACGCAGGTGGTGGCGGTAGATGACCCATGATTCGGAACCATATAAAAGAGTAGACAGCACTATGGCTCTGTAAACACTGATCTTGGTGCTTTTCTTCAAGTGTTTATTATGCCAAACTCGTTTATGGAGTTTTCCAAAAGCACTGTATGCCTTCGCTAACCTATTGTCTATCTCCCCATCAATCTTACCATCTGAGGAGATGAGGCTGCCTAGGTAATTAAACTGTTGGACTGAATTGAGTTCTGACTGGCCGATGGTGATGTGGGGACGGTGGGGGACTTCCTGAGGTGCAGGCTGATGGAGAACTTCTGTCTTCTTTAAGCTGACTTCCAGCCCAAAGAGCTCAGCAGCCTCTGCAAAGCAGGATGTTAAACGCTGCAGAGCTGCTTCTGTGTGGGCAACAAGGGCGGCGTCATCAGCATAGAGCAGCTCCCGGACAAGATGGTTTAGGGTCTTAGTATGGGCCTTCAGTCGCCTTAGGTTGAATAGGCTTCCATCAGTACGATATCGAATGTAGATACCGTCCTGATCATCGAGGTCTGCCGAGGCCCTTTGAAGCATCATACTGAAAAAGACTGTGAATAGGGTAGGAGCGAGAACGCAGCCTTGTTTCACACCATTCTTTATTAGAAAGGGCTCAGAAAGTGTGTTGCCATATCTGACTTGGCCGTGCTGATCCTCATGAAGTGAGATGATCATTTTAAGGAACTTGGGGGGACAACCTAAACGTTCCAAAATCTGCCAAAGACCTTTTCTGCTCACAGTATCGAAAGCCTTGGTGAGGTCGACAAAGGTTACATAGAGACCTTTGTTCTGTTCCCTACACTACTCTTGCAGTTGTCTGAGAACAAATATCATGTCTGTGGTGCTCCTGTTGGCTCTGAAGCCACACTGACTTTCAGGTAGAATTTCTTCTGCTATAGCGGGTATTAGTCTGTTCAGGAGTATTCTTGCCAAGATTTTGCCAGCAATGGAGAGCAGAGTAATACCACGGTAATTTGAACAGTCTGATTTAGTACCTTTCTTCTTATACAAGGTGATGATGACTGCATCACGAAGGTCTGAAGGTAGTTCGCCTAGTTCCCAACAGCGCACCACAAGCTCATGAAATTTAGCATGGAGTGCAAGGCCCCCATGTTTCCAGACTTCAGGTGGGATTCCATCAACCCCAGCTGCCTTGCCGATTTTCACCTGCTGTATGGCCTTGAGGGTTTCTCCTAGAGTGGGGGCAGTATCCAATTCGTATTTCACCGGTTGTTGTGTGATGGACTGAATTGCTGAGTCTTGTACTACACGGTTGGTACTGAAAAGAGTCTGAAAGTGTTCAGACCATCTATTCAGAATGGAGGTTTTATCTGTCAGAAGCGTTTGACCATCTGCACTGAGTAGTGGGCTTTGGACTTGGTATGTAGGCCCGTATGCTGTTTTCAGGGCCTCATAGAATCCTTTGTGATCCCCTGTATCTGCACATAGTTGAGTTTTTGCAGCTAGATCGGTCCACCATTTGTTCTGGATGTCACGGAGTTTCTGTTGGAGTTTGCTGCAAGCAAGACGAAAGGCTGTTTTTCTAGCGTGACAGGAAGGCAGTGCAAGGTGTGCTTGGTGGGCGGTTCTCTTCTTCCTCAACAATTCCTGGATTTCTTGATTATTTTCATCAAACCAGTCCTTGTTCTTCTTGAGGGAGAACCCTAAGGATTCTTCAGAGGATTGCAGGATGCTACTTTTAATATGCTGCCAAATTGTTTCGGGAGAGGAAACTGCAGAATCTGTGGAATGGTTATCAAGCTTAGTTTGAAGGTTTGCCTGGAATCTTTCTCTTACTGTGGCTGATTGGAGATCGTTAACTTGGAGTCTTCTCCTTGGGATACTGCCCCTCTTGGGTTTGAATTTGAGATAAAGGTTGAGTTTACAGCGCACAAGCCGATGGTCTGTTTGACATTCTGCGCTGGGCATCACGCGGGTATGGAGGACATCGCGGACATCTCTCTGTCGCACCAAGACATAATCAATGAGGTGCCAATGCTTAGACCTGGGGTGCATCCAGGTTGTCTTCAGACTATTTTTCTGCTGAAAGATAGTATTGGTGATGGTGAACTGTTGCTCCGCACAGAATTCTAGCAGAAGTCGACCATTATCGTTGCAGTTTCCAACACCATGCTTGCCTAATACTCCTTCCCAGGCTTCAAAATTCTTACCTACTCTGGTGTTGAAATCACCAAGGATAATGATCTTATCATCTGCGGGCACCTTTTGGGTAAGACAGCGCAGGTCAGTGTAAAATTTATCTTTTTCAGCAGGGTCAGCTTGGAGAGTTGGGACATATATACTGAAGATGACAACGTGTTGCTTGTTGTTTAGTGGAAGGCGTAGGGAGATAATGCGGTCAGAGTGACCTGTCGGCAGATTTTCGAGTTTAGGGACAATGGAGTTTTTGATCATGAAGCCGACACCTGAGAGATGTTTTTCGGTTCTGGGCTTACCTGACCAGAAGAGCGTGTAACCGGCACCATGTTCTCTGAGGCTGCCTTCCTCGTGAAGGCGAACTTCACTGAGAGCAGCAATGTCGATGTTGAGACGACCCAGTTCACGGGCAATTAGGGCAGAACGTCGCTCAGGACGTCCACTATTGGCAGAATCGAGCATGGTTCTGATGTTCCAACATGCTAGAGTTAATTTGAGTACACCTTTGGAGGCAGGTGCATGCCTTTGTCTTTTGCTCTTTGTGCGACCGCATTGGAAGAAGATGCCCGTCGGTCTGCGGTTAACCAACCGGGTGAAGGTGGAGATGAGCTTTGTTTAGGCCACCTTTTCTAGGCCCCTCTCCGAGTGGAGCAAGCAGTGCTGTCCTTGAAAAGGCTGCTTGGTCGTTCAGGGTGCTGCCCCAAGAGACTCTCATCTCCGTCAGTCTCAAATGACCAATATCCTGAACCGCCTGTATGCAGGGTTGAGTCTGCGGCTCCCAGTGCATCTTTCACCTACCGTTTCGACCCTCGCCCGTCGCTACAGGACTTTTTGCATGTGGGTAAAGCCTTCAAGCCTGCGCAATGGATTTTTTAGGTGAGATGCAGTATGCGCGGAACTGAACCCACCCTTTAATCCTGAGGTTCATCTGCCAGGGCCGAGCAAGCTTGGACGGTGGCAGCGAGGTCCTCAGGACGTAGGTTTGATTAGAGTGACCTTCTCTGAGATGGATGGCCTTCCAGGGCTAAGCGAGCTCCATCTGCCCGGGTTTGGGATGAGAGTTGTCCTTCTCCTAGGATGACTGCCAGAAGGCTAATGAGCTCATCCTGCCCAGGGATGTAGTTTATCTGGTCCTATGGTTTTGACCTGTCTGGCATGGGCGACCCTACCGAAGGCATGAACCCTCGCCAGCATAGCTCGCAACCACACAGGGGTACATAGGCTACGTTCCTGTTAGAACGATTTGGGCAAGTCTTTTATTTCCAGTAACAACCCTTTGTCCTGCCCACTCTTTCAGGTTGTAACAGAGCAAAGCAAATATATCCAGAACATGCCAAACCTGGGCAGTAGCCGCAGGAGAGCCAAAACGAAAGAAATAAATAGACAAACAAACAAACAAACTGACCAACCGTTCTGGCCCCCGTACCTGTCCAAGGCTGAGGTACCTTACAAGGCCCCAGCCTGGCCGGGACCCCCATCAATCAAAAGAACCCTCTGTCCACCCAGACCTAATCCTTCCCCCACTGTGTTACCACAAATTCCAGGTGCACTGCTCACATGTGATGTGATGTTTCATACGGGACAGCCCTGCTCTCCCACCCGCCAGTCGAAGGACCCCCATGGCCAGCTCAACACCCATCCCTCTGCTCCGTCCCCCTCCCCCTCTCCCTCCCTCCCCAAACCTGGAACGGCAAACCTCTGTGTGCTCCGAAGCTGTGCTCTCATCTTCCACGGGGGTGCAGTGCTCGCTGGCAAGGCTCCCCCTTTCTCTTTAAAGGTATAGTAGCCATTTGATTAATTACAGACATGTCTGTCTTTGCTGCTGTCGGCTGTATTTTGTATGCTCTGACATCCAGTTCTTAATATATAAATAAGTAGACTTTGAACATCATTTGCACCATCTGTAATGTCACTGTGCATCTTTTCTCCCTTTTCTTGGAGTTCAATAATTCAGTGTTTTTACATTACAGAGATTCAGGTAAAAGCTATAGATAGTGCAAGGGTTTAGACATGTTTTACTGCTATTCTTTTCTCTGCTCTGTACATCTTTAGCCTCCACTATTGAAACAGTGAGCTGTTCCCACACTGAGAAGTGGGAAGTTGTTACAATGATGCTGGGGTTTTTAACATTTATGGAAATCTTCTGTGGAGAAAAGGGGAAAAAATCCATTTCCTCAATGTTTCTCCACAGTTGCAACATTACTATAGTTTGTTTCATTGTCAGTTGAGTTCTTGAGCTTCTCTGGTATATTTAGATGTTCTCAAATCCCTACTTTTTGAGTACGTCCAGTTTTTAAACTATTTTCCATTAGATAAGTAGTATGAATCAATCATAGAGCACATTAAATAGAACAGGACAAAATAAAAGAAGATAGGTGGTAGTCTATCCTGCAAAGAAAATATTCCTGCAAAGAAAATATACCTACAAGATTATCCCATTGTCTGTGCAAATGTAATGCCACCATCATCATCACCTAGGTATTCAACCCAACTCAGCCTTACATGATTTCCTTAAGTCCTTCTAAATCTTTCTGGTCAAGTCAATTTTCATGGTAACAAAAATCTTTCTTTAAAGCCAATACTTTAAGTGCTTACACCATTTATTCCATAATAAATCGTTTCTTGGAAAATGCTATTTACAAGCTGAGTTTCTATGCTCTGGGCTGACTGCCACCTCATTTTGGCTTGTTTCATAGGACTCTACATGGAAATATGTCTATAAATTGGTATAAATCTCCTGTAAGAGTCTCCTACAGCTCTCCACCCAGAAATACAATCTATTTGCCCTCTTCAGCTTCTGAGAAACAGCACACCACTCAAATACTCATAGAAAGTGTCCTTCATTCAGCAGAGATAATTAGTTTCAGTTACTTAAACTGAGCAACTATTTCCCTTCAAAGAGGATATTATATTTGCCTAATTGCATTTAAGTGCTATACACTGTAAAGGATAATGTTTCCCAAGTATGGCATTTCTTTGGGTCTTTGCCGGTAGCGGGCTAGCTGCCTGTTACAAGGGTCAATAGAAAGCTACAGTTTGAGTAAATGATTAAAATTTACAGATCACTGAGCACAGACCTATTTTTTTCCCAAATGACTGTCAGTAAATCTTTCCCATACAATTCATATCCTTATCACATGAACTAAATAAGCGTGAAAGGTAAATTGTTAGCTTTCTGTTATGTTATGAAACAATCAAGATTGTACTGAGCTAAATGAGTAAGATACTAGTTTGCAGATTTCTACGAAAGACCTACCGAAACATCAACCCTACCAGGCTTTTTTTCCCCCTTGCATTTTCCTATCTTAGTTATAGAGCCCTTGCCACTAGGTTGTTCCAGTAAAACATTCACAGTGCAGATGCTGTGGTTTCATTCCAGTCAGAATACAGACGTGCTACACAACTTTGCCTTTAATTTTGGCTAAACAAACAGGCAAACAAACAGTAGATGAAACTAATGGAGAGCCTAATTATATCTACCCATTAAGCCCTAAATTTGCTTCCTTTCCAAATAGCAGGCACTGTCTTTAAATCCAAAAGGACTGATGGCAAGATACCAAGTTTAAAATTCTCCCACTGTCATAGGCTGTTTTACTAATTATCCAGATTCCAAGGCAATCATACAACTGAAATCATTCACCTCACGCCTGGAAACATAAGTCTTGTTCTTTTGATGAATATTTATAAGACAGTGTAAAGCAGTCTACTTTCTTTTCCCCTCAGGCAAGACAATTTGGAGTTCATCAATATGTATTACCAAGGACTTTTATAAAAGGCACTTCAAAGGAAATTCATCAGGCATTCCTTTTGTCTTGATTTCTGTTAGACTGATACTTCCTTTTGACAAGTATCAATAAATTATCCTCTGATGGCTAGAAACTTGATGTCTTATTCAGAAACTTCCTCACACAGCAAAGTCTCATCCTTAAGTTTCCAATGAAATTTTTAGCATCCAGCTTTTACTTTAAGGATAAAGGAGGACAGTGGAAGAAAATTAAGCACAAAATAATCAATGTATTTATAAATGGTTCTATGACATATTTTGTTTCACAGATGACAGGAATTTGCCAGTTAAGAATTTCCATGACCTACATTCCTTGTTACTTTTTCTATTTGACTTTTGACCATATTTGGAATTCCTTAAAAGAAAAATTGAGGCTTAGTCCCCAGTGCTTGGATTGAACAATAAGCAAATTAAAACCAGATTAATGCAGATATGTGGTGTTGAATGACAGAATGTCTCTGTCCCAGTTGGTTATTACTTTTCCTCCTTTGGACGTTGACACAAGGGCTCATATTTCTGGGAAAGGAGAGTGGGATCTTAAAGTGTAATAGAAAAAAAAGAAAGCTTTGCGGATTAATATGCAATATAAATACCTTAACGTTGCTTATTGTTCCCAATGAAAAGTAAATATCACCTTTATGATTATGCATTTATTTCTTTACTTTGCTAAATATGCATGCATGAGAAAATCTATCATGGAACATACAAAAATGCATAAATTAGTATGTGATGATAAGGTAACTACCAGTATGTGCAGCAATGGGGAAAATAATGGGAACAAAAATCATAGTTTAACGTTTTCCTCTTTTATTTTTTTAGAAAAATAAATGGGATTATTGCAAGAATATTGTATGGATGTGTGCATGCAAATTGCAGTGTTAGCTTTAAAAGTAAGGCTGGTCTTTCCAGAAGTAATAGTGAACTCTCCGGTCATGTTGTACCGTAATGACCCCACATACCATGGTCAGGTTAGTCTCAGTTCCTTGGCAGCAGAAACATCCTGAAGGGTTAGTCATTTTGGGCTTTAGTAAAGTGTATGTAGCAAGTGTCCACTTCTTCTACCATGCCTTGTGCTATACTAGTAGCATTAACAAAACTATTTTGAACTATAATTTCTTGTCAGAACACAATCCACAATTGAGAGTCTAGTTTCTCTGTGCACTGGGGGAAGTGAGGAACTATGGTCTTTGTTCTTCTAAAACACATATTTTGTGATGAGTACTTCAAAAGGTTCTGTCTTTTTTTCAATATTTCTGAAGGAATCTGTAGAAAATTAACTCTCCTCTATGGCTTTTAACTAGAGAAGTATAGTAAAATTAATTTGAGTACTGACAAAGATTAATTTATCATTTAGATTGAACTTATTGGATCAAGATGCAAACTGCACAGAGGCTTTCTGAACTCCTCCCCAAAACCATACCTGAAAAACCACCCAATTTTCCCTTGACAATAAAGACTTACAATACAAAGAACGTATACAGAGCAAAAGATGAGGAAGGAACAGAACAGAGTAGTTGTATATGGAGATGCCCTGAAAATGAACTGACAGACTTTTCATTACTGCATTAGAGTTCTCTTTAAAATTTTCTTTTAATCTTCTCAGAGTACAGAGAGACCTTTTAGATCTACAGTAGGTAGGTAATAAGAACCGTAACTGAATATGGAAAAATAAAGCATCAGAACATATTTGCTGTCATGAGTGATATTATATGAGGTAGAAGTAACTTCTGTGTACCTAGAAAGTAAAGTAACTTGATAGAAGAAGGTGAACTCTAATGTCTGATACTTATCAATTGCTTAGCACTTAAACCAAAATAAAAAGTAACCGGCCATGGCACATGAACAAGGTTTACTATCCCAAATTGGCAAGCTGCTGTGCTTTGATCTCAGCTAAATTGTTTACCAAGGGAAATAGGGGAAAATTAACTTTCTCAATCTTTCCCTGAAAGAAAAAAAATGCATATTTTCCTCATAAATACATTCTTTGTGCCACATGAAGTGTTTAATGTTCAGACTTGAAAACCTGGTTATTGTGAACATCAAATTAGAATAACTCACTGTCTACATTATTGTGCTTAATGTGTTGTTTTGAATAAATATTTAATATGCTACCTCAGGTGTTCCTGTCTTGGGATTTTGATATCTGTTCCCTAATTACAGCAGACCAGTTGTAATACTGAAGCTTATGTCATGGCCAGTAAAACTTCTAAGGAGAAGTTGAACACGCATTTTAAAATATTCATTCAAGGTTAAATCGTCAACACTTGTGAAAATGCAGGATGAAAGCAGGTTACTATTGCCTCATGTTACTTCCATTAAAAAAGTGCATATTAATAGATGGAAGAAACTTCCCTAGGGTTCAGTTTATGACAGGCAACATTTCTCACAAGGCTTGATTTAGAAAAAGAAGAAAAGACCCAAAACAAAAACAAGTAATGCAAGAGGGGGTAATGACATGTCTATCAGCCTCCAGACATATTATCTCCATGAACTTATGATGCTCCTGGCATCATGCTTTCAATTCCATACAAAGTTTTAAGGTCAGCAACAAGAAACAGCAACCTTGAATGACCCTTGAACAAAAACACATCTGAAGTCCTACATCCTGGAGCTCTCTTTCTTATGTAATTCTGTTTTGCCTACTCTGTTTGGCATCATGACTTTTACAATGAATTTGACATATCCATCTACAGACATTAATGCAGAAAATTTCTGTTTCCTCATGGTTCTCTGTCTACCACATAGGACGTACTTCAGTGCCTGACTCTAGGAGCTGTACCACTCCAGCCTGAGTAAAATTTTAAACCTATCTTGGCTGTATCAGATACCTCTTTCTAATGAAATATTTTGGATTTTAAGTCCTGTGTCAGAGACCCATCTCTGAACCTGATGGGGTGGGGATTGAGTGTTAGGTTCTCTTGGTATTTTCATTCGATTTGTTTACATCTTTCTGTGTAAGTGTATTGAAACTTCTAGGCTTTGACTCAACTTCATCATCCACCATATGTATATCTGAGCTCTGGCAGATGAACACACAAAACATGGATCCAATGATGCTCAAGAAAGCTATCTTTGCAGCCTTTTGTGAGTTTAAGCTGAGTGTTTCATAAAGATGTTTGCAACAGAAAGAAAAGGACTAGGAAGGAAGTAGTATCTATGACTAAATCAGTCCCAAGTTAAAGATGAAAATTGTCTTATTTATTTAATTTATAAAAGTCTTGTCCTGATGTTTAGGACTTTCAGCAGAGTTCACATCAGCTGGTATAAATAACTTCTTCACCAAAAAAGAGGTTGCACAAGACCTGGCCACAAGCCCTAAAACCATTTGCACATGAAAATTTTTAGAAGATATATCTATAGTGCGTACAGTTACAGATTTCTTGATTTTTACACTTGACATTATACATTTAAAAGTGTGCAAAGACCTTTATCAACATGCTTTTTTAAGATCTGCAGATAGAAAAAGCAAATATGGGTCCTGAATTCAAGTTTTACCAATAAAAATTAGTCCCTCATTAGTCATGCCCAAGCTGAATATCAAAGAAAACAAAATTAAAAATACCAGAATTTGGAAAATAATTAGGGTATGATTCTGCCTTACCATCCCAAAAGCTTTGTATTTTCTCTTCCTTTTTAGTTTATAGTTTAGAGCCTCTACATCAACAGCTTGCACATCTGGAAATGAAAGAGTAGGAGGAGACAAAAATGAGTGACTGATTTCATACCACTTTTCCTTCCACTGGAACAGTTAAAAGCTCAAGAAATCAAAACAGAAAAAAAAATAAAAATCAAGGAATCCGAACTACCTGATGTAGGTAACTTATGCTGAATATGAGGGTACTTTTCCTTTGTATCAGATTTTAAAAGCTGAAGAGTGGCTGAACTGTTTTGTTTGTCAAATGAGATATTGTTTTCAGATTAAATCAAGGGGTTTTTTATATTTGTGAAAATAATGAAATGAAAACAGATGAACTTGTGAGAGTGAGTGGCTGTAACCATTTACAACAGAGAGATAAAGAGGTTACCTTTCTCTCTTGGAAGTTATATCTTGAAAGCTTGAAAGTAACTTCTGCAAAGTATATGAAAGCCTTCTTCCACCAGATTATAAAAGTTTGGTCAGCTCTCTAAACCATCAGATTGTGATGTCTATCCTCCATCAGGACTACACTCTTTCAGTCACTAGTAATATGATGACCTAGTATTTAATTGCTAATAAATACTACTAATGGAGAGCTATTCCCTTCCCCTTTGCAAGACAGAGATACCTGCTATGTTCTTATTCACACAAGGATGAGTTATCTAGGATGAGTTATCTCCTCAGAAAGGGAAGAAATGCTCTCCTCTCAGAGGTCTTTCTGCTCAATAACAAAGGATTATGCATTTCAGGTTTTAGCCATGTAATTCTAAGTAATGACTGATAAATATTCAAAATACACATGTATTAAGGTAAAGAAGCAACAAAAGGGAAGGTTCAAAGAGGAGGGAACCAGGGTCCTTTCAGTGCTGCCCAAGTGACAGGACAAGAGGCAATGGGTACAAACTGAAACACAAATTCCCTTTGAATATCAGAAAAAAAACTTTTTTAGTGTGAGGGTGACAAAGCACTGGTAATGGTTTCCCAGAGAGGTTTTTATCTTAAGAGATATTAAAGAAAAATGTCTAGGCACAGTTCCTGGGCAACTGCGTCTAGGTGGACCCTGCTGGAGCAGCAGGGTTCGACCAGGTGATTTCCCTCCCAGCCTCAATCATGCTCTGTTTCTGTGAGTCTGTGAAGAAAAAACATATAAGAGAACAAAGAAACGAGGACAGCTTTAGAATGGAGGGTTTTCTGTTCTGTTGTTAAATGTTTGTGAACCTGACATGGAAGGTTTTGTGTCAAACGTGTGTCAAGATCAAGAAGCATTTTTACTATATTCGATACTTCAGAGCAATTTTGTGAATAATTTTAACTTATGGGTTTGTGTATGTAAATGAAGTATCCATGTGGAAAAGGAATTGGCCTGCTCAACAGAAATAAGTTATGCAAGATTTCAAAAAGAGAAGAAAACCATTCTATAGGGTATTAGATGCTTTTATTTCTATGATCTACATATCTCAGGGAATAAGCTCCAAAACTATATTCTACTATGCACTGTTTCAATAAATTTATTTTTTATATTACAGTTATAGGTATTGTTAGAAATCCCTAATAGCTCCTTAAGCAATGATCATCATGTGTTTTTATTTCCTTGGCAGTAGTTTCCTCTTTTAGTTGAGTTTTAGGTGTTTGGATTGCTTTTCACTCTTTTAATTCCTCCACCCCTCCCCAGTTCACATAGACACATGTCTAGGACATAACATCAGAAGAATAAAAGTCAATGAAATATACCTTGCATATTTAACAAATTATAAGGTCCATGATGACCCCTTGGTTATTTAGGGACCTTATTCTGCTATATAAAGCCAGGAAAGTTTTGCTTGCCAAAGGGCTACCCTCTTTGCCCTAGCTACTGCATCAATAAAGCAAATTTGTGCATCCTGACCCTTCCTATTTTGTTCCGGTTGGGGCTTTAGATATATTAAATCCTGAACTGCAATGTGAGTTAGGGAGCCAAGGAGAGCAAAGATATATCAGTCATTTGTCAGGCTGCTGAAAAGACAAGCTATAGTATTCTTTACTTGCGATGGCCAAGCTCAGAGCTAGCCAAGGGAAGAAATAACTCACTCATTTTTGGAGTCTGTTAGGATTGGACAGGATTTCCCAAGGAAACAGAGATATGAGGTTTTGTTATCAGCAGTTACTGCTGCATATTTGGTGTTTGAACTTAACTCTTTTAAGGAAATCTAAGGTTATGGTCTGACATAGGATAATATAGAAAATAGCATGTGAATAAACATTAGAAATAAAATAACACACAATTTAGCATATGAGTCACCAAAACTATATGCTATTGTAATTACAGAAAGTCAAATAGGAAAATCAAAGGTAAAAATATTCAGAAAACAGAAATAAGCCACATTTGTCCCAAATAAGATGTTATAAATCCAGATTAATTGCAAACAAGCTTTTCAATGTCCAACAACACTCCACAGTGTTCTTCACACTGGTGTGATCTTACCATGCTTGGGGTGGTCATGCTGGTACGTGTGTAGTTGTATTAACTGCAAATGGGTTATATGCCATCTACAAACTGAACACAAACACAATGCACGATAAACATTTAACTGTTCAGCAGTATACATTAAATAGGCTGATCATCTGACTACCTCCAGCAGGGCAAATATCTCAAGAATCTGCCTTGGTATTGCATTTTACATTAGTACAAGGCTTGCTGATGCTCAGAGTAAGAACCTCAGCTCAATGAATGCCTCAACATAAAATATCCACTTCATCAACAATATCATTGAATCATACCATTATTAGCAGTACAGGACAAAGTGTATAATACTGCTATGCAAGCTGTGCAACATTTCTGAAAAACTGCAGAAAAGCCAAAGAAATCCTTGTTCCCTTCATGTCCATAACCTAGTTACACTTTGTATTTAAGCAAAAAATCTTTGATGTATCTGAGCATTAAGCACTCTCCTACACCTTTTCTTTAAAATGACTCGAAAAAAAAGAAAAAATAACCAGAAAGCATTCCAGCTTTTTATATATAGATTAGCAAGTTTCCCAGTACAGGAAGATGGAGGTTGAATGCTCTGTGATCATTGTAAAATTACTGGTGTAAAGAGATAACATTACTGACTGTCAAGCTTTTGGTTTTTGGCTGTGACATTTTATATCTGTGAAAAAGACACAGATGGGAGAAAGCAAGCTCCCCCATGCCCACTCCCCTCCCCTTCCTCTCCCCACCAAAAAAAAAAGAAGTGAGCTTTTTTAAGAGCTTTCTGCTGAGGTCATGAAGTGATGTACTATTTTAAAATTTCATTCACTGAGGATTTTTGCACTCTTAATCACATAGTCATGGCTT
Organism: Neopelma chrysocephalum; assembly: GCF_003984885.1. NCBI lineage: Eukaryota > Metazoa > Chordata > Aves > Passeriformes > Pipridae > Neopelma > Neopelma chrysocephalum. Next base: position 4,706,605 of record NW_020897692.1, read on the forward strand.
GTAGTATATCACCTGTCTCTGACCTGCAGATCAAAGATACCATGAAGCCTATTTTATATTTGCATTTATAACCTCTTGCTTTTTTGCATATTCTGACTAGATCTTCTCTTTAAAAGACTCTGGATATGTGTTTTTAAGCAGACTACCATTGTCCAAATTTTTTAGGGAACTTCAGAAGCAATTTCTTAGAATGTGCAGAATCTCTCCTTTCTCTTCTTTCATCTTGCCTTCTACATATACATAACTTTTTGTGCTCATCTTGGATAGTTTTGGGCCTATTAGGTTTTCCTTTGCAGAGATGTAATAGAGTAAAATTTATCCTGTCATAGAGTAAAATTTATTTACTTCTCAACACTTTTATCTGTTGAATCTATAATAATTAATAGTGCAGTATAAAACAAATAGATCCATTTACATGCTTGAAACTAAGAGGAAAGCAAAGTTACTGTTACCCTAAATTGTGTGTTCTTTTATTCTTGGGGAGGGGGTTGTAGTAATTTTTTTATTTTTAACTTTTCTTTATCATAGATATATCAGGTAGACACAAGGACCACTGAGCTACCTTGAAAATACAGTTAAGCTTTCTGAAAAGAAAACTGCTATGTGATATACCTGGTGTATTAATTATAGACTAGCCCAATGATTGATTACACTGTGGAGTGGGAATTGCTCTTAACACTCTCCTCTTTGAGAATAAACCACAAAGTTATCATTAGAGCACCTGCATCCTCATACAGGCATACAATGATACCATCACTGGTTTTAATCTTCCTGTAATTTTGGGAACGTGCTGTATGCTCTCCAAGGTGCAAGAAGGACATGTTGTACCCATTAACCTTTCCACACAAAGAGTGTTCATTGCATCCAGCAGTCTGACAGAGGCCCAGTCAGCTACTGGATACGACTATGCAACAAAATGCATGTGTTTTGTACAGAATATGTTATCAGCTAACAACTTGAAAGTCATCTTCCACATGGAGAGAACTTAAAGTGAACAAATTAAAGCTCATGTAGTAAATAAATCATCATGATAATGTCTACTTGTGTTTGCTAAAGGAATATGGGAAGCAGGGAGAGTAAAATGTGAGGAATTTAAGGGTTGTCTCAGTGACAAACTCTATGAAGTAGGTAGATTAAAAGAAAATATCTTGTAGTGGTGAATTTTTCATTAGAAGTCAATAGATTCTGTAAAGCTGTCAAATGTTAACTAGCTTACCTTCTGCTCTTTGTGAAAAGGTTAATGGATACAGCACATTTGCTAGTGTGACACTGAAAACAAAGCATGACAAATGGTATGCTCTTGTATTTGTTTTTCACTCTTTTTTAAATTCTTAATTATTATTTTATTTTAGGCCTGTTATACATAGAAGTGGCTAGAGTGTGAATAGATACTAGGGCTGCTTGAAAAGTCTTACCATGAAGCCATCACAAAGGCCAGGGAGACAGATTTTCCCAAGAGTAGGTGTGCGTGTAATACTGAAGGCTCTTGTCCTCTGTCCATTCAGTCCTTCTGAACTTGTGCAGATCCTGTTGTTTCTCTTCTGCCTTGTCCAATTATACTGGGGGCTTGCAGGTCAGAGACTCTCCCCAACAGTTTCATGCAGCAGGTAGCACAATGAAGCTTTGGTTTTTGTTGAGGTTTCTAGGCACAACTGTAATACAAACAATAATAATATCATGAGTGTTGTGAGAAAAGCACGTATGCATGTTTAGCATATATAATTTTGATGTTGATGGGAAAAAGAAAATTAAAGACTTCAGCAGCCATTCTTTTCCTTAATCATGTCAATTCCATTCAGTGTGTTAATCCTTTATCTGAAGTCAGGCTCAAATTTTGCTACCAGACATTGTGGAACCTTTTTCTGAACTCCTAAATATAGTATGCAATACAATCGTGGTCAGAAATAAGTAGGACTTTTAACATATGGCTGCCAAATCTGTTTTTTCTACACTCTATCACTGCTATATATTGCTCCATGAATGTCACTGGACCTAGGACTTCTAAGTGAATAAATTTAAGGACTGGATATTATCTGGCATTTTTACGAGATGCATGATCTCATTTAAGAATAGGATGAATTGCTCCTACAATACATACCCAATGTGAAAGCAATGAGGTTGCAATAAGTCAAAGAAAAAAGCCCAAAGTATCCAAGGAAACGGGATAGCTAATGAGACTACTAGAAAGCTTCATAAACTTTTGAGAAAAATCACTGAAGATTGGTAGGTGGGGTCACTTGGGCATTTCTCACTTGCCTAAATCCATGAATTGTAATAAATGTGGGTAGAGCCCTTCCCAAATCTTTGTTCGCGAAGTCTAGCCATGATGATGATGAAATCCAAGAAATTACAGAATTTCTCTTTTATCTGTTGCCTATTTGGGGAGTGATACACTCCAGTCAGACTGAAATATTTGGGTTTTTTTTAAGAATAGTTTGAGATAAAATTAATGACTTGTGACTTTCAGGAAATAAGACTAAATGATCTTTTTTGTCCTGAAAATATGAAATCATTAGTAAGGTTAATCATCTTTTGCATCTTTTAAGCCTATGATTTAGGATGTATATGATAAATACTTCCAAGAAGAAAAATCTCAAGTCAGACTTCTAATTCAAAAACAGAGAAATTCACACAGAAAAGTGAGGCTTAGCCATGCAAAGTCTGCTTTGGGTTGGGTTTTTTCCCCCTTTTCAAAGTACAAGAACCTTAACCAGGCACTAGGTGGCTGTTTGCACAAGCCTTAGAAATCTTTACAATCAGGCTTGATTTAAAAAGATAAATCCTTGAGGCTATGCAAACTTCAAAAATATCTTACAGATAGTATCTAATGATACAATGTTCCATTAATTTAGTTGCAAGTATTCATAACAGTTTTTAATAAAAACCAAGTGAGTTTAGAAATTGTGGAAAATAGAGATGGGAACCTAAATGTCATTAAATACTTTTAAGTGCTGTAAGGAATCTGAGTTTACTGAGCCATTAACAATTTTGGTTTCTGTGGGGAACAAAAGGACTTTTATATGTTCAACTAGTGAAATATACTGCAAGGTTTAAAGAAAAACAATACCAAAAGAAACTCAATGCTTTCCAGAGTTAAAATGCAGCTTTGAATCCACCTGTATATGGAGAGGATTTTAATAAGCTTTGGCAATGCAATTGTATGTTGGAATTTCTTATTTTCTTAATTCAAGAAATAGGATTTTCTGAGAGTCTGCTATTACGCTCAGTCCATTCTCTGAAGAATCCATTGATTATAGGTAGAAATAATCAAACAAAGCAACCTGATCATATACTTTCAGTGGAATTTTCTAGTAGTCTTCCCCTAGGACGAAGATGGGGAGAAGATTCCTGTGCTGGGAAGAAATAAAGCTGAAAGTGGAAGTCCAAGAACTAGGAAGGCAGAAAAGTTGTGATGGAAAGACTTAAAGTACTACACTGCTTGGTTATCCCTAGCAAAAACATTATTGAATTAGTACTACAGAAAGGACCATTGTAATAGGTTTATACAACACTAGCATGGGAAATATTTTCCAGAGAATCTCTAAAATCTACCAATTCCAGACTGCTATTTCATATTGAGGAAATTAACTGCAACAAGCAACTTTCGACAAGCATGCATGTGACAACATGCAGAGTACTGGACCAGCATGGAGCCAAGGCCATCAAGGGACAAATGTGATAGTAATTTTTTTTTTTTCACTACAATGAGAGAAATGGAGAACCCAAGCAACTGCCATAAAAGGCACATGCAAAATAGAGGTTGCAGATACTTATTTGACTGTTCATCTTTACCCAGCAGCTTTAGACATACTTAAAGAGAGTTTTTCACTTGCTAAATGTAGCCTGTACATGCATTTCAGATCCTTTGGTATCCGTTTTAAACAATAATGCTCATTTATAATGTAAAAGTCAGAAATTCCTCTGCAGTGTACTTACGCGTCCTGGGATAATAAATAAAGGGCATTGCAGCTTTTAGAGCTAAGATAGTGTCCATCTTCTCCTACTCTCCAAATTAAAGAGGTTCCTATACACATCTATTGTTCAAACATTGTAGGATTCACCCATATTGAAACTTCTTTGGCATTTCTGTGACTCTTCTCCCAGGCAGCTATCAGTAAGACAAGAAGGCATGGTCTTAAGCTCTGTGGGGGGAGGTTTAGGTTGGATATTAAGAAGAAATTCTTTACAGAGAGGGTAATCAGGCATTGGAATGGGCTGCCCAGGGAAGTGGTGGATTCTCCATCCCTGGAGGTTTTTAAGATGAGACTGGATGTGGCACTTAGTGCCATGGTCTAGTAACCACAGCGGTAGTGGATCAAGAGTTGGACTTGATGATCTCAGAAGTCTTTCCAACCCAGCTGATTCTATGATTCTATGATTTTCTGATTCTATGATTCTATGATTCTTCCTTCTTGGTTCAACCTTCTTCCTTCTGAGTGTTTTTTCCTTGTGTCTCACCACTGCGGCTCTGCTTTCTGAGAAATGCAGTTATATTTGCCTCTCTTTGCCCCCTACAACCTTCCCGCCTTAACCTGGCCACTCTGACAATTACCCAATTTATATGGTTGGCATCTAATAATCTCCTAAGACTTCAATACAAACTGTAGCGAATAGTCTTTTTGAGTATCTGTACTCCAGGACTTCTTGTGTCTGCAGTTAGACTAAAAACAACAGTAAACTGTTTTCTTCTCACATTATATAGTTTTTGTGCATTCGGTGCTTGCAAGCTCTTGAACAATTCTCATTAAAGGACAGCAAATGAAAGATCAGTGGAAAGAAGTTTTACAGAAAGAGGTATTATTCCAGAAGCTAGTTTGAGGCTTAGAGTAATACAAAGATAACATATAAAGGCTGTGACCTTCATGCTTCATCTCCTTACAATTTGATAGCTAATTCCTTTAATTAAATCCTTCTGGCTAAAAAAGCTAACAATATCAACAATAAAAAGAAAACTGGAAGAGTGGGGTTTTTTTAGACAACCCGTAGAACAGGTCTCAGAGTTAAATTTAGGATAACAGATTTTTTCTTCAAAAGTAAAATTTGTTTTGTTTGATTTACTCTCAAAAGCTTTCAGCATGTGCCAGCTCATGAAACCAGTTCATTAAACAGTTAAAAGCATATTAGAAAACAGTGTGACCTAAAGAATAGGAACACAAAGAGATATAACTTACAAGTATTGTCCATACCTGTCTGTAGCTTGCTTCTGTTCTGTACCTTCTAACAGACATGAAATACAGTTTCAGAAATGAATAGTCAAGTGCTTCAAATGAAGTAAATGTTACAGAAGGAGTAAGACAAGAACAAAGAGGAAACGTGGGAATCTACATAGAAAAAAAGATAGGAATGTGTCTCCATTTCAAAGTAAGGTTTCCTTGTGTCTAATTTTTCTCAGTAACATTCTACAGTTAGAGTATTTTATTATCATCATTATAATTATTACTATTGTTTCTCCTTCAAAACTGAGACTCAATCTGAAAATAGCACAAGAGAGATTTCATGTACACAGCCAAGAGAAACTGAAGGCCTGCCTCACACTAGAATATAAATCAGCATGGTAAGAACTTTTTTATTATTTTACCTTTAGACCTTAAAACTATATATCATTTGGGTAAATCAGGTAAGGCTATTAAGATATTTGAGCATCATTCAAATATGTATCATTGTTCTACATCTCTACCCACTAAGTTTTTCACTTGTGCACTTTCGGTCTTATTTATAAAAGTAGTATTGACTTGAAATTGGATAATAGCTTTTTACTGTTTTTATTGAGTTGGGGAGGTTTTGTTGTTTGCTTGTTTGTTGTTTGGTTTTGCTTTTGGTTTGGTTTTTTACTGAAGTCAGGAACAAAATCTTTTCTTTTTTTATATAAATGGTGAGTATAATTATCTTATGACACCAACTCCCTTTGATGAATCCTGTCCATGGTAGCATGGCCTTTCTCATCTGTACAAGTAGATGAGGAAATACAGATTATGGAAGAGACTTTGTCTCAGCTATGAATCAATACTGTAGTAGATTATCTCAAGTAAATATTTCCTTTATTTTTGTACATCTCTCTTCTCTCTTTTTAATTTGATACCTCTGTTTCTCACTATCAGTATGAGTAATTTCGTATAAGCCCTTTTTTGATAACTGTATAACATATTAATTTCTACCATGACTGTAGATCTAGCAACAGCAGTTATTCCTTAAAGAAAAAAAAAAAAAGAAAAAAAAACCACAGCTTTTTCTGCCTAATCCAACATACTGAGTGGAAAAAATTGATTTAGTTAATATAATTTATCTATTAAACAACAAATGTACACGAATAAAACATATCCATTTTCCTGCTTGTAGACACTGATGATTCATTGACATGGAAACTGTTGTTTTCAACAGTCTCATGACACTGTTTACAGGTGTTGCATAATGTTATTAACAAGAACAGTGTTGTTTATATATGCAGAATCACTGTGTGTAAAATAGTCTCATATCTATGTATGCTTGCTCATGCAGTATGAGCTTACTTACTGCAGGCTACAGTATTTGATCAATAGCTATCAGCATTCAGCTGGCAATTTGATTTAGAAAATATAGCCTGAAAATAGCTCCATTTCACATATATTACTTTCTGACTGCTGCTGTGATTGCTCAGCCAGAGTCCAGCTGTGGAAATGTTAAAACTATTCATCAGACATGAATATTCATCAGAGTGGTATTCTTATTTTCCTACACATCACTGGGATGGCAGACACAACTGCTGGGTGAGACGTGTGAATTAACCCTCCAACTGTCTTAAAAAGTAAAATCTCCCACACACACACTCAGGCACATCAGGAAGTCCAGTGAATGATGCCTGTGCAGTTGAAAGGCAATACCTTCTGGGTCGTCCTAATGCAGCTATATTCAGTGCGCTTTTTGTCATATAAATAGATCCATCTGAAAGAACACAGCAATCCAAAATAATTACAAAATCACAATTCACACTTCCCAATGCCTGAGCTCAGTTTAAAATCATGAAGGTTTTTTTAAAGGAATCATTTATACTTGCTTTTATAGACTCAAGTCTTTAGGGACTAAATGACAAATTAAAACATGCTGGTTTTAAATAGATGTTGAGACTGACAAGTAATCAGAGGATCTGGAGCTTCAAAAAAAGCCAGTAAAACACAAAGACTTGTAAAACTAAGCTAAAATGGTGAAAATGCTTTGCTAGAAATATTCACTTGTTTCAGCAGGATCAGGACTTGGGTCCAACCACAAATAAAGGCATATTATCTCAAAAACTAATTCTGTAACCCTTACTAATTTCATGCCATATATCCCATTGAGTTCAAAAGATTACATAGGGTGATAACTGTGTATCTTGCATACTGTATTAAAACACAGGGTGAAGCTTTCTGCTTCCAGCGGTGCAATTCCTGACACTGAATCACATATGACATTCTCAAGGCTGAGTCCTGACACCAGACCCACAGTTGGCATAAGCCAGTACAACTTTATTGATTTTGGTGGAGCTACAGTATTTGACATCAACTAAAGATAAGGTCCATTAACTTTCTGTTGTCTCTCGAGCATCTGCCCATAGCTTTGTCCTGATACATATTCATATGTAACGGTGTTAATACAAAAGTCATTAGACTACAATAAAAATATTTCAAAGCTTGTCAGGCAATATGCAGCAACAATAAGATCCACTCTGTGGCAGAAGTGGTGTGCACAGCCTATATGCCATTCCTGTCCTAGGTTTTTGTTCCATGCATTCTTTGTACAGGACTTTTCTTTAGGACAGAATTCAACTCCTATTGAACATTTGTCTGAGGAGAAAAACAAACAAACAAGAAAGCAGACAAACAAACCACGCCTAAAGCATTTTCCTAGTGTCACATGGAATTAACACAAAAAAAGGTACTGCTTTAAAAACAATGTGCTTAAGGTTGTTCTTTGTCACTTACAGTTTTTGATTCAGATACACGAATCTAATATTGAAGGAAAAAAACTTGTACCTGGTTCTATTAGTATGATTTTTCAGATACCACCAAGTTAAGTGAGAGTGTTGATCTGCTGGAGGGTAGGAGCACTCTACAGAGAGATCTGGACAGCCGATGGTATGAGATTCAATAGGGCAAAGCGCCCAGTCCTGCGCTTTGGTCACAACAACCCCATGTAGCACTACAGGGTAGTGCTACGTTCTTGGGGTAAAATGGCTGGAAAACTCTCTGGTGGAAAAGGACTTCGGAGTGTTGGTCGACAACCTGCTGAACATGAGCCAGCAGTGTCCCCAGGTGGTTAAGAAGGCCAATGACATCCTGGACTGTATCAGCAATAGTGTGACCAGCAGGACCAGGGCAGTGATCATCCCCCCATACTTGGCACTGGTGAGGCTGCATCTCGAATCCTGTGTTCCGGTTTGGGCCCTTCACTGCAAGAAGGACATTGAGGTGCTGGAGCATGTCCAGATAAGGGCAACAGAGTTGGGGAAGAGTTTGGAGCACAAATCTTATGAGGAGTGGCTGAGGGAGCTAGGATTGTTTAGGCTGGAGAAAACGAAGCTCAGGGTGACCTTCTCGCTCTCTACAGCTACCTGAAAGGAGGTTGTAGCCAGGTGGTGATCAGACTCTTTTCCCAAACGAGTGACAGGACAAGAGGAAACAGCCTCAAGTTGCACCAGGGAATATACATCAAACAAGCTAAAAACTATGTACTATTGATAGCACTGTAGTTCAGTGAGAACCAGTAAGATTTTTGAAACTATAGAAGCACCATTTCCAAAAGAATTTAACTTACAGAGGATTATAAATAGTACTGAAAGCCAAAGGGACTTAGACTAGATTGCTTTCAGTGGGAGTTAGTCATTCTGAAAATCTCATTAGAGTACCTGTCTACATCTTTACACTTCCAATCTAAATTTTTTTAATATTTGGCTGCTAAGTTTCTTTTCAAAATGAATGCTTATGCTCTAGAACTGCATAGACTTAGATTGTTAAAAATATTTATTATCTTCCATTGATTTCAGAGGAAATGAGGTACCTAGACATCGTTCAAAATTCTAACACTATCAAGCTAATAACACCAAGATTACGGGTTTGATCCCTGTATGGGTCATTCACTTAAAAGTTAGACTTGATGATCCTTGTGGATCCCCTCCAATTCAGAATATCCTGTGAAATTTCCTGTGAAAATTAAATTTGAAAAATATGGTTAAGTAACAAAAAGGATTTGTAAAAACTGAGATTATATATTATGTTTTCCTGACCATTATTCTTTTCACTTTGTAATGAATGCTGTACTGTGTTCAAAATTAAGCCACTGTTTCCTGTACTTGTGTACCAAAGAGACATATTGCACTAATTGGGAAGAAGAGAAATCAATGTTCAGACGCGCATGGAGGCTCAGAGTAGTGGGCTCTGCCGTCTGCATAATGGCTCAGAATTCCATTGCAAATCCAATATGCAGTGACTATAACAGCTCAGAATCAGCATGCAGTGCCACTGCATGACACGCTGAGCAGCTCAGAGCAATAGGCTGTGCAATTGCATTCCTGGAGTTCACACACACATAGACGTTTCTCTCAATTTTTATTTAGAGTAGAAGAAAAAAATGAGGAAATAAGAATGGATGAGGGTTCAATGTTCAAACATAATTCCAGATCGGGGTTCATATTTTGTATATGACTTGAACACTCATGAGCTGCATTAGTTTATGCAGAGTTTGGGATTGCTTGTTTATGCTGTTTCTGGGAGGATTTATTTTTAATATAGGATTTCTGCAAAATGCTCTGTGGTCTCCTCAGTTTCTTTTGGAAAATAATAACTAGATTGAATGGAGCACTTTAGAAGATATTTCATTTCTTGGCTTTTAAAATCAATATTTTCCACACTGTCATGAATATTTTTTGTAGAAGCCTTGGCAGCTATTTTTGTTCATTGTAATTGTGGCTATAGGTGAAGATGGAGTACCTTTCTCTCATTATTAAGAGCTTAGTAGCCCTGAGCTAAAGGCTGCAATTCTTCATGTCACCACTGTGGTGGCAAATAAGATTTTCCATTTAGTTTCTAGTAAACTCATTTGTCAAGGAGACTGTATTTCAAGTTTATATAGATTTAAGACAAACAAAACTTGATAGTTAAATACTTTTTTGCCATAAATTGAATCAATCAATTAGCAAAGAATTAAACTAATTAACATTTCTGATAGGCTTTATGTTAAGGTTTGTGAAGTAAATATAAAAGTTAAACCATATTTTCATTAATGACAATTTCCGCATGCTGCCAGCACACTGTCATATACTAAGTGTCACCCAATATTATGGATATGGTTTTCTCCACAGAATTTTCCTCCTTGATTCATACTTTATGCTTTTAATTTGCGTGTGTCTGGGCATGTGGACATGCGTGCAACGATCAGGAATGTGGATCATATGAAATCTGTCACAGATGTTTAAAAAATTTTAATAGGAGAATTCTGTTGAAAAGAGAGATCTGTTCTCACGGTTTCCTTGTGGGATTTCTTTTCTTCTTTTTTTTACCCCCTTCATTACCCTATATGTTCCCAGTGGTGGTTGAGAAGAAAAAGGTCATGTTAGCAGATAAGAAAAGCTTACTCCCTCTTCATAGGACATGCCTTGTGTGCTTGGGGACTAACCCCCACTTCAATGGATTGTTTGCGCTAAGGGGTTCTGGATGAAGGTTCTAATCAATGCAAGTGTAGAAATCACTTTTGTAAACACTATCTTAGCCAGTACCATTTTTCACCTGTTTTAGATTGTCCCAACTGAAACTCATAACTGCAGGTCTTAGCTGCAGGTTTGTGATTTGATGCAATTTAAAATTCAGCGAAAGCTTGAAACCGCAAATGACTCACAAAATGAAATTATCATAGCCTGTATATCATCTTGAATACTGTGCTTTCTTCCCCCTTCTCTCACATCTATCTATTTCTGTTCATTTAGGGTTCTAGGGAAGCATTTGAAAATTTGAGATAGGACAGTACTTTCCACATCACAATACAAACACTTAGGGACTCCCAGAGACTACTATGAGGATTAGGATTTCTGAACACCCAAAACTTTGATTAGACATGCTAGAAAGGGATGTGACATTATACAACCATCTTTGTTCTACAATGCTTCTATTGAGTGCAAACAATGAAAAAAGCTTCAAAATCTTTATAGTGGAGTTTTTGGTTCTGAATAAAACTGGGTCATGTTCCATCATGGAAAAGGCTAGAGTAGGAATCATTTATCATGTCATAGCAGAGTGAAGAAGTCCATGACTTTCGATGTTCTTTTGAACACTTTCTGGTTGTGTTTTGTAGACAAATTTTCACCACTTTCAATTCTATATTTCTTTTTCTTGATCAAAGTGCTTTCAGTCTTTCAATATAATTATTGATTCAAATTAAGGAAAAAAATTAAACTTATTGAAACTTTTCAGATTATGTATGTCTTGTTAATTCCTCATTATCTTGACCACACAAAGAATAAGAAAGTAAAACTCTAAGAGTTAATGTTTTCATTTTATGTTTTATTTAATTCTGCACATTTTTTCAAAAAATGTTCATATGATAGATTGAGTATACTTTAATTGTTGTTTCTTCTTGGGAATTGAAATATTAATGACTAGACTTTTGAAAATCCACTTTGTCACTATACAAGCATTTACAAAATTATTAGATTTCTATAGTAGAAAGGTATTTGATTTCCATCATTATTATTAAAAATGTTATTTTATTGAAAGCAGTAGTCTGAAAAAACGAATTTTAGATGAAGAAATTATTTTGTTTTCAGAGTTCAATTGAATTTTAATTCAAAAATTGTACCTATCCTTATGTTGCTGCTGTAAAGCTTTTTGATCTGACAGAGTTAACATTTCTTTTCCCATTGCATAACGAACAAAACAACAAGAACAAACCAAAGTTTTACACATTCGCATTCCTTTAACAATCCATTTCTGAAACATTTTTAAAATGTCAGAAAATTCCCTAGATATTTTCTTGTAGCAAAAATTGCTGCTATTTTACAGTAGCAGTAAAATATCTCCTTTTTCAACTATTTCATTTATAACTTTCTATCCAATTATTTACAAACTCAGATACTTTAAAGCCAAGAATAATCTCTTAAGGGCTTCAAAAATCTTACCTAAACTCATTTTTTTATTATAAAAATGTATGGAGAAATGTGTTCCAATCACCACACAATAATGTGAACATTGATTTATCAGTAGCTCTTTCTTATTTATACACATTTTAATTACTATTTTGATTCAGTTACTCAGGTTAAATTCCTAGGTATTCACAGGTATTCACAGTGGCTACCCGTACTCCATGAGAAATTTCACAGATTTAATTGGTTTTGTGCATGTTGAAGAACCATTAATACTATTTTTATCAATACTAGAAATAGACTAATAGGGGGCTTTAGAAAGTACCTTTTGATAGATAAAAAGAATATGTACTCCCTTTCCAAAACTTTTAACCAAAAGAGGAATTAATCTCATTATATTCATATTCCTATAGGCCATTTATTTAAGAGTTGGATTGGATGATCCTTTGTGATCCCTTCCAACTCAGAATATTCTGTGAACTTCTGTGAACTTCCACTGCATGATTAATTTTTTTTGACTGCAATTCTCCTGATCCTGTGATTGTCTCAGTTGGTTAGAGCATGGTGCTAATAACACCAGGATCGTTGGTTTGATCCCTGTATGGGCCATTCACTTAAGAGTTGGACTTGATGATCCTGTGAAGGTCCCTTCCAATTCAGAATGTGATTCTCATTCCTGTTTCTTTCATGACTTAAAAATCTCCCTGAGAATCAAATGCTTGTTCCTGGTTAGTTAACTGAACACTAGATTTTTCCAGTGCTCACCGAGTGCATCTTTCTTTCCTGAGCCTGGTGATGCCCAGGTACAGAGCATTCATGCAGCTGGTAGGAAATCAGACTTTGCCACCTTTATGGCTTTGCTTAGCAGACTGCTGAGATGTGGTGCCTCTTATATTCTCACAAATGCTTTGTTCTCTGCAGATAACGAATCAACTGTTTTTACTACTGGACATGGATAAAGCAGTGTTTACCTGAAAGAACAAATTTCAAAGAAGAAGAAAATTTACAGTACATAAGGTAGCTATATACGTTCCTAAGATTGTGTTTAGCAATAAGAATATTCTACACCAGCTTAGGATCTTGGTTAGTTTCTAATTCTCTTTTCTTCAGGTTAAAAACTTGACTGACTCCTTATCAAGCTGCAGTTTCATCACCAAAGAGGCTGCCTCCACATCTAACAATGCTAGCAACACTTTCTTGTGTCCAAGCATCACACTGCAGCTCCATCAGGTTTGTGGGCTCAAGCATTTGTACAGCCATACTGTAAACAAGATCACAGGTGCTGCCTAGCAGTCTTCATTGACAGTCAAATAAGGTATTTTCTGAGAGAAGTGCAGATCTTCCCTGTTGACAATTAAAGAGAGGGATCTTTATAAGATATATGATTTTTGAAGCACATTCATTGATTCAACAAAATCCTTCTGCACAGTCATATGCTTATAAATGTATGAATTTGTAGTAAAAATGCAAGCATTGGCTAAGTATTGTCCCATTTACTTCAGCTGACGTGACACGACAGGTACACCTGAAATTAGATGACTGTTGAAGCCAGCTTAAATTTTTTCTCGTCTTCTGATGTTTCCTTATGATCCAATATCAACATAAAATACATGTTTTGATTTAAATGAGAATTTAAATTCTGAGTATTCCACTCTGAATCTGATCCAGAATACTAGATCACCATTAGCTACAAATCTTTTGAACATTTAGCTTTGCACAAAAGACAAAAAATATATTGTTATAGCCATTTTTAAAATAATTTTGTCACCACAGTATTCTGCATATCCTAATAGTCTCTTTTTTGTAAGTGATATTAAATTTAAAACAGCTCTGGGAGATTTCTTGATGAATTCTCAATGGTAGATTCTATTAAGCAAAGAGTGGTTTGCTTCTCTGAAAATGAACCAACAAAGTGTTCAAAGTGTTTTATACATATTCTTCATTGGAAATATGTTATTATTATAATGTGTTATTTGTATTTTTACTATTTTGAAAGGGTAGATCAGTTATCTAGTCTGCATACTGAATAATTCAGATAAGTGTTCTCTATTAAATATTTAATCTATTCAAAATTATACAGTCCCAATATATATCAGTTAAATGCATACATTTATGTAAGCCCACTTTTATTAAATCAAATTAAATATTGAATCAAATTTAATAATTAAACTAAATTACTTCATGGATCAATTTAACATATAACTTCAATTTATGCCACCATACTCAAATAACAGAGGAATAAATATTGAATGGGTTAAAAGTAATCATACTTATCTGCTGCTGGAGATATTTCTTCTAAACTAAAGAACTATGAGGTAGGTGCAGGTGAATATGAACAGATATGTACTTCTTTCTGTCACTGCTTTTCTTGAAGTAGAAAACAGAAAATGTCAGCCACGATAGGGGCCACTACAGGCAAAAAAAGACAGTAAAAAGAAAATGTAGTCTATATACACTTGGATTTTAGGAATCTATTCTTGAATTATCTAAATTTAATTTACTAACAAAGAACTTTTTAGAGGTATTCTTTCCCAAAAAATATTATTGATAATATTCATTTATTATTCCTTTGGATTTGGTTAAAGGTAGCAGAGTAAATCTTATGTGTTTACTATCAGAGATGCTAGGACTTCATTCACACCTGGACATCATTTAGCAAAAATGATCTCATAAGCTGTGATGTGCTGCAGGCTACTTCAGCAAGACCCAGGGAAAAAAACATTATCATTTGAATTGAGCACCCAAAAGCCTAGTGGTTTGGTGTATGACACTACTTTCAAACTAACTGCATCTTCTTTATGAAATATTTCTCCATAGTCCGTTTCAAATTGTTGTTCAGCAAGGAATTGACCTTTTATTATTTACCTGCTGTGACAATTATGTGTGTATGACAAGTATATGAGTCTAATAGCTTCATTTGTTTCACAGATATACCGGATCAGTCAAAGCCAGAGATGAACAGCCACATAGGATTGATTCAGATCACCAGTACTTGGACTTTTATAGATAAAGACATACTGGCTTGTCATCATTTAGCCAACCTTGTAAAATAACTTATTCAAACTAAATATATCCTACATAAAAATGACAACTGACTTGTAACAACATCAGTTACAAGAAAGATGGACAAAGCAGAGCTAAAATTGAATTCTCTCAACAATGGGAGCATTAAACAAAATTAACATTGGTGTCATACCTCTGGAGCAAACAGATAGGAGAGAACAAAATGAAGGGAACAAAACTTCCTTGCTTTAATCAGCAACTGCTAAAACAAAGTAATATATGGAAATCAATGCAGAAAGAAACGATTGGTTTTGGCATTACTGAGTTTAATGACCAAACAGAATAAACTTCTTTAAAGGCGGGAAGTTTATGCAAATACTTTCATGATCCAGATTCTTGTGAGATCTATGCACAGAAAACCTCTCTGTGCTACGTTTCCTGAATCTGATGTTCTGCAACTTTTCTGCAGCAAGAAAATCAGAGAAGAAAGTGCTTGAGAGAAGACTGATAGCCTAATGATTGACCGTATTTCTTTAAAATATGCAGTAATGCCACCTAAAGGTGTTTGTTCTAGTTTTGTAGTAAGAAAGCAAATGACCAGCAATTTGCAACTGTGGCATTCTCTGATGTCTTCAGTCTGACTACATTTTTGCAGTGCCAAAAGACAACTTTATTCGATGGGATTGTCATCATGGCTAGGCTTCACGAACGAAGATTTAGGAGGCTCTATCCACATTTGTTACAAGCATGCTGGTGGCTAATGAGGCCAATATGAGATAGACATATCTGATTGCAAAAGACACAGCAGAAAGACTCCTTAGGTGGTATATTCTGCAAGACATGGTTCTTTCTGCGTTGTCTTTTCTCCTCGAGAGTGATCCCGCGTGCGTTCTCAAAGGAGACAGCTGCGTTACAGATGGTGTGTCTCCAGGCCTCCCAATTGGAGGCCAGAGTAGACCAGTTATGATGATCAATATGGCCAAGGCTGAGATGTTGTTTCAGGGAGTCCTTGTATCTTTTCTTCAGGGCTCCTCTCATGTGGCAGCCTGTGGCAAGTTCACCATAGAGCAAGATCTTAGGGAGGCGGTGGTCCTTCATCCTTGAGACGTGTCCTGCCCATCGCAGCTGTGTTCTCAGCAACATGGCCTCAATACTTGTGACTGCTGCTTGTTCTAGAACAGATGTATTGGTCACATAATCTGGCCAGTGGATGTTTAGGATTGTACATAATCTGACCAGTGGATGTTTAGGATTGTTAATGGGATTGAATATTCTGAAAAAAAAAAAATCTAGGAAACAAAGTTGTTTCAATTATTATTATAGTTTAACATGTTTGTACCTTCTGACATTTTTTGTTTCATTAGACAGATTATAAGATTCTTAAATTAATCTGAGAAATTTAACTTAAATGAAAAAATGAGGAAATGCTTCCTTAGTCTCAGTGCGGGCCCTGGCTGCATCTCAGCTGCACACTGAGGAGATATGGGACCCTTCAACTCAGAGTTTGTCTAAAGAAAAACAGAATGAGCAGCTCACTAGTGACTCGCTTTAAGGGATATTTACTTCATGGAAGAGGGGATAAAATAACATACTGTGGGAAGTAAAAAAGCAACTATGCACAACAATTTTTTGAAAAGAATGTAATACAACTTCTTTTAACTTCTTCATTTTCTGAAAGTAACATATCAGAAACACACATCTGCAGGCTTCAGCAAATATTTGCATTTAATATCTGAAGTCCATAAGTGAAACTAAATCAGCAGAATTCGATGGTGCTCTACCCTCAGTGCATCTTCATCTCTCTCTCCTCTTAAGCTGTACAAACCATGAGGAAGAGACAACCATCATCATTATTCTTTTGTAAATAGAATTATGGTACAGTAATGCCTGTATTGATATTTCTCACTTTGGATTTTGAAAACAAACAAATTTTCTCTACATGATTTATTAATGATGCAACAGGACAAGAAACTACCATTTTTTGGACTAGCATATTGGGGTTTTTTTCATACTTTTGCACACCAACAAAACAAATATGTGACTTGTTCATCTAAGTCACAGTCTCATGAGATTTTGAACACATTTTCATTATGATGTGAATGCCTCCACCTCACAGAACTGAGCTTTTGGAGAGTACAAGCTGAGAAGAGGCAGGATTCCTTTTTCTGCATGTAACTTGCAGGTATTCAAAGAGCTCCCCATTTGCCTTTTTAAACAAGTCTTACAATTAAATACTGTGTAGAAGAAGCATTATTTTGACAGATTTTTGGATCTGAAAATTAGAACAAATCCAAAAGCTAGGAAGAGGCACAAAAAAAACAAGAGTAGCCCTTAATTGCCAGTTGCTCACATCTTTTTCATTCTGCCATAGCAACACTTTGCTTTCAAACAGTGCAAAATTTGAAAGCTGTTACATTACATTTTCCTTATTGTTATATCTTCATTAATGACTTGGATGCAGGACTTGAAGGAATACTTTAGTAAGTTTGATGACAACTTTAAATTGGGAGGAGCTGTTGACTCCTTTGAAGGCAGGGAGGCCCTGCAAAGAGATCTCAACAAATTAGAGGGCTGGGCAATCACCAACCATATGAATTTTAACAAGGGAAAGCGCTGTATTCTGCACCGGGGATGGGACAACCATGGGTGTACGTACAGACTGGGGAATGAGATACTGGAAAGCAGTGCTGTGGAAAGAGACTAGGGATCTTGGTCAATGGCAAGTTGAATATGAGTCAGCAGTGCCCTGGCAGCCAGGAGGGCCAACCGTGTCCTGGGGGGTGTTGCCTAAAGATCAGGAGAAAAAAACTCACGAGGCAAATTTAGTATAGGTAAGATAGAGAGCAGGTCTTAAATGAAGGCCTTCTGGCGCAAGGAGTACCCTTGTCCAGTGGTTCTACAATTTTATAGTATTATCTGTCCAATTGGAGAACTATCCACCCCCCGGATCCTCCCCAAATCTGCCCCTTGGCATCCCTCCCCTGAATTGAGTTGGAGGTCCTAAGACCCTTTCTTCCTTATCTTCCCCTTCTTCATGGCATGTACTGTCTTTGGACCTTCTCCAAGGTTCTAGTCTTGAAGGTTGCTTTGACTATGGTGGTATCTTTTTGTTCAGGCCTGGGGTGCAAGTGTTCTTAAACAGAAGGTGTTTACTATAGTCCTGCCTTGAAAGGAGTCTAAACAAGCCTAAAGAATTTAGAAAATTTGACATGAAATAGGAGAATAGGATTTGGTGAGTGTTAACTACTATTCTAAAGTGTGACAGACTATACAGCTATACTAAAAGTCCATATTTAATACACAACTATATTAGAATCTACAAAAAGCTAAAAATCCTAACAATCCTTAGACACCAGGGACATCAGGCAAAGCATCACCAGCGAGTTGAGGGAGGGGATTGTCCCACTCTGCTCTGCACTGGTGTGGCCTGGAATATTGTGTGCAATTTTGGGCACTACAATATAAAAAGGATATTCAGCTATTAGAAAGCATCCAAAGAAGAGTCATGAGGAGGATGAAGGGCCTTGAGGAGAAGCCATATGAGGAGTGGCTGAGGTCACTTAGTCTGTTCAGCCTGGAGAAGAGGAGACTGAGGGGAGACCTCATTGCAGTCTTCAACATCTTCACAAGGGGAAGTGGAGAGGCAGGTACCAATCTCTTCACTCTTGTGACAAGACTCAAGGAAATGGCATGAAGCTGAGTCAGAGGAGGTTTAGGCTGGATACCAGGAAAAAGCTTTTCACCAAGAGCGTGGTAAAGCACTGGAACAGGCTTCCTAGGGAAGTGGTCACAGCACCAAACCTGTCAGAGTGCAAGAAGCATTTGGACAATGCTCTCTGGTGCATGGTGTGATTCTTGGGGTGTCCTGCATAGGGCTGGGAGTTGGACTCAATCCCAATGTATTCCTTCCAATTCAGCAAATTCTATGTTTCTGTATTATATCATGTCAGTTTTGCTCAGAGGTAAGATGACACTAGGACTGTGACTCTTTTCAGTCCCTTCCCTTCCTTGAGAACCTCTCCTGCTCTGGAATCTAGAAAGAGTTTTATAAAAGGATTCAGGCATCTCATCTTGAGTAGTTTGATCTCAGTAGTTTTCTCAGGAATGTAAGAAAATTCAGGCTCCTTTTTCTTCCTTCACTTGGGGTCATATAGTGTGTGTTACAGTCCAGTCCTTGTAGAACTGAGAGATCAGAATGTGTAGCTCAAATCAGAGGAATTAAAATTAGTAATATACCAGGATCAGATCATTAAAGGGCATATCCATATTTTATGTACATATATTTTATTTCTTTTTTTTTAACGGAGTACAGATAAATATGTGTGCAGTCTTTTAGTGGAATGGATGAGAGAGCAGGAAATGAAAATATTTTAATATAAAATTGTGTTTCAATATATTGTGTTTTCACAGTAATAGGAACATAAAAAAGGGGAAATGTTAAAACAAACAAAAAACAGCTCCTCTTTCTAACTTTAATTGCCTAACTTTAGGAGAATCGTCAAGTCAACCAAGAAGCTGGGGTGTCAAAATGAGTTAGTGGGATCCTGAAGACCTGCACTAGTTGCTGAACTCACAGTATTACATCATTGTAAGCATAGGTGCTAGGCTTCATTAGAGCAGCTCATTTTTATTTACTCATTTTTATTCTCTCCTCTTTCCACTAAAGCCAGCATTTTATCACTCCTCTTGTCTGGATGACTGTTTTCAAGCCAAGCAGGGAATTACTGCATTTAATTTTGCAGAAGCAATTGGAATGATGATTATCAGAGGTTATCTGGGAAAGGAAACATTATGAAATAGATTTCTGCCAACTCCTACACTTTTTTGCAGGTGCGGAGGGATGTGACTACTTCCCTCACGCAGACCTCAGTGCTGCTCTGAGCTGTCACCAATTCCTTCTATCTCTGAGACTTCTTGACTGTGTGAGATGCCTAAGAAGAGGTTGGCTGGAAGGAAGGTAACAAGAAGGGCTTCATCTTTTATATTTGCATCTGTCAAATTGCTGAGGACAGAAGCATACTCAGTTGAAGAGAGATGAGCTAATCTCCCAATATATTCTTTTTATCTTTTGGGTGGCTATGAGTACATGACTCATATTTGACTATTTTAATGTAGACAGCAATCAGACATTGGCCAGCTTTATTCAGGCTGCTATTCATTTCTTAACTTCTCTAGGTTTAAGGCAAGTCAAGAAGTCAGATTTAGAGCCTGATTAAGGCATCTACCGACAGACTAATACCACTGCTAACTGTAATGCAAGGTGTCTCACAATATAGTTAATGAAGTCAGTGCAGAAAGCAGAGATGAGAGAGCAATTCAGCTCACCTTAAAGTGAAATTAAACACCTCCTTTATGAGATTTAGCTGCCTAAAAATAAGATTATTGAGTCACTTTATATGCTTTGAGTTTCCCCAACCTACACAGATTCCAGCTTCCAATTGAGACTTTTTGATTGTAAACCCCTGTGCCACCATGGACATTCACTTGTCTATGGTTGATATTCATCAGTCTGTGCAGAGATAGTGTGAAAAACTGGGCATCTGAAAAGCTACTAAGATTTCATGTTTAGATGGTTCCTGCCCAGTTAGCTGAATAACTCCCTAAGTTTAGTAGGTGCTAAATCTCTGTAGGTTATAATGGGAATTTTAGAAGCATGACCTTATTTTAGCTGAATACTGTAATGGTATTCAATATCATTTGAGAAGCCCTAGAACATCTTAAACACAAGTAAAAGTCTGGAGATGTGACAAAGACTTGTCAAAGATGTGCTCTTTTCAGGCCAAGCAGAAAGTCTCAAATGTCTAAGTGGACAGTAAAGGCCTACATGCAGACAACCAAATCAAGCTCTCACTCATGCGTACACATCTGCATATGGTCTCCTTTTGTTCAAATGCCTTAAGGTAGAGTCCACTGGCTGGCTCCACTGAATAGAAAGATTTTCAGATTGAAGATCACATTACCTAGCCTTCAAAGTTTAGTCCATTTCCTATGTGATAGACTATGTCCTAAAATCTGCATGAATTTAAGTAGCATTTTGTCATTTATGACATCCAAATGTCTCTCCATTACAAAGAAACTCTGTCAGTCTGACTATTACCATTGATTCTTGTTAGACAGAGTCAGTTCCTTTGAAGATGTCCTAGAAAGGAGACAATTCTGACTGCCTGTTTCCTACCTCAACTAAAGAGGAGTGCTTTGTTGTTTTCCTTGCTGTCCTACTGTGATATCACAATGTAATCTTCAGCCAAGTGAAGACAGAAGTTTTGAAAAATCATTACTGTCCTCATAAACAGCTACGATTGCTCATCTTCCTGAACATATTAGCTCTTTCTCAGTTTCAGTGACAAGTCTTCCCTAAATAATACTGTAAGGTCGTCAACTTACTTAAAAACTTGAAACCTATTAAATAATATTTTCCTTGTAATTATCTCCCTTTCTGTTTTATGATGGGAAGGAGAAAATGCATCTTTCAAAGCTCAAACTGCAAATTATATTTTTGCTGCTACATACTTAGAGAGAGGATGCCTACTGTACTTATAGTTTCAAAAGTGTAAAACCTACAATATTTGAGCTGTTAATGTAAATTTGATGTTCCAGCCTAGTAAGAGAAATTTTTGCAGTACTAAAAGGCCTCAAACTGGGGTAACATGCCTGTAGCCCACGGAGGCACCATAATCATTTTTGGCTTCATTAAACGTTTTTGATATGTGTGGGCAAACAAATTAAATTATGACATATAATGCGTATATTTGCAACTCCATAAAGTTTATTGTTTCATTAGCAGGTGATTCAAAGCGTTATTTCACAAATCCAGCCAAAATACAGAAAAGAAGGTAATCCAACAAAGTCTCAAAAAGGCTGCTTCTCAGACAAAAAGCAAAAGAAGATTGTGAAACATATAAGCAGCTCTTGAGAAATACTTTCAAAGACAATCTACTCACACGCTAATTTTTTTTTCAAAACACAGCTGTTGGTGAGGGGAATCTGTGAAGAGGTGGACTGATAGGAGTTATATTTTGAGATGAGTATGTTTATTCCCAACGAACACAGAATAAGTGCAAATGCATGTGGAGAGTCCTGTCTCCCTGAGGATGCGCTTCCATGCTGAGGGTCAGACAAGACATGGTGCTGTGCCTTGCTGCCAGCCAGACCAGGGTCTGGGTCCCCAGGAGCATTCTGCAGCACCTTCAGTTTGACACTTTCTCCAGAATTAAAATGGAGGAGAAACTTAATGGAGGATCAAACTTAAATTAAAGATCCTTCATAGGATCAGACAGGCTCACATGTTCTCCTTATTGTCTACAGATAATTATTTGTTCTGTTGCTCTGATTTTCATTTTCCTGCTCTCAGAGAAATAATCAGATTCTCTCACTGGACACAGGTGTTAGCTAAATACTGATTTAATTTTCACAAGATTGGCTACTGTTCTTTCTTCCTCTGCTGCTCTGTTATACACTGTGGGAAGGAGGAAAAGGAAAGTTAAACCTACTGTTCTCAGTCTGAAGGAGGGGGCCGTACTCTGATGCCCTC
This sequence comes from Neopelma chrysocephalum, assembly GCF_003984885.1. NCBI lineage: Eukaryota > Metazoa > Chordata > Aves > Passeriformes > Pipridae > Neopelma > Neopelma chrysocephalum. Next base: position 4,729,221 of record NW_020897692.1, read on the forward strand.
TCTAGAAAATAATCTGAGAACAAGTAATCCTAGAAAATAAAGCTACTGTCATGCAACCTCCATGAAATTCACAGAGAGGGCCTCAGGTTGCTGCTGGAGTGATGAGGCCAGGTATAAGGGTCAAGCTTAGTCCCACCTTTAAACTGGGATACTGCTGTGTCTTAGTCACACATTATCCGATTGGGCCTCTGACAAATGCTGCCGTAGGTTTTTTAATAAAAAAAAAACAGACAGAAACTGAGCTACAAGTAACTACATTTAAAATTGTATTGAGTACCATATAATATTTAGTAACTAAAACATTCATCCAGGTGTAGTGGGTTGACCCTGGCTAGATGCCAGGCACCGACCAAAGCTGTTCTATCACTCCTCTCTGAAACTGGACAGAGGAGAGAAAATATAACAAAGGGTTCATGGGTTGAGATAAGGTCTGGCAGCGATCATTCACCAAACACCATGATGGGCAAAACAGACTCAAATTGGGGATATTAACTGAATCTATTACTAAAAAATCAGTGCAGGACAATGAGAAATAAAATGAATCCTAAAAAGCCCTTCCTCCCACCCCTCCCTCCTTCCCAAGCTCTAACTCTTCCTCCCCAAGTGGTGCAGGAAGGTGGGGAGTGGGGGTTATGATCAGATCATCACAGGTTGTTTCTGACGCTTCTCAGGGAGAGGAGTCCTTCCCCCAATCCAGCATGGGGTCCCTCCCACATGCAGCAGTGTCTCTGCTGGACATGGAGAAAGCTTCCAGCAGCTTCTCAGAGAAGCTGCCACTGTACCCCCCCCACCATAACTTGGCCATACAAACCCAATACACCAGGGACCTGAAGACATGAATTACATTTCCTCCCCAGCTTTAGAAGTTCAGATGCACAGCTCTTCATCATGAAAAACTGAAATGTACGAAAAACTGAAATGTACTTCACAGAGAATGACCTGGAAATTTCTATTTTAGTTGAGTGTGAAATACTCACTTTTCATCATACAGAATCTTGAATCACAAAAACAAATGTAATGGCTCTTCATGCAGAGGATAAGGCAGAGACCAATATGTTCTGTGGGCAACAAATACCTTGTCACGCATCTCCATTTGTAAATGTTACTTCACTAATGCCTTTGTCTCCAAGACAGAAATTCATCTTGTTTAACTTTACCCTTCTAAAAATTGTTTACTCTGTGTAGTCAATCAGAGGCAATAGCATTTACAAAGAGTGATCAATCTACTTACTGATTCTGTAGGTGCCTATTCTTCCTTTTGACTACATAGTTCAACACCATCCTTGGACTGGCCATGAAGAGATGGGATTCAGTGGCTTAAAAAAAAAGCATGTGATGCCACTTGTGACTCCTAATTGCAGGAACTTGCGATCAGCTGAAAGATACTACACAAGATGTAAGAGAGAAAGCAGAGAGAGGGAGATCAGGTGAGATACTCCTGAAACTAGATGCCCAGCTGGGCAACTTAGACCCATTTCTAATTTCTAGACAGCTAAAGATGGTTGAATCAAACTGAACTCTAAAGATCTAAATCATTTTCCCAACACTATACCAACAAGAAGTTAACTTTACCTGTCTACAGCAGCATCAGCAAGGCAAGAGGTCTAAATAAAAACTATATTTTCTTCCAAGAACAGAGTTTAATGACAAATTACTTCAAAGATGTAAGTTCAAAGATGCTGTATCATTCCGGCTACTCACATTGTTTTTGTAGCCTGACTTGCCCCTCAATGCCTCCCATTCATGGTGGAAGCAGGCAGGATTGTACTCTTAACTTTCCATGTGGTATGTTCTGTCCAAATCTAATACCACAAGCACTGCAAACAGCAGCCATGAAGAAATTCAGGAGTTAGTTAGGCCCACTGACTTTCTGGTTTTGGGTTACCTAATGGTGTTTCTAACATTTCCAGATGTATGCTTTGTATGAAGAATAGTGTTCTTTCTGTGGTGACACTGGTTAATTATCTAAAATAAAATAAATTTATTTTATTTTCTAAGAATGACTAGTGCACTAGAAGAGCTTCTGCTACATAAGACCTGCTACTGAACCTCAACAGGCAATTTAGAGATAACTAAAACCAGCCAGAAATAATTCTACAGGTCTTAAATGTGATTCTGAACATTGAACTGCTTTCCTTCAACATGATCACTTCAGTCTCTTATCCATGCTACTATTCATACTTTGACCTTTAGGCATGTGCTTTATTTTTCCTTTTAACAGGAAATTGATGAATCCATCTTGGATTGTTGGATTTGTTGCCCACCAATTCTGAGCAGTAAATTTCATTGCCTACCCACTAAAAATTCAAATAATTAGATGCATCATATGCTTTTTTTAAAACTAAGGCAAATTTTTTGGAGGTATTCTTCAAAAGCCAAATCAACAAAACTGCCGCATAGGAATAAAATAGCATATCTATAGTTTGCAATGTAGAAGGAAAACAGCCTCCCAAAGATATGTAGCATAATAAAAAGTACAAAGTAATAAATATATAAAGACTATAAAAAATAGTGAAATGTTAGTGTGATGTTAAGTAACAGCTCATAGTAAGTAAAATCAAAAATGACCACAGTAATAGAAATCACATTTTTAAAGGTCAAAGTTTTCTATGAGATTAATGCGTAGCCATATTCTTCAGTCTTTTCTCATCTTAGGACTCATGAATTCCAGTTGGGAGTGCACCTTGATCAAGACTAAACAATACTGCCATAATATTTTAGAATTATCACAGACAAATCCTACAGAAATAATTGGTCTTTGTAAGGCAAGAGGAGAGGCATTCAAAGTCCTTATCAGAACTGCTTTTCTACAGTTCTCTGAATTCAGATATTAAAAAGACTAGCTTTTGCCAATTAACTGGAAATACAGTGATTTCCAATATTCTGATACGAATCTTATGTTAGGCAGGACTTTTTCTAAGACAGTCGAGTTTACACACTTCATTTCCCAAAAGATAGTGGGTTTGCACAAGAGATACGATGAGCTATGGCAACATAAAGATATATAAAACTAGAAACTGGGAGTATGTCACAGTCTTTTGTAATGTATGCATTTCAGACATCCTTATCACATTTACATGAGCTAGAAGTGAGATACTGAAGACAAGGCTTTTTATACAATTTTTAATTTATTTATTTTTATTCTAAGCTTCTTCAGTTAAGTTACCTCTTACAGATAGCGAATTTTGAATATATCTTTAAGAAGGAAGCTAACAAAATGTGTAATTATATATTGCAAATTGACTTGTGATGGCAAATTCAAAGAATATGAATCTTCTGGTAATAATTTTGCCTGAGTAATTTATCTGGTAGTTCAGTGCTCACTTTCAGTGGTAGGGATCACCAGTGAGACATTAAAGATTATTATGTGGACTGCTTTGCTGTGAGATGCTCCTGCAAAAAAATAAAACAAAACAATTTTAAGAGGAATAATGCTGATTTAGAATCCAATTGAGGCAAGCATCATCAGATCTCACATATCGCAGGCCCCCAAATGTATCAGGGTGTCCTTTGTAAATAACATTAGCATGTTTGGCATACTTGTGAATTTGCAACCTATTAAGTCAAGCTGTAAAGCCTGTGCCTGTTCTCAGCAGTAGACTTGACAATGAATGCAATGTATCTGAAAGGGAAAAGAATGAATTCCCTATACTCTGGCTGTTGAAGCTGCACAAGGACACTGGGCATTTGTGTGGGCGTGGCTGAAGGACCAGGAAGCAAAGCCTTGGATAGAAATGAATGTTTTGATTTACCAAAATATTCCCTTTGTCTTCAGTTCAATACCTTGCAAAAGAAGGGGAGGGCAGCTTTTAACTGTCAAAACCTCACCTTTTAAGTTTAATGTGCCTGTTAGGTGACTGAATTAGCTGACCTTCAAATCTTTCCCTACACATAGATATTTGAGTCACCTTGGATCTATCCTGTAGGTACTTATGATAACAACCATAAAATCTCACACAGGAAGAAACAACATCTTAGATTTCCACCCATTATTCTTCATTCACATCTGTCATCCTCAGTCTCTCAGCCTTTAGGATATCACTATCCATCTACATACTTCTCAGGATACTTTTTTTGGGTGATGAATTAAGCTCTCTGACCAGAAGGGTACAGTGTCATGTTGCTGTTTAAAATAAAGATTGTCTTGATGAGGTGTAGTTTGTCTCAGAGACAGAAAGAAATCACTGTTCAATTTCACAGAAGGGCACTATGCCAGAGGGAATATCTTTAGGGAAGGTGAAAGTATGTGTCTTTCAGCTCTTTAAATCCAAGCCACTAGTTATTACTGCTGGATTGGTTAAACAGGTCATGAAACCAAGTGTCCTTGCCTGTAACAAGCAGGCATGGTAAATGTTTTACAGGTTCGTGCACCTACATTTGTTATGAACTTTTATTTCTTGATCTTTGACAATTACACAAAGTTTCAGTTTACTAAATAACAAGAAAAAAACTGCAGGAAACATCTTCAATTTCTTTTTTCATTAACTGTCTCAAAAATCCCAATAATAGTTTTTGCATTTGAATCAAGTTTCTTGACAGACATATGGTCATAACAGAGAAATCATTCTAGTCAGTAAAGCCCTAAGCTAAGCCAAAAATAATTTGATCATTTGTAAGTCATTGTCACTCAAATGTTTTCTCAATATGGCTTAATTATAATTCAACACAATGTTAAGCTTCTGGGAAAAGACCTCCATTAAAAGGTACTTCCTGGGAAAAGTGGGAAATCGAGAGCTCTCAGCTAGCATTGCACTTTATTATTCATGTATAATTCTTCTGCACCACTGAACATCTGCTAATAAATTTGATTCAAGTTTCCATGATAGCTTTTGCCCTCATCATTCAATCTCTGCATGAGCTTGTATCTGATGAGAATTGATGTTATTTACTTATTGCTGAGAATTCTTATCCTATTAAAAATTTATCCCATAAAGTCATCAGGTAAATTAAAGTGTTTATAGAGAGCCCCCATCCCCAATTCTAAAAATAAAATAATAATCTTGATTTAGAACAGAATTTCTGTATATCCCTGAAGCTAACTGACAGATGGTCACCTTGGCTGTATGCTGCAGTAGTGCAACCTTACATTTATTAAGTGTTTCTGATGCAGAAGGTGATCAAGAGCATCAGAAGCTATTACTTCTAACTCCAAGTTTTGTCAATCTTCTTTTCCTTTGTGCCTCCACATTTATAGATAAGCTAAATCCAGATCAAATATAAAAGTTCTTTTGAACAAGTACAGATCTGTCATATTGATTTGGTGTATTTGTTCCATATGCTATAGCTATTTTCCATATGGTTGGACCATGGAATTGTGGGTTTCCTAAGTTCATTCTGAGATCTTCCTCTGAATCACTGTTTGCCCTTTAAAGGAGTCACTAGGCTTATCAAAAATGCTTACCAATGTTTCTATTTAAGCCAAGCGTTTATTATTGAATAATAATAATCATAGAGCCTTAATCATAGAATCATAGAATATGTGGAGTTTGAAGGGACCCACATGGATTATTGAGTCCAACTCCAGGCCCTATGCAGGACACCCCAAGAATCACCATGTGCATGAGAGTGTTGTCTAAATGCTTCTTGTACTCTGTCAGGCTTGGTGCTATGACCGCTTCCCTGGGAGCCTGTTCCAGTGCCCAACCACCCTCTGGGTAAAAAACATTCTCCTGATATCTAATCTAAACCTCCCCCAACTTGACTTCACGCCATTTTCTTGAGTCCTGTCACTAGTTATGAGAGTGAAGAGATCAGTACTTTCCCCTCTGCTTCCCCTCAAGAGGAAGTTGTAAACTGCAAAGAGGCCTCCCCTCAGTCTCCTCCAGGCTGAACGAACCAAGTGACCTCAGCTGCTCCTCATAAGGCTTTCCCTCCAGACCCTTCTTGCATTCTTCTTCTTATAAATGCAGTAAAACTAACTCATTTTGTGTAGTTATGTGACATAAAACTTTTGAATCTCTCAGAAAGACTTACTAGAAAGGTCTGAATGTAAAATCAGACTTCCAGGATTGTACATGATAAAAGGGACTATTACTAAACCTAAACTAAACAACTAAAGTAGTCAACTAACAGCAAATGCTAATTTTGTCCCCAAATATTTATTGTACAGAACATCAGCATACATAGGAAAGGGTAGACAGTGTTAACTGGGTTCTGCTTACCGAAAAGTGCATCAGGAACGGTTAGACACAGATACAACAGGGCTAGCTGAAGTGGTCATACACTGACCAGTGACTCAGCCAGAATGAAAATTCCAAGCCAAGAAGAGAGGGGATGTTTTCATCCTCTTTGCAGCTTCTCTTCCCTTTCCCAAGGTAAACAAAATTGTGCAAGAATCGCAAACAGCCCTTTCCTTTCATCCTGATCAATTTATTTTATGAATACTCTAGCTTTCATTATAAGACCATTCAACAACCCGGAATATATTACCTAAAATAATCACGTAACATTGCTGGAGCTACAGTACTTACTGTGTCATGAGGAAGGAAAGGTTAATTATTGGGCTGCACCACTGTCACAAATTTTGCTATCTGAAGTAGTGCTGAAAAGGTAATGCACGAATTGCAGTATGATTTAGCATATTTCATTTCTGGGCTTATTAAGTTTCTTTTTCTATTTTCATTTTCAATTGCTTAGGCTTTCTTTTGCACACCTCTTTTATTCTCTTTTTAGATTATTTTGCAACACAGACACTTTTGAAACACACAAAAGAAAAAAGTCCATTGCATTGGCAATTACTCTATCCCCTACTGTCTCTGAGACAGGTCATTTAGCCATCCTGTCTAGTATACATCTCTACACATGCAATTTTATTTTTTTTTTTAGTAGCACGTTGCAATAGTTATTATATTATATCCCTCCTTGGGATTACACTGCTACAGCGATATTATTAAGTGCGTTTGGTTGGTTGACTTGATCCTAAAATTGTTTTACTCTTCAAAATTACTGCTAGGAGAAAAGATCTGAAAACATTTGAGGCTTTGTTTATTGCTGCTGTTTAATTATGTATTTGAGATCAAAGTACATTCTACTTAATAATAACTAGCCAGATCAGAAATTAAGAATCTATCTAATGTGAATCTATTTGTACTTTGTGTCCACAGCAACCTCACTGATCCTAGAATCAGCTTTTATAATTAGATTGTAGGCATCATATGACCTTTTGTATAATGTGAGTATTACTGCAGATATTGCATAAGAGGTCTGGATATAGTCTTTTTATGAACTTTCTTAATTTGCAGTTTAAACTAACTGTTTTATTTTTTGTACCATACTATGCCTTTCTGGTGCATAAATACCTCACACTGGTTTGATAACCTGTAAATTAAGCATCAATGTAATTAACCAGTCCAGATTCAATGTTGGCTCCATTAGGTTTTACAATTAGAAGATATCCACAGATCTTATTCACCCAAATTTTTTTCCAGATCTGGAGCAATTCATAAGCTGCAGATGAATTCATAAGGTTTCATAGAAGGACAGATCTCTAGTGGGTTTGATTTCCTACTACCTTACTCCTATAGGTAATTACACTGATGCAAAGCACAAACGTTAATAAATCAGAATAAAAGCATTTTATACCCACTTTGGACTTGGCTACATCTTTATCTATAGAAAATAATGAGTATTCAGATCCTTTTTTCTTTCTTTGATATAGGTAAAAGAATACAGTGAGAAGACTGATCTTCTTTAGCTTTATAACATCTTTACACTTAGTGATGCACTCATTTTATTGGAAAATTAAATATCATGTCAAAATGGAAGAAAGGCTGAGGGTCTGCAAATAATTACACCCATATGAAAAAAAATTCATATATTTAGCATCAGAAGGTTTTCCTCAAAGATATCTATGGTGATGTTCACAGCCAGTTTCTGGCTATTCTGCACTATTTCTGTGGCACAGGGCATTGAATTGATGGAATATAATTTCTCCTGACTAGTGCAAAGAGTTAAATGCTTTCTAGAATGACCCTTTTCTCAAATACAGACTGTTTATTTAAATTTGTCAAAAAGTGATAATGGAGGACTTGTGAGGGAACAGTCCCTTTTATTTACATGTCTGGCATTCTGGAAATCAGTTACTAGTAACTACAAGCAATTATGATAAAAATGCCATTTAGGAAAGTTTCTAGCAGTAATGATAATGAAGCAATGAAATAGCTTGTCTGGGGACATTGTGGATTCTCCACTACTGGAGGTCTTTAAGAATAGGTTAGGCAAACATCTGTCTGGAATATCAGCACAGACACATCTTTAGCAGGGAAGTAAAATCATAACAAAGTGCCTTTGCTTAAGGTCACAGCCTGCCCCAAAACAAGCAAAAATAGAGGTTGTAATGCCACTGTACAAAATGAGACCAGCTACATGAACTCTCTACAGGTCACTGACAATATCTCCACATGCAACAATTTTTCTCTGACTTGTAGAAATGGTTAAGCAATGACAGTAGCTTCATGGGTATGCACTTTATGTAGTGTGAAGGTTTTTTTGCAACATACTGAAGTCCTTGATCTGCACAGGGATCTGGGGAGGCACAGTACTGCCACTCAGGTAACAAAGGAGGATGGTTGTGCTCTTACTTCTCTGTCTCTCTTTTGAAGAGCAGCCCAGCTTGCTGCCCTGCCTGTCACACTGAGTACTGCTTCCAGGTTTTAGTCCTAAAAATGATCACTTTTATAAAATGTGCAAGAGCACGTTTACAACGGCAGTAATCCAGCAAAGTATTCGTTATGAATAATTAAACTGAAACTACAGTTGTCAGAAGCATGAGCAAAGTATATGTTGTTCATTATTACCTATGCATTTTCTGTTCACCTCCTGGGCTACTCTAATTTGGCAAACCACAGTGGGATCCTGACTCTATCCGCTTCTAGGATCACCTCAGAAGAGCCTCCTGGTGCACACTGTGGGCAGACATCATAACACTGACAACATTACTCAGTAGCAAAGAGAGGGTAGGAGTGCTTTCTGAAAGGCCGAGTGTGGTGCTAGTGTGCAGGAGGGGATGTCCTTTTCAACTGCAGACTACAGTCATAAATTTTCTTCTGGGCGCAAGCTGAATCTTTTGGAGTTTTTTCCTGCTCAACACAAGCCTAGAGAAGGCAACTCAGGGTGGGAAAATTAGGCTCTGGATGGGGAGGAGTCCCCCTCTACTGCCCGCAGAAGATGCCTAAGCAACATTCAGTCTTATTAAGCCAGAAGTGCTGTGTAGTTTTACAAAGAGTTTAGATTTTTTAATAGTCACTGCTTCACGTTTCTGCTCTTGCACCACCACTCCTTTCCCCAGCCATCTTGTATTCACATAGGCGCATGGGGTACCAGGTTAATAGGACGATGCAAATTAAAATTAACTTTTTTGTTTAGAGCTGGTCAGTTTTAACAGATCATTATCTGCCCACCAAAGATCATAACAAATATTTACTTCATCCAAAGTGGAAATGCCTGTAAAGACCCACTGCCAAAAAGGGGGAGAATGAATTAAAACACCTTTAAAATGTGTGAAGTTACAGCATTTTTCTCCTTGAATCCATTCCAAAAATTCCAGTTACTGTCCCTTATGCCAAATATATCTGCTTTCTTCATGCTTTTTAATCCCTAATGAAATTGCCTCGGTCAAATGCCTGTAACTCAGACTCTTTACATCAGACCAAGAAGCTTAATTCTCATAAACCAGTGAATCTCAGTTGCACTGAAATTTCACTGAAGACATTGCAGTTGTAAAAATGATGTGAGAGAAGAATTAAGCTCTGTCCTAAAGTACTGATTTATTTACTGTGTACAAATTTTAAGGCATTTATTATTTATAAATACAGACATGCAAAATATCCTCTTTCTGTCTGTTTTTGCAGAAATTGGGACCATGTTGTTATTTGCTTGTTCAAATATAATCTGTGATTGCATTCAACAAATAACACAAAAGAGATAACTTAGAAATTTTTTCTCAGTTTATTTAACATGAGGAGGCTCATTCCCTTTGACGCATGCTTTGCAAGCATTTTCCCTAATCTTATCTGATACTGTTGATTTAACTGAGAAAAGTCACTCTAAACTAATGACATGTGCATCTTTTGTAAAAAAACCCAAAATAATGTAATTAAGACTGTGTAAAGCAAAGAAAAAACAACAACAAAATAATCACAAAAGCAAAACCAGCAGAAAAATTTTTGAATGCCCAAGCAGAACAAAGGCACGTGCAAGTCTACAATTAAAAAATACCACAGTTAACATACAAGTACGTGACCTGTAGATGATCTAATTTTAAAGAAATTACGTTATGGTATCTTGATGGGGGGGATTGTGGAAATAAAGGAAAGAGGGAATGAAAGAAAGCTGTTCTAACTCCCAAAGGTTTATTCATAACGAAATAATTTTATACCACTCTTATCTCAAACATTAAAAATGGGTCATGGGCTTAGTGGAATATCACTGAAGAGGAAGTAAAATGTGCTGAAATCTATTTCTGTATCATTAATGCTACAAATAAGGAAAAAAAAATCACCTTCATATGAAGTGTTTGCAGCACATTATGATATAAACCAGGGAAAAACTGAGGAGTCAGTGGGGGTCATTCCATTGCCTGTGCTGTCCACAGGGAATGGATCAAGCCTCTAAAGTTGAAGCCACTGGCAGCTCTCTGACTTTACTCATCAACAAAGTTATGTCTTTTGAATCGTCAGAGTTAATGCCAACAGTGATTGCTGCTGTGCTGTCACCTGTACAAGCCAGTAGCTCTTCTTGGAGGGAGAAGAAAGAACTCCTACTTAGATTAGATTAAAGTTACCATGCAAAGGAATTGGTATGAACAGCTTCAAGATACACAAACCTTTATCTGCCTTTGTAAACTACAGGACTTTTGAATGGCATTAGATTGTTGAATAGCGAGCCAGAACACAGACCTACTGGTTTTCTTTTCATGCAAAGGCCTAAGAAAAAGCTTTTCCTATCCAAACAGAACTACAAGAAAAGATGCAGAGTAGTTTTGTGTCATCTATATATAAGATTTGTCCTCCAATCTTCAATATGTTATGAAAAAGGAAATGTGACCTTTTTCTGAGCACAGAGTAAAGATGCCAACATGATTTCTCTCAGTTAGAAAACATCTTTTTGTTATAATATGGAACTAATGCCAACGGTCTAGGCAGTTTAACCCCACTGAAATCCAGGGTACAGTTGTCATCAAGGGACTGAAGGAAAAGAAAAGCATGAAAATATTCTCTGACCTAAAGTAGAATGATAGAAAACAAGGAAGCTCCTTTAATCATCTTTTTGTGTTTACTGTTTGCAATTAATTTCCCCAGAACCATGTCTGTTATTGCTAAAAATGGTAACTATGCACAAGAATAGCTAGAAGGAATAATTCAGCTATGTTTGAAAGAAAAATTAGTGAATTTTTCAAATTCAAAATGTCATTTTCAATTCAATTCAATTTCTAAGAATATGTTATATCCCAAAAAACTTATTTTTTTATTAGTAAGACTCGAACAGTAAACATATTTTGTTTACCTGAGTAGAGCAAGAGTTGAAGTCCCAGCGTGCAAAAATCCCACTCTTTTTATTCATTTTTTGTTGTTATGACGTCCTTGTCTCTGTTAAGGACAAAGTCTTAGTCCTTGTGTACCCATGAAAGGGTTAAGGAGACCGTCAGTGTTTCTACAATGTGCACATACTGTAGTCCTTTGAAGGTTTGACACCCTTTTGTGCCCTAGTACATATTGTAGAGCAGATATACAGCAAAAGGGCAGACATATATACACAGAGAGCAATATGCCCTTAGTCATTTTACTAAGTTGGTTGTTGACAGCAGCAACAGAGACCTAGAAGAAAAACGGTCACATCAAGTGATCATTTTCAGAAACATTTCAGTGTGCAGTGATAACTAGTTCTCTGCCTGGACTCTACCTGATTGCATATACAGGGTCAGGTAGTCACCATATGTTCTGCTAACAAACACTGTGCAGTCACTCGGGTAGGTTATAAAAGAAAAGAGAAACAGGAGCTTTTATAGAGAGAGAAGAATCATCAACAAATTCTCCTAAAGAAAAAAGAAAATATTTCCTTATTTTCTTCACTTATTTATTTCTTCTATCCTGCTTTTAGCCATATTTCTTATCCTTGAAAGAAATACTTTCTCAAGTTGCTATTCTGAAATGCCAGTAAAAATTGTAGATTTTTTCAAACATTAAAAGCTATTACTTTGATTTGGATGCCCTCTGAGATCACCCCACAATAAATGGAACTGACTGAAGAACATCCAAATCTTAAATCTTGCAAAGAACTAGAGTGTCATAGAGTGTCATAAGGTACTTCTTATTTTAGCATTTTTGTTAATTTTAATAGTGGAAGTGAAAATTATTTTAAGACTATTTCATGTGCTACTTCAGAACAACCACATGTATGGTTGTTCTGCAAATGTCAGCAAAGGCACTACCAATTTGTTTCGAAATAATTTTAATGTTGCACAGTCAGGCAAGTTGTTGCAAAACCCACAGAGAGTCCTGTAACAGCCAATTAAAGATTTTTTCAAAATTCTGCCTGCAGCAAAATCATCTTTCTGGCCATTTGAATCTTATTACATCTCATGCATCTAAGTATCTCAAAGGGAAACACTAAAAATAAAGATGATATCAGATTAGTATTAAGAATCAGCAGTGGTCTTTAAGGTCAAGAAGAGTATCATCAGACATATGAGCAATGGGTATTTTATTTTTTCAAGGTTTGCCTCTGCATGAATTACCCTATAGAGCTCTAAGCATATTTTATATAGCATATTCAGGCCCTCATTCAACAAAAATTTACAGACATATTTCACTCTACATTTCTGAATATTCCCATAAGGCTGCTTCAGATGATTCACATCACAACTATTTAATATATCAGAACTATTAATATATCATAATATATGTTTTCCTCCTTCATTTTCTATTATGCTTTTTTCAAGATAGCTCAATAGATTATTTATTTTAAAATATAAAATGATCAAAGCAAAGTAGTTTTTAATTGTAGCTGAATAAAGGGTCCCTAATATAGCTAATATCCAGCATTCATCACAAAACAAGTATGTGACTGACTACACTGAAAAGCAGACTGCAGCTGTAAGCTGTATGCAGAGTATTGGGGGAATTCAGATAGTGTAAAGAAAGAGAATATGATACAACTCCTGATGACCGTCTCCACCACTTATGGAACCCCCACCAAAAACACTACAGTTACAGTGAGCTGGTAATTAAATAAGGTAAGTCTGATAATAACTAAAATAAGAACCAGTGAAATATTTTGAATTTTATGATAAAATAATGTAAATAATAAAGTGGGCCTAATTTCCAGAAAGTGTTTCAGAGACCTTCTGTTTTAATTTGGTATACATCATAGTGAATACTGAGAATCCTTTACTGAATAAAAATGGAAACTTCAACCTTATGCTATTTCATTCTCATGGGGGTTATAAATTGTGCTGCTGTAAAAGCTGATAATTCACAATAAACCTGTGACAAGTTTCATGAGAACAATCATAAGTAATCATGTGTTGTGAATAACGCAGCCACAGGTTGATTTGGTGCAAATCCATGAGTACACTTCAACATGCTTGGACAGAAGGAGTCGATGCTTTACGAATCTGTACAACAGAGTGTCTTGATTTTCTACAAGTTAACCTTATTCAGTCAATACTATACAATGTACACATACACCCAGCAATAACATCAGAACATTTAACACCAGTATAAGACTCAAAAATCCTTTTATGACACAAAACTTTGCAATTTGTAATCTTAATAGCAGTATTTCTTTATTACCACAGCTGAGAGCAAGCTTGCACACACTGACTGTTTTAATCAAGTCAGAGCATGGTAGTTTGTGTAAAAAAATGATGGGTTTGTGTGTGTGCATAAATACACACATATGTGCATTCATCTATATTTTATGTATACATATAATTACATTTAGAGTAAGATTGGTATTAGTACCATACACAGTCACTGAGAACAGAGCAAAGCAATGCGTAAAATTCAGGAAAAAAGTGATTTAGAGATTTTTATATGTGGAATTGTTGGCTTCTCACTGAGCCTTTTTTATGATATCTACTGACAAGAAAAAAATCCTTGAGGTAAAATATATACTAAGAAAGAAGGTAAACCATACAGAATAGCGATTAACTACAAACAAATAATCTCTAAGAGGACGGTCATCCACCGAACAATGGGTTTAAACAATCAACTAAGGCCAAATGTCTCCAATGTTTGAAAATATAAGAAAACAGCTAAGCACTCCTTCAATGTCACAGAACTGGGGTTATAGGTTAAGTTTAACTCTAGGCTTGTCATACAATTGTAGAATCATTTAGGAAGGAAAACGCTTTTATGACCATCAAATTCAACTGTTAACCCAGTGCTGCCAAGTCCATAACTAAACCATTTCCCTAAGCACTAAAAAAAATACACCTTTGTCTGCTTGGGGTTCTGTGATCATGGTTGAGGGCTCCATTTAGAAGAGGACACTGGTTTATCATCAAGTTTGTCCATGCCTGGTTTAGGAAAAAAAATTAGTTGGTAGAGACTGATGAGGTACGTCTGCTGGATATGGTCAGTTAAATTCAAGTCTCAGCACGATATTAGTCCAGGATTTGAGCTGATTTTCAGAGGCTTTGGATGACATTTAATTCCTGAAGTGGGGCAAGCACCAGAAGAGCTAGTGAGCTGCCTTTAAGTCTAGGCCAAATATGATATGATGAGCCAGGGTTAGCTTGATCAATAGCAACAGCCTCTGCGTTGAGGACTGAGGCCAGCAGGAGTTACTGTACTGTGTTTAAAGCCAGCTAGGATGGGATTTGACCAAGACTATAACATTTTTAATACTGTGGGAAGTTTACACTGAAGTGTCTTAATCTGTTAAGGGTAAAATTTAATGATTCTGTGAGTATTAGTCATAGTTTAAATAAGACCTTGGAGAGTTCCAAAATTAGAAATTGAATATTAAAAATACATGAAATCAATTCTTTCCTGTTCTTGTCACAAGGATTATGAAAAAGATGAGATTAAAATCTAATGTTTATTTTCTTATTATTGTGTGTTTTTCTGTAGGGTTTTCCATTTCAGCTAGGAATGGACCAAAGATTTTTCAAGGTATAATTCTTCCCCTTTCAAACACACACACACACACACACACACATGCACACACACACACACACAAAATAATAATTAAAAAAAAAACCTAAGACATCACATCCTAAAAGAAAAGAGAATGAGGAGGTCAGAAAGCAAATCACTTGCAGAGCTGCAAACAGAACTAATTTTCAAGACTCCCAATTCAGTGTCATGGCCTTCACTTTCTGCTTCTCTTTTACGACTCCTAGAGGCAAAGGAAGAAAAATTACATAAAGGACCATAGTTACAATTTACCCCTTGGAAAGTAGAATAATTTAGTTTGCAAATTTTAATTATGTCCTATTTTTTCACATTTGTTCAGCATTCTTGCCTAAAAAAACTTGATTATTTTTAGTATAACAGAAGTTCCATAAGCTTTCTATAACTTTTTTTCACTATATAACAGATCCTTTAAATATTAGATGTATATTTCATCTGGGTAAGTCTATTACCACCAACAAGGTATTAGTATACTTTGTACAATTCATTCCTAAGGCTCGATTCAGAAAAAGGAGGCCTGTTTGCAAGGTGCGAAGTCTGACAAGAAAACTATGATGATTATTGTTGGTTGTTCTTTGACATATTATTGTTATTAAAACATAGTTGGGTAATATTTTTCAAACAGATCTGGGGTTCAATTTCTTATAACTTTGCCAAATTTAAACCCGTTATGCTGAAATTTGCTGTGGCAGAGCTGTGGCTCATGGCAGACAAGAAAATTCATCAAATATGAGCAACTAAAGGATGACAACTTATCTCCCTACCTGTACTATCACTTACTCCATCATTTCAAATTTGATTAATGAATTTTCAATATTTTTTAATTTTTCAGTCCGTGCACTATTCTTTATTTAAAACATAGATACTACTATTCCACAGTATTTTAAGAACATGTGAACCTGCAGCTGTCTAGAAAGTCCTAAAATAGCATACTGATGATTACTTTAAGAACACGTTCATACGTCTGCACAGATAGAATCTGAGCAAAGGCCACTGATTAATACATGGTACTCTGAGCACCAGATAAGGAAGAAGTCCCATGGAAAAAGTAGAATGTGATCACTTTAATTACAGTGATAGGAAATTAACAGATCTTAAGTAAAGTTGCAAAGGGAGCCAGCTTTCCTCAATATTGAAGGAATATTGTCTTTGCAAACTTGGTAGTACTCTTTTGCCACAAGCTTTTCTCAGTATGAATTCCAGGAAAATATCCCTAAATTATTTTACATATAAAACTTGCAATTTGGAAAAAAATGTGTCTCTCTAAGCATCAGTTCATAAATACTTTTTGTGCTATATTAGTTAAAAAGAGTATCCATTTCATTGATTAGTATTCTGCTCTTATGTTCTCATCTAGATTCTACAAAAAAGCTTAGTCAAACTGGATGTTCCATGAATTTAAGATCTGTTATCCATGTGCATGCTACATTGGTGCATCCCAGCTGAGAGAGTGGAAGAAAAGGTAGGAGAGTAAAATGGAGAAAGTTATTGACTTAATATCAGTCAAGTTGATTTGACTTTCCTCCCATCTTCATAGTGGCCCAGGGATTCTGGGTGAAACAATATATGGTCCTCACTTGCTTTTCATCTTTCTTCCCAGAGTAGCTTCTAATGAGAGTAACAAGAGGAATGAATCATAATCAGAAAGCTGCAATTTTAAGAAAAATCCCTCACATGAAAGCTTGCCTCTCCAGCTTCAGCAGTATTCAAATAAACACACATATATTTGCATAAATAAGACATAAAGCTTGTAGATATAAAGCTAGCTTTCTGTCTTCAAACTAAATCTCAAGTCAAAGAAAAAAAGAGGAGAGGGAGACAGAGGGACTGAACAGAATATACAAAGAAGGCTTCTTCGGTATTACCTATACCTTCTGTGGTATATTACCTATCAAGGTACTCTTTCCGACCACCTTCTCAGTAGCGTTTCTGAGGGAAGAGTGAGGAACTACTATTTCAGTAGAACAGTCTGGAGTAGTCTTTTACATCCAAAAGTTTGATTCAGTAGATAATATCGTGGCTAATATATATACCTAACTAAGCTAACTTATCTAAAACAACTTCTCTGCTGTTCCAGATCAGGTGAATCAGTCATAATTAATTTTTCTGTTCATATACCTTGCCTCAGAAATGCAACCTTAATCCCTGTTTTTATCTACAAATACTAGCTAACCTGGATATGTCCCTTAAAACTAATAGAATATTAAAGGTGGATTTTGTGGATGTATTCAGTTGTAGAACTAAATTCTTTGGGGAATGCTTAAATATAGGTGTCTAGTCTCATTTCAGACATCATACAATATTCAAAATACATACATGCACCTGATGGATTGACACAGGAATTAGGGAGCATCTGTGTTCTTCAAATGCAGCAGCTGCAAAGCAAGTGACATAATCTAGGTGGGAATGTGTGAGCAACTGAATTGTGAGCAGGAGCTTGTATATAAGTCATTATATTCTTAGGATATACAGAAAGATGTCTTTGAAATATACCTGCAAAGAAAATGATAATTCATTACTATAGCAAGCATCAAGCATCAAGGTTACAAATTTTTTTCTTACAATTTTGTAAAATAGAAGCTTTCCTGAATTTTATTTTAAAGAAATATATCCTTTGAAAGTTCATAGTCCATTTGTTAAGATACTGACATAAATAGTGCTTTGACTTGGCCTTCCTCACCTCATTCTTACACAATGGGACTGTATCCCTATACTATTGCCAGGGTACCTTTCCTTGTTTCCATTGCCTGTGCATACGCCTCTTGCTCTTGAGTTTGGCCATCAGGTCCCGACTCAGCTGTACCGGTCTCTTGCCTTCCTTGCCTGGTTTCTTCTGCCTGGGGTTCACTAGCTGTTGTGCTGTATGGAAGATGTCCTTAATAATCTGCCAGCTCTGTCCTGCTCCCTTGTCCTTGAGGGCAGTTTCCCAGGGGTGTCCTGTTGACTAGCTCCTTGAAAAGATGGATGTTTGCATTTCTAAAATTATGGGGCCTAACCTTACTCCTTACCTGACCCATAAACTCCATCTGCGTGTGATCACTGCAGCCCAGACTGCCTCCAACCTTGACCTCCCCAGATGGCTCACTTGTATTCGTGACTGTCAGGTCCAGTATCACCTCCCCTCTGGTGGGGCTGTCTATTGTCTGGCTTAAGAAGTTATGCTCCATGCATTCCAGGAGTCTCTTGGGTTGTCTACAGATTTATATTTCTTAAAGCTTTGAGAGTTAAAGAAGCTGTTTCTTCCAAATGTGTGTCATTGTGAATATATTTAATAATTAAAGTTAAACAAGACTTAAAATATAACAGTTATAAGAGATTTCTTTTATTACACCTGGACCTTCCATGATGCTACAATTCTATCCTTGGGCTTTGGCTTGTTTTGTTTGAAACTGAATACGTATAACAATATATTTTCAACTTGAGTTTGGAGTCACTTGTCTTGAGGTAATTGGTGTCAGAAATTTAACATTATTTAAATGCAGTTTGGGATTTCATTTATTGTTAAAAATTTAAATATTTAAATGCTATTCAGCAAACCCTTTTACTGAAAGGTTAAATGATAAATATTTAAGTCAAGTATATTTAAACATAGTTTTTTTTCTTAATATGAACGGAAGGAAACATTGATCATTTAAAAAGAGCTTTCAGGAGAAAGACTAATAGATTACAGATCTTCACGTTGTGACTGAACACAAAGAATTGGAATCCTTCTGTTTGTTTCCTTTAAGCAAAATTTGGAAATATTAGTTTGTTCATATCTGTCACAATATAATTACATTAAGCATATAGATGAACAAATTAGAGTAATTAAAGTTTGCAGTTTAAACTCTGAATTGTCAGATTAGTTCAAATCAAAAGGAAATTTCTGAGGAAAGCATGTTTCTGACCACTGTATGATAGGAGAGGAACTGCTGAAAAAATGTGAAAGAAGTAAAAAAATCCTGCTTTTTCATGAAAAAAAAAAAAAAAGGAAAATTGAGTGGTCCAAAGAAGAGATAGGGCCTTTCTCTAACAGCATAGGTCTTTCTTGTAAAGCAATTACCTCCAGGTGTGATGGCCCCTGCAAAGAGAAATGCCGTATTTGGATGAAGAACTCCAGGTGATGGAGGGAAAATCCGTTGCTGTGAGTAGTATTTTTGCTGCTTTTTCCCCTTGAACAACAAAAAATCAGTGAGTCATCATGACAAAGCAGTGTTTTCCTCTTGCACTCTGATAAAAGGGTGCACAGATGCCTTGGCAGGATGCTAAGAAATTTCCTGCTGAGTTCTTCTGCCGTGGTTGACTTTACTTCCTGTCATTCTACACTAGAAAGATTTCTTAAACAGACAAGGACAACACCTCAATAAGATGCTGATCAGTCATGAGCAATTTCAGAAAATATCTCTAAAATAGTATTTGAATAGACATAAATAAGAAACAGTTATGACTGAATTTCAGTCTGAGGTCTCCTCATACTCCTCAGTGTCAGTTTCAGTAGCAGAAAAATGAGATTATGCTGAATCACAGCGTAGCCATCCAGGATTTCCCAGCCATCAGATCATTCTGTCAAAGTGCAGAACAATGAACCTTCATAACTAATCCAAGCTCACTCCACCAACTGTCAAATACAAACTTTCAGCATATAATTCCATCACTAAAAAGTAGTCTAACACTATTGCTTGTAACAGCCCCCTGCAGCCTGGCACCCTCTGATATAATCCCACTACTAGTGCCCACAGAAAAGAAGAGTACATCATGTAATTGTTTGTGTATGGACTCTGATAAGTAATGGGCATTAACTCTTGTGCAAGGTTCAGGATGCCAAACAGATTTTGATTTGAGTTTTTAGAGTAAGATATCACAGTCCAATTGAAAGCAAATGACTTTTTCAGCGTATCTGAATATAAGACTGTGTACACATGGCAATTACTTTGGGTTGAACAAAAGCAGACATTAATATTTTTATGAGAATAAGTCAGTACTATTATTCTCTGACATAGAACTGTACACTTTGGAAATATAAAAAAAATTATAGAGTTTTAATGAGACAGTAAAGAACTGAAGTGCAATTTAAAAAAACAATCAAAAGCAAAAAGACTGAAGAAAAAACAAGAAGGTATGAAAAATTATACTTTAGAATGAAACAAAACTAAAAATGGAACAAAAAATATGAAAGAAATGTGCTCATTAGAAGGTCAGCAACACCAAAATAAAAGCTAGATCTAGAAATAGGGAGAAAATTCAGGAGGATATAGTCTTTCAGGCATGTACATTTGTGTATCTTATGGCATATATAAAAATTAGTGACAGATTTGGATAACTGACCAGCCAGATCAGTTTGGATAACAGACCACTTTATCGTCTTGATAGGAATACTGCCTCTGGCTAACAAAATATGATGATAAGTACTCTGAACTGTAAAGCAAGAAATGGATAAAAATTAGACTAGAATTTCTAGAAATTCTGAACATGCTTCTAGTTAGATTCAAATGGGGAGAAGAGCTGTTCTGATTTCATCCTATAGAATTTTACAAAACTCTGGTCTTTCTTCAGGAAGAATCATATTTTCCATATGGTCATTTATCTTGTTGATATTGTTTCTTATTCCTGGTAGATCAGTCAAACATTTTAAACATAAGAAACAAAATAAAATATATAGTATATAAAATAGTAGCAGCACTAACATAAAATAGAAATAAAGTTATTTCATAATTAAGAAGACACTATCCATGGTCATGACAGGTGAACTAGCTCCTGTGGATGCACAAATGCAGTTATATCTGTTTTAGGGAAAGTATCAGAAAAACACAACAGATGTAAAGAAAATAAGATGACTGTGTAAAGGAATATCTCTGTACTGCTGTGTTCTTAACCAACAAGTAAGATATATGTAACAAAGGAGAGCATTTTGATCTGTTCAGATTATTGTTCCTCTTGCCAGAGACAGTTTCTATGATAAGCAACATCTTTAGAGAGTTGATGGGATTTTTACCTCCATAAAGAGTTTTCTCTTTCCCATCTATAAAAAAGCACGTGAAAAATAAAATAAAACACATCAGTTC
Organism: Neopelma chrysocephalum; assembly: GCF_003984885.1. NCBI lineage: Eukaryota > Metazoa > Chordata > Aves > Passeriformes > Pipridae > Neopelma > Neopelma chrysocephalum. The sequence goes on from NW_020897692.1 coordinate 4,750,399, forward strand.
TGCAGCTGCACACTAAATAACAGGCTAAATGGCTTTAATTTAGGTGACAAATTGGTATAATAATGCAATGTCACCCTCTGAGACTGCCTCACCGAACAACTGACCTCTTGAAAAAGAAGTTATAATCACTTTTTCCTTCTGAAATCTCTCAAAACTTGTGTTGAACTTTATTCCTTTTTCTTCTTTGCTTTTAGCATGTTGGTAGAGTAACAATGAACCCTACATCATATCTCTCACTACTAAGAAATCTTTAACATTGTTTACATCAGTGAAAAAAAGGCTCAATGTGTGAATTTGCAGATGCTTCTGAATCTTAAATGTTTTTTAATATTGTGATGGCAATCAGAAGCAAATGGACTCTGGTGCCCTCCATTCCAATAACTGTTACCTGAATTTTTACTGTTGATACTCGTTTTAATTGCAATTGTTTTTGTTTTTTTTTAATCAGTGAATGAGATATACATGAATTAAAAAACAATGTAATGGCTGATCAAATGAACCTGGCTTAACCCAGAACACTTTTCCAATAGGACTGGGGCAACCACCTCTTTTGTGGCATTTTTAGCAGGCTGTTCTTGCTTTTGGCTGCAGTAGACAAGGTACAATGAGAATAAAGAGTATCCTGTAAAAATGGAAGCAAGATCCCATCTGAATTACAAGCTAGTATGTCAAATGCTAATATCAGGGGTTACTACTTTTCTTTTAAAGGAGTTAAATTTAGGCATTAGCTGGAAATAAAGGCATGCATATTACTTTCAAAATTGGATGTGATGTAATTACATTTTATCCCACTTTCAATTCTCTGCCATTAGTTTTAGGTAAAAGGCTTTGAATTTCTATTCTTACACTGCTGCTCTCTACCACTGAAATGATCATGTTTTTAAGTAAATATGAATGCACAGAAAATTAGGAAAAGCTAAAAATAATTTATCTGGCACTTCAATACCTTCTGACATACCCATGAAGAAATTCTCTTTGGAGATGAACACTGATGATATCACTATTAATTTTCAAAGGAATTTGACATAACATTGATGTATGTAAATGCTTTTTCACATCTTTCCTTTCTAGACAGTGTTTTTATCATGAGCCCATGAGGAAGAAGTTTCACCACCAGAGCTGACAGAGTTGCCAGGAAACCTTGAATCCCATGTAGGTGTCTCTCAGCCCCACTTAATCCACAGGAGCTCTGGGATGCCTTATGCTCTCTGACTTGTTCAGAAATTGGTTTTAGGCAGGGAATTTATTGAGATCTGCCTCATTTAGTATCTACAAAGAACTTAGTATCTTGCAAATATGCCATACTATTCTGATCAACTTTGTGCATCACTCTGCTTTTTTTTTTTTTTTAAACATGAGGATGTGATCTGGTCCATGAAGATTAGCAAAGTTTGCAAGAACAAATCCCAGCATACCCTATTCTGTTACAAAATCTGTGCACATAAACCAGTAGAGGCTGGTCCTCCACGTTTTACCCCCTACTGACTGTATCAGTAGAGAGTTCACCCCCAGTGTGTAAAAGAAAAATGATGCTATCATTGCAAAAGGCAAATTTATAAGAGGTAAAGACATGTTATTTGCAGACTTTCTGAAACCTTACTTGAGCACTGTATGGTTTGCCGGTTTTCGGGTTTGGGCTGGTTTGGGTTTTTTTTTCATTTTCACTTATGACTTTGAACTAAGAAAGAAATATCTTCTAAGTAAATGGCAAGAAAAAATGCTTAAGGCACTGTTTTTCATTGACAAAAATATTTTTTTTGTAAATCTTTGTTAAGTGTCTTCCTTGTGAAGAGTGTGTACAAGTCTGATTTTATAATATAATGTCTTTACTTTGGCAAAAGCGCTAGTTTTCAAGAAAAAAATAAGGATTAGTTTACCTTTAATGTCGGCACTGGGAAAAAAATTAAGAAGTGGGTAGAGATTACCACTTTTAATATGTTTTCCCTTTGGTGTCAATTATTTCAAATCCATGTTTCAGATATTTCTGTAGAAGTGTGGTAGTCATTTAAACCATGAATACCCTTAAAGAGATCAAAGAGTACCAGAAGATTGATACATGCTGCAAAAATATATTCTTTTGCTTTCACTTAGTCTTCACAGACTCTTAAAGCAAAAGTGTCAGCAGAGCCCACTATTGGCATAAAAAGTGAATGCTTTTGTGTCTTTAACTCTTTGGATTTTAGATTTGAGTAGAATCATTGCAATGTAGAATAAACTATTTACAGGTAAGAAGCCTGACAATATAGATATCCATCCTATTTTTAGACAAAAAATGTAAACTTAATAATATACTGAAATTATATTTGGCTCACCAGTGGGGATAAAAGAGGTTGTTTAAGCTCTGGGCTCTGATGAGATCTGAGATTTGGTTCTGAGCCTTCAGAAAACCCAAATGCTTGGAGATTAATCTTCTTATGACAAAAATCCCTCCTGTCTTAATGCAGAATAAGCACAGCAATGGTCAAAACTCCAGCAAGTATCACTGTCATCAAAATTAGCAGTTTTCAGACTGATACATTTTAATTGTGATGCTCACCATTCTCTGATTCTGAAGTCTACTAATTGTGTGTTTGAATGCTTCAAAAGCAGTAGTCACTTTTAAAGACCTAGTTGCATTTTCTATGCACCAGCTGCATGCTGACTGCCTGCAGCTGATGCTGCACATGAGTAAAAGTTGTGTCACTATCAAGGACTTTACAGCCCAGTGCATAGATGAAATAGTTTAGGTACATAATATGCAAAATGATGATACATCTCTAGGCTACAGAAATGTTTCAGACAGAGAAGCAGAAAAGAAAGGTAGCATGGTTGAAATGTCCTCATACAGGATTAAACAGCTGAGAAGAGGTTGCTTGACAGAGGAAGAAAGAGAACAAATCCAGTAAGCTGCAAGATGTACTGCACAGGGAAAAGATACTACTAAGTGCTGCAAAAGTAAGAATGTGCAGATCTTAAGAGATCTTTAAATCCTTGTAATCCTGTTTTCTGAGAAAATTTTAAATAGGAGTTATAAACAGCAAAAATTACTGTAAAATATTTCATTTAATAGCTTAAAATATATTGTATAGATCAGTGGTAGGTAGGTTTAAGGTTTTCTTTTTTTTAATCTATCACTGCAGTAGTTGAATGGAACAGATGATACTCAATCTTACCCTGAAACTGCCTATTACTTCCAAAGGGGATAATGCAATATATTCTATTCCCTTCTTTCACAAACACCTTTGATACGTGTAATTTTTACTGCAGTTACTGCAAGATTCAAGAATCTGTGTATTGAGAACATCCTTCATTTCTGATACACTAGACCAGCTGCTGTGTATTGCTGCACCCAGTCTCACAAAATCCTCTTAACCCAGCATTTACAGAAGCCTGATCGTACACAGAATTGTTGTTCCACAAGAAATCCCAGCATTTTAAAACATTATCTGATTTAGGAGAGGAAGTTTGTAGAATCACAGAAGATAAGTGATATACTATACTGATAGTCAGATGGCTGTGGAACCAACCAAGGATCACTGGTAATAACAGAGAAGGATTGTTGGTAATAACACACCATGAGAAAGAACAAGATGTGGCTGGAGAATGGGGCTATGGGGAGGTAGGGCAGCACTTTTCTGGGAAAAATGTCCTTGTTCTGTTTCCTGGAGATAAGCACAACAAGCTTATTTCCAGCACAAGCACAGGAATGAGGCTGAGAAGTGGGCAAGGACTGTAGTAGGGATCGAGATCACCAAAGACCCCTGACACATTTCCAGAAAGGTCTGAAAGAACAGACTGTGCATGATAATTAATTTACACAGGAAGAGGGAGTAGGGAAAACCTATCTGTAAAAAGGTTCCCCCAACAAGTCCATGTGCACACCTCAGGACCCTGGACATCCTATCAACTGGATCAGTGCTGGAGCCGAGACTGGCGATCTCTCTTTCTCTTTTTCTCCCTTTCTCTCTCTCTTTCTTCCTTTCTCTTCTTTAATGCGTTTCTTTCTTTCTCTCTTCCTTTTCATCTTACCCCTTTATCCAAAACCCACTGCTGTGTGCTTAAATAGTAGGACTAGCATACCTATTTCTATGCCAAGTGTGTAATTTACTAATAAAATTTTTGAGATTTTGCAGACCCTCTGCCTTTTATCTTTCCTTTCAACCACAAGCATTTACAAATCTTGGGCCCATTTCCCTTCAGACCGGGACACTACAACATTTAACTGTGAAATTTCCCAGAATCTCCAGCTATTCAAGGAAAGAGGACAAATACCATTTTCATACTCCTTAGTCAATCGTGAAAACACAAGTAGGCTCTAAGTTGACAATGGGATATTCCACACCAAATAATATCGTGCTTTAGAGATACAAATGGGGAATGAGAGAATGGGATAAGGGGTGGAAGGGGTGGAGGAGGTTCTTTTGCAAGGTAGTAGTTGCTTGAAGGCTGGATTGGCATCAGTCTGTTTGTGGTAGGTGGCAAGTAATTGCCTTTGCATCATGTACTTTTTGTGTGGGTTTTTTTGTTTCTTCCCTTCACTTATTAAACTGTCTTTATATTTACCCATGAGTTTTTTGCTTTGGCTCTCCAAATTCTCTCTGCAAGGAGGGGAAGTGAGTGAGCAGCTGTGTGCGTGCTTATCTGCTGGTCAGTGTCAACCCACACCAATAAGTCACTCAAAGCTAGCATGGTGAAGCTTTTCAGAGGTCCAGTTAACTGAGATTTCCATGATCTAAAGCAAAAAGCTTTATGTTGTGTGTGGCTTGCTATATAACACCAAAGTGCCAAAGACTACAACACACCTATTACTCAATCTGACCCAATTCTAGTGCCTTCCTGGCTGTGACAAAATTCTTCCAAGCTGAAAGCTAATGTCCAACAAGAACTAAAATAAACTTGACTTCCAGTGTCTGAGATTTATGCACAGGTAATTTAAGGAAGTATTTTCCCCAAAGTAAATTTTCCACAGACACTTGTTATTTTAAGAACCTGCAAAACAGGTGTGAATTGTCTCCCTCAACCAACTCAATTGGAAATATCTGAAATCTTGCTTCTATAGCAATGCAGTTGTTCAGATCCTGCTTCTGTTCTTATCTTGAAGCTTTTTGCTGTCACCTTGTGAAAAGGCACTCACTAGAGAGTCAGGATATGAGAGCTTTCCAGAGGCTGCAATAGCAACAGGATTAAACCATGATTAACTTCTGTAGGATACGGGTCAAACCTGGCATAAAGACTAAGAAACGGACCTGTATTTGTTCTATAAATCTAACATGCTACAACTCAGCCTTCTTATTGCCATGGACAGAATACTAATTCATATGTCTTATTCTCAGTGAGCTAAAATATTTATGAATCACATGTTAGTATGAACATTCAAACACACGAATACAGATAAAAAGACTACAGCTGCAAGCAGCTACATTATCATGTACCTGTCAACTTCCGAGCATTCTAAGATGTTTCATTAGTTACATATTTTTATATTTCGTCCTTGTACTGAATGTTCAAAGATATTTTCTCTATTTAAATCTGCGCTTGAAAAATGATCTGAAAATGATCAGTTGGAAAGATTACCACCATAACCTGTTATTCCTTAGTCAAATGTATAGACTCAGGTAAATTACTTCCCTCCTAGGATTTGTCACTGTGCCTGACAACTTGCTCATATATCTAGTTGTGATTGTGCATTGATTTAAACTATATAAATCTAAGATAAGCATGGAAAATCTTACTGTTTCAAGGCCTTTCCTCATAATAAATTGTTATATATCTTATACTTGTTGGATCTGAAATTCTAATGATCAGGACAGGTTAACAGTGCAAAACATGAGTCTAAACGACATGTCTGCTCTCTGAGTACTGAACAAGATGAGATCTTGAAAAGCATCATGCAGCAGAAGGTAGAGGAATTATTTGTACTAATATTTGCTGTTGGAGCTTATGTTGCCTTTTCCTTTTCCTAAAATGAACATGTTTATTTCTTAATGCCTATGCAGAATACAGCCCACAAACCCACTCCTCAGCATGGCTACTAGGACTAGCTTCTGAACACCACAATAAAACACATGTAAAGAAAGGAGAAGGTCAGTTGGGTGGATAGTTTAAACAAACTATATAGGTGTGTTGGATAGTGGCTTTATTTTCTTTCTTTAATTTTTTTTTTTTAGAGACAGATGTTTTTGTTGTGATACAATAAATTAAGACAAGAAAATTTACATTTTCCTGACTCTGTGGATGTTCCTCAGTGCTGTTATGTCATTCCTATCTTGTTTTTATCCTCTGCAAAAACAGAGCTTACCAATTACAAGTAAGTTTGATCAAACTGAAGCTAATGAGCTTCCAACTGACTCTCACATAGTTGGGAAGACTCACTTGAAGCACTGTTTTTGTTGCAGGCAACATGGCAAAAAAAGATAAAACTATCAAATTGATCTTCACTGTTGACATTTTACTTGTGAGATGATTTAAAATACCTATCTAATATTATAAATAGATTGCTAATCTGGAATAATTTAGACTTATATGGATCTAGAAAACAGTTTGCCATCAATGACAGCTATGTTCCCAACATTGCTGGTCTGGCAGCTTGTGGCAGTGCATACGATTGCAGTAGACAGGCATAATTATTTAATATATTATTCATTCTTTCTGTGAATCAAAACCAAGAACCTTATCTCTCATTCTCCAAAACACAAGGGACTTTAAAACAGGCTTGTTTAGCAAGTAATATTAGCACTTTCTGTTTGCCAGTCCCTGGAAAGGAATATGTCCAGTCACTTGTACTCACAAAGCACATGTTAAAAAAAACGTTAAGAGATCACTTCAGGTACCATATTCAGTCAGCCCTTGGTATGTTTAAACTGAAATAGAGTAGGTTTACATTAGGTATTAGGAAGAAATTCTTTACTGTGAGGGTGGTGATGCACTGGAACAGGTTGCCCAGAGAAGTGGCAGCCACATCCCTGGAAGTGTTCAAGGCCAGGCTGGATGGGTTTTTGAGCAACCTGGTCTAGTGGAAGGTGTCCCTGCCCGTGGCAAGGGGGATAGAAGCAGATGATCTTTAAGATCCCTTCCAACCCAAACCATTCTATGATTTTGTGATTCTGTGATAATAAGGTTACCAACAAAGGTGCTATAGTGGTGCTGTTTTTTCCTTTTAACAAGCTGAAATGAACCCAGGAAATTATTTGTTGTAGTCACCAAACCACTGGGAAGTGACAATAAAACCTGTCTTCTGAGCAGACAATATACCATGCTTGACAGAGGGATGAAAGTTTCCTATAGTGTTTCCAAGCACAGGGACCCCATAATACCGTATTTGTCTCTACAAAAAAAAAAAATTAATCATTTTAGATTTATTTTTGCTGCTATTGAAAGTAATAAGGACAACATCGAGAGAGTGACCATCTTACACATCTTCAGCATCTAACTACTATTTTTCTTTCTTTGGATGTAGCAATGGTAAACTTTGCTTCCAAATCTGAAACATATAAAGAAACAGCAGCCTTGAAAATTCTTTCTTGAGTCCCCAGGCTACACTATCTGATACTAAAGCTGCTTGAAATTGTTTGCCAGAGATGAGAGCTGTGGTTGTGTTGATGATCCCTGCCTTCGAAAGCTTTTCAAGATAACAGTCAAGTTCAACTTTTTCTAAGTCTGTCTGAACTTTGGGTATAATCTCTTTAAAGCTCCAACTAAGCTCACCAAGCTTTGCTGGGTTTTCCTTCCCACAACATTTTTTTCCTCACATTTGAAAATCTTCAACAGCCTACGAAGGAGACTGTGAAGAGCCCTTTTTACTTCAGGTTCTCCTCTGACAGAAAAAAGAGACAGAGAGCTCCACAAACCATTTAAAGAAAAGAAAGTATGCAAGTTTGAAAACTGTTTTGAACATTTCCCACTGCAAGCTTCAGCTATGCCACCTTGGTAGATTTTGCTCAGTTTTGTCACGCATAGGTCTGAATGGACTGATCCATGAGGGCATTAGTATTCCACTTAAACAAGTAAATTCAAACCTAGGTCAGTGTTTTGAATTGTCTCTGACATCTAGGTCCAGTAGTATGGTTTTAAGTCACCTTCATGTTTCAAAATGTAAGCTGAGGTGAAAAGATCTGTCTTCTCTGTACATGGTTTTAAAGCATGTTTCTATCCAGAAAAAAAATCCAGTACACATCTGGATACAATATCTGAACAGTGGTAGATAGTTGCTCCCATTTGGGACACTGGTGTGTTATGCCAGCCAGTGCTGTAGGCTGTGCTTCAGACTCAGCATAGATGCCCCAAGAACCTCAAAAATGTGAAGCCTAGTATCAATGTATTCTGACCATCACTATTACTTCTCTAGTCTGAACTAAGGATAAAGGTATCAATTCAATTTTAAAAGTGGTAAGGTTCTTACTGGCAACAGCTGAGGCTCAGGAGAGAGGTCTTACAGCTCATATTAACTGGCCAGGAAAAACATGGAAATTTGGCTTTTCCATGCTTTTGTCCAAGCCATACTGGCAATAAGAGCCTGATTTGTTTCCTAATTGAATTAATGCTTGGAAACTGAAAGAGAAGTCATGTGTAAATGGTACAGGTGACTTCAAGACATGTCTTTCTGTGTAACTGGAGTAGAAGAAACAGGTAAAGTGGGAAAGTGGTCAGGTATTGAACATGCCTTTGGTATAGAATGAAGTTGAATTGTCATATGTGTTTGCAATATGGATACTGTAATGGGTTTTTTAAGGGTTTTTTCAGTTATATTTTTCAGTATCCTTGAAGAATTGATGAAAAATAGATGAATGCATTTGGACTTTCTCAGCTACAGGCCCAGTTTTACACTGTTCAGTAGAATTGCCAGGCATATGTCATGAATTCCATATGGAAAGCAGATTTTCAGTGTTGAAAGTATGACTGAATGTTTAAGTTGTTTCAGTCATGAAACACCTTATACATCTACACTAGAAAAATATTGCATCTACTTTTAAAGAACTAACTAGGGCAAAATCTGAATCCTCTTTTAATTTCCATACCTTTAATTCCCCATACTTTCATATTTTATGACATGTGAATGAAATAGAAAAATACAAAGACAAAGAGAGTGAGAAGAAACATCCCTTTGTATCATAAAGAATTCTTGAGCAAGGTATGCACCACACACATATTACTAGCTGTGCCCATAATTGATAAACCAGTCTTAATGCAGTCAATTCTAATTGATATGAAACTCTTTAATAGAACTATTCCATGCCAGATAATATTTGTTTCATTGGACTCAAATGATAAATGGAGGAATGGCACTTCTCTTATCTCCATCACTTTATGTTTCTGTATAAATCTCTTCCACGGAAAATCTCTGCTACTCATTGTTTACAAATCTTATAAATATATCCTCAGATAGTGTTCAAACATATATAGCTTGTTTAATTCATAAAGAAATTATGCTTTAAATATACTTTTTTTTTCTATAGAGTCTAACCTTAACATAGCTCAAACTCACCATTTCATTCACAGGAGGTCTCAATGCCAGAAAAATAGTACTATTATCTAGAAGATGTATACAATATCGCAATGTATGCTTGTCTCCCAACTCTTAAGAAAAATTGAACAAACAAAAAGAGCTGTTCTAAGCAAATATTTCTAATGCAATGGTAATAGCATTCAGATTTACTCTAGACAACATGGATCATAAAACTGTACTAAAATATTTGCTTTTTAGTAAAAGATTTTTCACTTGTAATGATACACATTCCTTATACTTGTTTTTTTCATATTAATGTTATGTATTTTTTGAAATGTAAGGAGAGTTTACTATATTCATAAGTGTTCTAGAGACAAAAAAAATGATGCTAAAAAATGGTTTATATGAACTCAAAAAGGATAATAAATTAAAAGTAGCCTTACTTTCCAAGAACCTTCACCTTTACCTTAACAAGGTAATGTGAAAGAAAATTATTTAAATTCAACAAGGAATTTGAGGGATGTACTGAGTCAGAACAAAAAAAAAAAACGGAAAGGGTTTCTGAAGATTTTAAACCACAATGGATTAAAATTTTGTCTTTTCTTCTGCTTTTCTTTTTAGCCATTAACTGTTCATTAAGGCCAGAACCTGAAACAGATTGAGACAAAATGTTAGTTCATTGCTGTGCTGAGAGATAGCCCACTGATTTATGGATATAAGCTGAGAAATTTGACTTTTGAACATGAGAGAAAGACAGCACATATCTATTTTCTTCTGAGGCTCTCTTTTCAATCAAAAAGGATTGTAATTATACTTATGTCAACAGAATTATAGTAACAAACCACTATGTTAGAGACATGGCTTACTTTGGGAATGTTGTTCTTTTGTGGATTGAGCTAACATAAATTTTTTGGGAAATAAATAAACAACCATTGGACACAAGAAGAATATTTTTATAATAAAACCATATTTATACAAGTGCTTTTACTAATGTGACTATACCAAAAATTAGTAACAGGAAAAAACATATTAAGTGATTCTAATATATTAACATATATGAGAAAATCTCTGCTCTAGACCAAGCCTGATGTGACATATTTCATTTTAGACTTTGTTACAAAAGTAAAAAAAAATTGTAGTGAGGATAATTTGGGATATCCAAAGAAGCTTACACTGTAACTTGGGAGATAACTCACATTTACAGAAATGTGGCTGTGCTAATTCGTTATATGACTTCCCTAATTATTTTTACATCTACTGGCAAAAAAGAGTTTTTACTTTTTTGTTTGTTTGTTTAATTTCATCTATCTTAAGATATTGTTTTAGTCATAAGAAAGGCAAATATGATAAATGTTTCCATAACAAAAGAAGACCTTAATTTTTTAAGCAGGGTTTTTTTTTTTATATTGGCTAGAATCTCTATATATGTTAGTGACATTTATTTTAGAACAGCATTTTTCTTTTTTTTTACATGAGGTAGCATAGTTTTGTTTCCTTATTAGCATGCTTTTGGTTTGCATTTTTTTAAAAACAAGCAGACAATAATGATTAAATTAGAAATACTGACAGAAATAATTGAAAAGTGAAGGAAAAGTGCAACCTGGTATATTGCTAATCTCTTAAAAATAGATAATTTTATTTAAGAAAACAAACAAGCAAACAAACAAAGCATCTAGTCGCATTTCAAATTCTAAATATACTATATGATCTGGCCTGAAGGAGACTTTACAATCCAGAAAGGACTCTTTCAGACTCATTTATTGATGCAGGAAGCCTGAAACACGTACATTTGCACATAGATGCATATATATAAAAATATTACTTTCTTTTCCTAAAATTCTACTTCAGAAAGACTTATAGGTGTGAGATTTTCCATGAATACCAAAGAGGAACATTAAATTAATAAAGTGGAAATGCAAATGTGATTAACAGAATTATCTTTTGTATAACACATTTTTATTTTGAAACAGCTTGATACAAGATCAGCAACCTAGCAAAATTCAGGAATAATTTGAATCTTATGTAAATAATAAGAATATCTTCTTCTAAGGCACAGTGCTAAAAGATAGTTGAGAAAAGCCTCCATCAGTACTATAATGCAATCTGTCTCCCATCTTCAACCTTAAACTGAGACAAATCACATGGAATCTTCCCCAGATTTTATTAGCAAGGGTAGGAAGATATCTAAAGAGAATGCATTCAAGGAAGAGAACAAGATCATAGTATAAAAGATTGAACTACAAAACATCCCTGAAACACACCACACAATTTGCTCAGAGATTGTGGTTAAGGGCTGAGAAGTGCTGGGTGACTGTGGTGGTAATGTGATTATTGATAAAAGCGACTTTGATGCAAAAGGAACTCTAAAAATGATACTGCATAGATTTTCAGATAGTCAAGTCTGTTCATGTTCTCCTTTGAAACATCATTTCAGAGTTCACAGTAGTGTTTAAATGTTTCCCATTCTAGGCTTTAAGTTTTCATGCAGGGGCAAAAGCATATTCAGCATATTCAGTAGCATTCCAAATTATATTGCTAGCAGAAAACACTTCAATGAAAGAAAACTGGACTATATGTCAAAACAGATTATTATGTTGTGGAAACTAGGAAAAAGCTACAAGTTCTGACTGGGCCACATCTAGTCATGCCTAACCACAAAATCAACAAAGAAGCAGCAGGAGAAAGCATGTGGAAGAAAATAAATATCTGAACTTGTTCTAAGATGCATGACTCAAACACAAGGGCAAATTGAATCCAATAATGACCACTGGAGGTAGGACCAGAGAAAAAAAGAATATTATTAGGCTTCTCTCTGGAAAATGTCATAAAACAGTCAAAATACACTAATTTTTAATGCTACAGGAATGGCTAATCTGTAATTAAAGCTTTACGAAAATTAGGACTGCCTAGACAGAAGAATATGGAGCATGAAAGCCTTGACAAAATAATGCAAGGTCAAAGTAAGAGACTAGTGGTTCTATTAGCACAACAAAAGAGCAAGTATCAAAGCAATCTCTGGAACAATTGCAGCAACTAAGTAGCTACGTGGCAAAAACGAACAGCCATGCAAAGCAGAGAAAAAGAGACGAAGTTTATACAGAAAAGAAAACCCAAAATTTCCCTATCACATTGCTGATCGGTAGCTTAGCTGATACATGGTCAGCAACTGAATGGAATTCATTCCTGAAAATAAATTTTCTATTAGTGCTGAATGCATGATGTAAAGGAAAGAAAAAATAAAAAGGACTTCAAAGGCAAATGCCATTCCACAGACCAAATCCATATCTGTCTGTGTATGATATTGATGAAAGCTAAATGGAAATGGGGTGATTTGATATGCCACTGTTGAGATTAGTTCTGATGGCAACATTGTGCTGTCCTGGAACATTAACTGTGTTGCAGCATGATCCAGCTTCCATGTGGTCTACAAGAGTCTTGCCTTTCACTGAAATGGGAAATGCATCATCTTCTTAATCAGAAAGGCAAGGTGGGGAGAGATGACAACCTAAATAGTGAAGGGCATTCATTGCCACTGCTTTCAGCCTAGACCAGTACACAGAGAAGTTGCATTGCCACAGTATCAATGTGAGATGGAAATTGTGACTTAGTGAGTCACAGACTATAACTATCTCCCAGTTTCTCCAAAAAGAAGAGCAAGCCTCAGTCTGCACCCAAACCGCTGTGTCCCCCCTGCCATATTTTATGTCATGAAGCACGCTAAAGGTGGAAAGACACTTTGTGCATTCCCCACTCCTGCACTCCCCAGTCACCAGAGTGAAGAAATATGTCTCTGTGGAGCCATATCTCTTCTAAATACAGTTGGCTGTGGCATGCCATGTCAAAAGGGTATCAGCACAGATCCCAGCAGGCTGAATAAGTCATGGCCTGACCACAAGTCTTGCTCTTTTCTCTGTATGCATGTAATAGAGAAATAGTTCTAAGAAAAATATGACAGAAGCAAATCAGTATAATAAAAGCAGTGGCTACCTTCTTAACTAACATGTGACCCAGGTTCTTTCAAGAAAATAATGCTTCACAATAGCTATATCTTTAATTCTTTGATGCTGTTTTCCTGCTGAAAAGCATTTCAAAGCATTTCATCTGCCTAGTGAAAAAGAGAGGCTCTTGACCTTTCCATTTACAATAACCATTGAGAGCGATTCACCTCACCTAAGCTTGGCCCCATACAGAATAGGCCTCTAACACAGCATATTCATTTTTTATCCTTCTTAGAGAATACTGCCTGTATTGAACATTTATTTCAGGATGTGCTGTGTCATTTCTTCATACTGAAGAACTACATGTATATGTTGTTGGCATAAATCATTCTCCTTTATGTCTTTGTGTCCTTTATGAAAAATCCTAATTATAAGATGCTGTCTTAATCCCTTTTTTCTTCCTGAGGCTTAGTGTGTTTTGATTATAATGAAATCCATGTTAATTGACCACTCAAAGACTGAGCCTATACTTCAGTCGCAAACTTACACATCTCAGCTATTTTTAAAATAGCTGGTCTGATGTAGTAGCAGTTTAATCAAGGCAGTATGGAGCTTAGTGCAGGATAAGCATTTCTTCTCTGTACAGACAGCACAATTGTTATTCTTACAGTGAAATAACATCTAGAAGTTGTCCTTTAAGGTATGCTATTGTAATTGGAACTCAGAGCTTTTTAAGGACATAGTAAGAATAATATAAAACAAAAAGTGTGAAAAATATTTCTCAAATTATGCATAAGCTCAGGATGTCACTAAACCTCATAAAATAAACACTGTAAGACACCTTTTTTGGAAAGCTGTTAGGAATCCTCATTTATGCCTAATTTTTATACTGCCCATTTTAGTGATATTACAGGAACATACAATTATAGAAGAAAGGAACAAAATTATGTATGGAGGTTTTCTAGTCCATTCCCCCAACTTTAGCAACTATAATGTTTTAGAATGGCAATATTAAAATCCTCAAGATACTCTCTAGTTGTCCCCTCTCTTATCTAAAGGCAATGATGTTCAGCACGGGATCTATTTTCTGTAGTCTAGAAGAAAAGGAAAAATAACAATTGTCAGATTCCATAAAAACTGTGCTTTAAAACATTTGTCCAGTGTAAATACGTGTGAAATAACATTTGAATGATTTTCAAATATCTGAGACACAAATTTTTCAACACGTCAAGGTCCTATAAAATACCAAAAATATCCATGGACATTAAATCTCATTTGTTAGTACCCAGAAGGTCAAACTTCGCCCAGCTTCATTTATCCAGGCCATTGATCTATCTTTCCATTTATTAAATAAAAAGAAAGCTTTCACATTCACTGTATTTTACTGGAGTCTGGTGTACGCATTTACTCAAAATAGAGCTATCTCCATGACTATGAAAAGTGAAGAGCTCCAAAGTATATATTAATTGGTATTGGAGTTCAAAGCATTTTAATCAACTTACTAAAGATAGGTCTTACTGTCTCTGAATCTGGTCTAAAGATTTAATACTAGCAATGTGATTTTGCTCTGAAGAGCCTTCTGATGTCCTTTTAAAGCATATGGTCATTTCACACTAGATACTTGCTTCACTGTAATTATTTTTTTTCCTTTAATTTGAATAAAGTTTATTAAAAAAAAGATTGGAATGAATGACGACACTTTCCATAGTCATTTATTTGCCTACAGCACCACTTTTTAGAATTTTCATAACACAGAAAATGTGATAGGAATAATTTACTGTTCTTCGTGAATAATAAATTATAGAATAGTTTCTTATTCACACATCTCTCACAGAATAAGCTTATTTGGTTGTATTGCTCGTTATGATATTATGAAGGTATTAGAACTGTTATGGGTTAAAAGTAAGGGTTCCTGAAGTTTGCTTCAGTACATTTGGTCACATTTAGTACAAGTTTAGTTTAGTACACAGCTATGTTTAGGTCATGTTTCATTAGCTTGGATCTGGATCCTGCTGGATTCCTGGCAATAGTTCCAATGTCTTCTTGGAGAATCTGTTATATGTCTTGTTTATACTTCCTCGGGTTTTATGCTAATTTTCTTCATTTGCTAATATTTAGTCTTGCATAAGATGCCTGATAGCAAAGGGATACTTTATTCTCTTTTGGCACTCAAATTAAGTCCCACATTCCTAAAATCCACTAAGAACCCAATTTTACTGCCCAAATTGCATATTCTACCAGAAAACCAGCCCTTCTCTGTTTGTAAACAGCAGGTCTAGCAGGGCCCCACCCCCGGCAAACTTGCTTACCAGCTGTCTAAAGTTATCTTCCATACACTCCAGGAATCTCCTAGACAGCCTCCTGTCTGCTGTGTTGTTTCCTGCAGACATCTGGCAGGTTAAGTCTCCCACAAGAACAAGGGCTGGCGATCTCCCCTAAAACACATTTTTCTTTTGTATGAAATTCTTTTACAGTCTTTGCCATGACAAAAGTCTCCCCAAAAATATTGTTACTTTTTAAACTGTGATTCCCAGTGCAATTACTTTGTGGTACAACATATGATTCAGATATGCTCAGCCATCACAGTTGCAGTAGCCACCAGAGCTTGACTGTGTGACAGGCAGGATACTGCATGAGTCCATGTAGCCCCTATAACACCACATTTTGGAGCTTACCTGCTCTGTGATAGACAGTCAAGCAGGTGCCAAAAAGGTACTGGATCTCTAACAATCATACCTGGGAAAGAAGTGCTGCCCCGATACACAATTTTTTAACTAACTAACTAACTAAATAAATAATCCAAGATAAACCTCAAATTATAGTTTGGTTGATCTCAAGAGTAGTAGCCCATCACTGAACAAAAAGCGTCAGAAGTAACAGTCAGACTATGGGCAGATTTGACATTAAACTTTCATTATACTTCTCATCCAGGATAAAACAGAGAATCTATCTATCAATAATATTTTTTTTCTTAACTCCTTTCTTTATTCCTTTGGAAAATAATTAGGGTATTAATTGAGGTATTAATATTCCAAGTCTTTAAGCTCCTAAGAACATTTGAGACGAAACGGTCTCAAGCCGAATACCAAAACAGTTGTATTCACCTACAGAAGCACACACATATATGTGCTCAGCTTCCATTTCCCCTGCCCTTTATCAGTTAAGATAAATGAGCTTCATTTCTCATGGAAAAAACCCAGATCTTCTGCTTCTTCACCCCATTTTCCACTTCAGGGTTTTCTTTTCATTTTGTATTGCTGCTCACTAACTTAGCAGGACAATTTCCCTTCAGTGCAATATCCACATACTATCCTTTCATTAAGGAGCTGCAGCTGAAGATTAGAATGAGAAAAAACCCACATGATGGATTATCTGGTATTATACCATTAGTATTTCTCCAATGACGTTTGCAGATGAACTTTTTAAGTGAAAATTACATGTTAATTAAAAATGTGTTTTATTCTAATAATAATTTTTAAATGTGATCACATTTTCCCATACCATTTCCAATGTTGCACTTTTTTCAGTCAGTTTTATTAGGTTTTATAGGGTTTGGTTTCTTCCTTTTTTAATCTCTTTATTGACTTTACATGATTAAATAGATTTACTTTTAGTGTTCAATCTTGATGACTTATTCAAAATTATATTTTTGTACTGTTTTCACAAATGTTACAAACCAACTGGCTCCAGCCAAGTCTTTTTCAATTAGCATCAGGGTCAGCTTTTCCTTTCCTCCATAACTTGATCACACAGCTGATATACAAGCACAGAGAGAGTGGGGAAGGAGAGATAGGAGAGGTAGCCTCTTTTACTGTGAGTAATTCTGATCACACAGCACTTTGACCTGTTTTATTTAACTTGGTAGGAATTTTGCTACTGATTTCAGTGCCTATTGGTCCAGAGTTTACTATAGAGATTTTTGGTGGGATTTTTTTTAAAACCCCACATTATATTATTTAGAATGGAAATCAATCTACCAAGGGAAGTCACTTTTAGAGTAAATAAAATAGTGAGCTGTGGAAATGCACATATTTAACCTTTGAAATGTCTTTGAAAACCATTATGCTATTCTTACCAGTATCACCTTCAAAGGGCTTACTGTAGTAAGAGTGCTCTCTGTTTCTTTTTATTTCACTGGAAATTGAAGAAATCAGTGCCATTAAAAGGACACTTAAGTTTTGATAGTAAAGGAACTATGGGATTTCTGCCCATTTGATAAGAGGTTAAATGTAAAATGTATACTAAGCCTCAGATTACCACCAGAGAATCATTTCCACATGTGACATGGGAATTCTTCAAGTTCTTTTATCCAATATTCTAAATGCTTGTGATTAGCTCATATAAAAATCATGAATTGTTTTTCCCTGTATACATCAGTACAGAATTCAAAGGCACTTAGTCACTAATTCTGCTGCTAAAAAACAAAGCAAAAATGCCCTAAGTATATGGCATAACAATTTATGTGATCTAACTGTAGGTGATCTGATTATTGTCTGCACTGTGTATAATACTACAATTGTACAGCATGTATACGTGTTCCATGCATGCATGTTCATATGTAATTTGTCTGTGCAATAGCCATGCACACAGCAGTTTCCACTTAGTTAGGGATTCACCACCCTGAAAGGACCAAGCACAATTGCAACATCTATTTCAAATCAAACAGCCTCACAAACATTAGGCCCTTGGGCTGCACTGCTCGGCAGAGCAGGCGAGTAGTCTCACCTTCAGACTGGAAATGTGAAGATGATCCTGCTCCTCAAAGGGTTTTTCATTTTCCCCCCAAATACTGATACACTTTAGGGCTTAACCAAAACAAAACGTGTACACCAATGAGGTTACACAGCTTCTGTTAAAAAGCCTGATCTCTTGTCACTATGTGTATCGCCATACTCTACCATTACCTGTTGGGAGGATGTAGGAAAGATAGAGCCAAACTCTTTCCAGCAATTCACAGTGAAAGGATGAGAAGCAATAGATACTCGATATAAGGAAAAGAATTTACAATGAGGGTGGTCAAACCATGGACCAGAGAGAGGTCTAGATGTTGCAACTTATTGATGTAAAATAACGTAATGATAAAAAGCTGATGCAAATGATAAAGCATTTCTGAAGTTCTTACCATGGTGTGTAAGAATTGCTGCAAAGAATAATTTGGGAAGTATCTCTGCAGATGCCTCATATTTTCAAAAATAACTAGGTCGTTAAATTCCTCAGGGATCTAATTCCACCTTCCTTTTACTTCCAGAAGTTCTTCACTTCCAGGAGTTCTCTGCCAAATTCAGGATAATGCATCAAGATCGAAGTATATAACAAACAGCTTGGATTGCACAAGCATTGCCTCTCTTGTTGTCTGATGGAATAACAAGAGCATGTCTCTGAGAAATGAACCATTTCCTTTTGCCCATTTGAACTGAAAAGACACTATGTTGAACTGCACACTGAATCTTCTAGTATGCATATCATACATTCAAATGAATTAACCACACACATCTAGATTTAGAAGACCAAAAGAGTGGGATGGAAGCATAGTTCAGCTCAAGACTCATAGGCACACTTCTTCTTTGTGACTCTCCTTCAAGGGAATTCTCAGGGCTCAGTCCTATGGAGCGCTGAGTTACCTCACCTACCACTAACATCAAAAGGATTCAAGGGCACTCAGTGCCTCATGGAATAGAGCTTCAACCTGTCGACATGTTTAAACTTCAGACACTTATTTTTAATAAAAAAAATAACATTCCTTTCTATGCTCTCCCCGTTCACTAGCACTTTTCTCCTTTCAGACCTGATTTAGAAAAGTGCTAAGTAAAGCAAACACTTACTCCTTTCCTTTTCCATCACCAATTATCACTGACAGACACAGAGCCAAATGGCACAGAGGATTTCTTTGACACATGGGTGGTCTTCAGGGTACAGTTCTGAAACACAGTGCTAAATTCATCTCTGTATAACAGCAGTCACTGAAGAAAAGCAGAGGGAGGGCAGAGTTATTTTCTAACATTTTTCTAAATCAGACTTAGAAGTATGTTCCTGTTCAGGAACTCAATTCTTGCTTTATAAAATGTGGCATCTATTTCTGCCAGCGGAATAATGGCCTTAACTTATGCATACCAGTTACTGAACTTCTGTGGTGAGATGAAAGCAATATCAGAACTGAATCACTCAACCCCCACCACCACCCAAGCTGGTTGAAATGTCATAGCAACATTCAATCCAACAAAAAAAGACGTTTGTGAGATTTCCAGCTCAGGTGTCCTGACCGAGGAATAGTCTCCTTTCCAAGGAACAATATAGATAGAGATTCTTCAAAAGACAGTATAGACCCTTTCTTTCTGTACTACTTTAATTTGGATGAAAAGCTCTTGTTTGACAATACAGGACAAAAAGGGATAGTTAGAGCACACCCTACCACTGCAGTGAAGTCTAGCACACCATGTGTCACTTTGTAGTCCATGTGCCAAGTTGGATGAGCAAGTCAAAAGGAAGCACCTAAAATGAGAGCACTGAAAGTGTGCTTCATTTCACCTAATGTGAGACAGACAACGCTGAGGTCGCTGTTATAATTCTCTTTACAGTCATTAGGAAGAAATGGGAACTTTTAAGAGTTATTTTTCAGCTGTATTATTTGAAAGGTTTCTTTTAGGATGGATGAGTTACTTTTTTCCATGGACTAGGAAAGTGGCTTTGACAAACAATTAATTAATGAGTCCAAGAGTCCTCTGTTTGTTGCAGCCCTGTGACTTCTCTCCTCTGCATGTTGAACAGTGGATTCAATTGCACTCTCTGTTATCCGTGTTCCAGTCCAATAGTGAGATAATTTGGGCCAGGAAATGGCTTCTATGGTGAGTCTGTGCAGAAAAAAAAGGACAGTGGAGCACATATACGTATGTTCTGCTATTAATAAATACTAATGCTGAGCATCTAGGGAACAGGGCAACGTTAAACAGTAAATAAAACCAATTTTAGTTTCTGAAATGTTCTTTATTATAAGGGAGAAAAGTTTGTTATTTCAATAAAGATGTCAGCTACTTTGATGGCATTACTTTTTAATAACAACATGTTGCTGCGTACAGCGTTACATTAAAATCTATGGTCGTATTAGAATTAGGTAATTGCAAGGGCCTATGTCAATGGAGAAAACAGAGTGTTCTTATATTGAAAAAGTTCCCCACCACATCACTTGTGCATTAGCAACAGGGTCGGGGGTGGAGGAGCTCATTGCTTGCAAAAGGCTGGAAACAGTTACAACATTCCCACTGACAGAATACTTTATTAATATTCCTTGTCTTACAGCCTGGCAAGTGAAAAACTAGAGACCTGTCATCAATTAGAATGGTGATGATGAGCCAGCCTAAAATAGGCCAATGAACAGGGTAAGTGCCCCTGTGGTTTGTCAATTACCTGAATTATTTGCAGTAGTTTTAGTGTCATCTGCAATGAATACAAATAGAAAGCACATGATGTCTGGAATGCAGCATGTTTAAGATCAGCTTTGGTGTTAACAGAGGAGGGGAAACAACCGACATGTTTTAACAGAAATATTGCAGAAGAGGAGCTCTCATTCACATCTCTCTCCCCACCTTCACACATGTTAAATAGACTCCATTCTCTGTGACGGCCCTATGCTTTTTATATAGGGTGAAACCTGGTGGAGAAAAGTGCGGTTCTGCCGACCCTGCAGTCTGTATTACAGCATAACTGACCAAGGTCACTGGTCCTTGTCAGTGACTCACCCAGAATGACCAGGGAAATGGGCCAGCAGGACTGAAGGTGAAGGTCACTTCAGGGGACCTCAGCTCACAAAGGCTTTTCTCTTCCCAAAAAATTCTGTTGTAGACAGAAGATGACAACAAGAAGAAGAAAAGGAGAGAGTAAGGCAATACAGTACTTCTGAATTCAGCCAAATTATAAAGAATAATTAAACAAAAATGAGAAAAAATCAAATAAAAGAGGTTGATTTTTTATTGTGTGTTTGTTCAATAGCTTCTTAGAAACTTGCGTGGTAAATTCCATGAGAAATATTTTACAGTGTCTCAGAAAAGATTATACTCTTGTAACAATGAAATTTTATTCTTTATAGAGAAAACAGCTGGACTACCAGTCACTTGGTGAATATGTAGACTGACTGCTGTTTTGTTGGTCTTCCTTTTATACTTCTTTTCTTTATATCCTTCCACCCTTCTCCTTTGCTTTATATCCTTCCCTCCCATCTCTCCTTTAACGGTTTCAGAAATCATTATGGAGTTGCAATGACTTGACATTCATAATTATGTATCTAGTCATATTGACATTTTTTCTTATTTAAAAGAATGCACGACTAGCTATTGGCATTTCTTCTAGTTGTCTGCTGTTCTTAGAAGATATTTTGAAATATGTATTTTATGTGACTTGATAAATTTCTGAATTTTCAGTAAAATCACTGAACACAATAAATATTTAGAGTACTACAAAGGGACTTGCAAGTCTAGAACCTCCTTCCTTTCTCTTGGTTTTCATATAACCCTGGAGCCTAATCTACTACAAACATCTAATCTTCATTAAGAAATTAACAATGTAGATGCTTAGAGTTCGGTCACTTAACATGGCTGGCCTCACCATTGCCTAAGCAGTTAGACTGGGATAGAAGAAATGGTTACCTAATTTTCTTCTACACACTCAGCAAATGCATAGTATGCTCCAGTAAAATTGGTCTCCCTACAAAAAGTAGATAATTTAGAAGAATTAACGCAGAAGCTCAACTCACCTACAGGAAAAGCACAAACTTCATTAGTCTCTCCAGGGCATGTGTCACAAACAACAGGCTAGGAGGTCTTGATCACTAAAATGAAGCAACTATTAGACTTCAATGGGAGCAGACATCATTGTTTTGAAAGGACCACTTTAAGACAGTGCTAAAACATCAATTGACTTTATTCTGCCTACCAATAACAGTGACTACATCTTCTATAAAGAAAAAAAATTTTAAATACTTAAGATCTTCCAAATTTCTTACAACTTTAGAATGTACAAAACATTCGAAAGAAGCCTACAATCATTGGAAACAATTCCCTAAAAAATCTCAAAATCCTTAATTCCTGTATAGAGATAATATAGAAATGTGATGTAGAATTTTGGTTACTTAATTACTTAGTGCACATACTGTCACCATGCTACTAACATTAAATGGGCTGATTCACTTCACAGAATATCCAGTATTGTTACTAAATTCCACAGTGACTGTTTTATTATGCTAATTGATAATCTAGTGTGCTCCAAAGATTAAAGAAAAATGAAATTAAAGCTACAAAATCAAAGGGTAACAACTTCATAATGCCTCTTTAATTTAGTGAGATACAATTAAAGTCACACAGAGATAGAATTGGCTATGAACACCAAAATGAATGTAATCGACAGAGTAAATGTTACAGAGCAGGGCTGCATAAGAGCAAAAAGAAATGGCAATAAGCTTCAGTGCCACTGAACTGTGCCACTGGGCAGGCACACCGAACATCACAAGTCTTAGAGTTCTTGAGGATATCCAGCCACAAAGAAAGCTGAGATGAATGTTTATGAAATCACAAGTAGATAATATTGGAAGGGTCTGATTTTATAGGCATGCAAAAAGCACTAGAAATGCAATGTGGACTCTAATTACAGTGGAAGCTTGACAGTGCACAGGAAAAATGCTCCATTGATTGGAATAATTTGAGTTGAACATACTGCAATTTGTAAAACATTCAGTGCTGGCAACCTACATTTAAAAAATGGTTTCATTTAGGCTGTAATCTGTGGAGAAGTTGGCTTAATATCATGTTATGTTTTTGAAGTTGGTAGAGACCTTGTAATATAACCTTCTAATTCATACTATTGTAGGCCAGTAATTCAATAGTTCTTCTGTACCGGGCTACTTATTAAAATAGCATCTTTTCATATATCAGATCCCCTGACATCTTACTGGTTACATTCTGTCTCCAGAATCTCTGTCTCTATTTAAGTGCATATCATAAATTCAAATTAATTTTGTGGACTGCTGGGATCAATAATGGTGTATAAGGCCTTTTCAGTGGAGAATGCTAATGACAATCCAACTCTGATGTTAGAAATTTGAAGGTGTTACCTTCTACAGGCCTTGTGGTGATAAATGAAACAGGCATGGTCTATGCCACATGTGATATTTATATTTATCAAAAAAATCATTAGCCTTTTATTACCCCTAGAAGTAACATGTATGGATCCAGAAAAAAATACCTCTTGGGGTATCTTCAATAAGCTTATTCTATGAAGAGAAAGTAGGAGTCCAGTTCTTCTGGCTGTCAACACAACATATTTTTGAAATTATGAATTAACAGGCAAAGAACAATTTGTAAAGTAGCTTGTCTCTAGCAGCCTGGAGTTTAGTCAAGTATAATAATCAGGTTTTACACAGTTACATTTTCACAACCTGATTATTTTTAGATTGCATAGGAAAAAATGAATAAATCTGTGCAGATTTCTACATATACTAAGCATCCAAACAACCTCTATAAATGAATGAAAAAATAGTAGCTTCTAGAGGATGACTTGTTCCATCAAAGAAAAATGACTCATGGCCAGTACACGTCTAAAAAGCTCAAGAGTATCTATCTACACTGTCAGCTTTTGATATTCAGTAAAATAGTACTTTTTTCTCCCGGTCAGGAGAGTAGAGATTATAGTTATGTGTTCTTTACAAAGTTCTGTTTATGAACAAATTAATTAAACAAATTTGTTTACATTCCACCTCAATATGATACTTTTTTTCGTCAAAAATTGGAGGGGAGGGAGAAGCTCTTTGAAATGATTCAATAATTACATCTTGCTTCAAATATGGGGAACCTACATTCATGTCCTAGTCTGAATGGGAATCTTTGACTTATTTAAATAAGCTTTGAATCATAACCTAGTATTTTCCCCACTAATAGAAGTTCCTGCAAATATTTCAGTTATTGAATTTATATTATAGGAAAATTAAAGACTGAATGGTGATATGTACACCAGTAAATTAAGGATTCCAAAACTGGTTTTGACATTGAGATTCACCACCAAAGAATGTCCCAACTCCCTATGACTAAATCTTCGTATTCAGCAAAACATAGGGTCTGCAAGCTATCTGCAGGAGTAGCAATTGTTTTAATTTCATTCCTGAACTGTGCCTTGGAATTGCTTGGGAGTGCTATTTGGTCTGGGTTCAAAATAATGCCAGGTGTTACACTAGTAATTTGAGTATAATATCCAGTTAGACAGTTAAGACAATCAAGGCCAGTGAAGTCCTCAACAAGTTTGGATTTTCTAGTGGAAGCTGCTGTGTTGTAAAATGCCTAATTTGGTTTAGCTTTCATGTGTAAATAAAAAATGTTATTTAAAATAGGTAAATCAAAGTCAAAATACAGTGAAGCTGCACGATGAAGTTAATGCCCTAGAAATGGTTTACTGCCCTCTGATGAAATACATCCAATTCCTCTGCTATTTTCTGAAGTCAGCTTATCACTGGTTACTTTTTTACTTAATATTCGGAAGTCCATAGGCTCTACCAGTCAGTTAAAGTAGGTCTATATAAGGATGTGGGTCGACCCCAGTCAGCAGCTAAGCACCCACACAGCTGATCAATCATTCCACAGTCACATCAGAAGGACTGGGGAGAGAACTAGAAGTGTAAAAGCAAGACTAAACTCTTGGGTCAAGATAAAAACAGTTTCATGACTGAAGGAAAGAGAGGTGAAAACCAAACAAGTGATGTTAAGGCAGTCTCCTTCTACCAAAAGGAGACCATTCCCAGCCAGTCTCAAAGCAAGCATAATTTTGGGAAAGGCTATCCCCTCACCTTTACTGTTGAGCACAGTGTTATATGGCATGAAATATCCCTTCAGTCAGTTTAGCTCAGCTGTCCTGGTTGTGTTCCCTATCAACTTCTTATGTACCCCCAGCCGTCTCACTGGCAGCCAGAGGGGTACAGAGAGGAAGCCTTAATGCTGCAAAAATACTGTTCAGCAGTAGCCAAAACATTGATGTGCTATCAGAACTGTTTTAGACACAGGTCCATAGAGGTTCCTGCGAAGAAAGTTAACTGCATCCAAGCCAGATCCAGTACAAAGTCACTACCCAAAATGAACCAGAAAATTTTTACCTGTGAAAGAAACTCTTCCAACTGCCAAAACTCCCAGATGATGGGAAAAGCATTTAAATATGTGATTTGTTTATGAAAAGAAGATATTTAGAAAGATGATACTCTTATTGCTGGGATCAAACTTTTCCTAAAACAAGAGAATGCAAAGATATAAGGATCAGTTATCTGAAATAATACTTTCTTATTAGTCTTCCAAATTTTGGTTCAAATCAGCACTAAAATTTCAAGATTAGCTGAAAGACCTGGAAAAGCATGTTCCATAAATTATAGGTTTTCAGAAGTAGCCAAATGGCTACTTAAGGTATAGACAGTAAATTTGTAAAGCCTAGGAATGTTAAATGGTACTAATTAATTGAATGGTGTAGAATAGTATAGACATAAACAATAACTTTCTGATCTACAAAGCAACCTGAAATCTAGCCAATTTAAATAATTATGTGCAGACCAAATAAGGGACGTATACTTCAACTCCGAATAATGCATCCATTAGTTAATAAAATAAAGTTTCACATCCTTTGTGGGTAATGACAAAGTCAGGAAAGGAAAAAATGTTCAGTTTCTTAAGCACATGCACAATTCTATTTACAGCAAGAGAGAAATTAGACTCAGAAAGTTTTTACTTGAAGTTATGAAGTTCTGACTCCAGTATGCACAAGGTCAGAACTGCCCAGGGTTCAGCTATGGATCTCTTGGCCAGAAGTGTGTACATAGGAAATCAACAGTAGCAAGGACTAAGAAATAATTTTGTCTGGGAGATAAAGAATCCAAGAGTATCTTATGCTCATCACAGATTCTTTATTAGTCCAATAAGCCAGTAAAGTTCATTTGGGAGCCCTTTGAAAACTGATAACATCTTTACAATATGAGGGAGAAAACTAGTATATGAGTTTCTGTATTAATCTGTAGGTGGCTAAAATGTCTTTAAAAAACTAATGCATCAGGAAAGCAAAGGGAACATCTATCTAGACAGGGGTAAAACATAGAAGAGCCAAGATACAAGCCTGTATAATAAATATGGCTAGGCCCTGCATGAAATCCTGGATGAGCACTGCAAACTCAACAGTTGTCCAAGTGTGGGTTCCACTTCAGCAGGAGGAACATTTCATATGCATTTGCCAGCGGAGGAGACGACAAGTCCCAGGGCTTGCACCAGCACACTAGTCAAGGCAGCACCTTCATAAACATCATGGGAAAACCTTGAGAGAAGATCTGTTACAAGCTGGCAGTTTGAAGTCTCAGATACTTAAAGGAATCTCAAAAATAGGAAAATGACAAAAACTTTTCCAATGATGAGAAAGCCAATTGGATGTAATGACCCACAGGAATGCAATGAAGACTAAAATTTATTTCCCTGACATAAAAGGAAAATGGAGAAAGAGATACTTATTTTTCCTCTACTTCTTTTGCTGTGATATCTGCAAGTAAGTTTTAAGGTTTTTCCTTCTTCATTTGGAAAAATAAGTTGCAGAAAATCCCATCTTCACTGCTAAGTCTGTGAAGATAGAATCATTCTAACACGAACTGAGATGCAAATTCACCTGCTCTGGGCTTCATCACAGGGTGATGATCAAACAAACATTAAGGTTTGCTCCTCCCAAACTTTATGGGTGGGCTATGATTTGGAGAGGTGAGCTGCAACTGTATTTTACATGTACTGGAAAGATGTTCCTGTCAAAATTTTTCTCCAGATATTATCAGAAGGTTATTATTTCTTTCTTTTCACTATTTGGCAGTGTGGGGAGGAAGAGGGTCTTCATTTGAGGGATTTAGCTGCACTGTGTCAAGACTTGACAATAACTTAAGAAGTACATATGGAGGATAATTTTGCTGATGTAGTGCAATCTTATCCAGCACAACCACAATATGTTAAAAATTACATTGGTGTATAAGGGCTTTTTTATGTCATTATAAAGACAGAAAGGAGTGTCTAACAGCATACTGATGTTAATTTTTCTCTTTTTTTTTTAGGAATTAAAATCTGAAAATTTCAATTTTACCCTATATGTTTGCTTCACTCTGAGTCGAGGTCCATTTTGGGACCCTTCAGAGATCTGAGCTAAATGACAGAGATTCTTATCCAGATCTGGACTGAATAACCAGGGCCAATATGTGATCATACACCTCAAGGCTCAGTGGTATAGACAACATTGTTAAGCTTCAGTACCAAAGAAGCAGCCAAATAACTTTACAGGACATGCAAAGCCTTTCCATGCTCTGCACCAAGTGATCTTCAGTCTTCACCACACAAAACTAAAGACTGCAAATTTAATGGTGAATTAGCACAGAGCAATGCAGGACTGCGAAAAGGTAACTAACTTTTGTCCAATGTCTTTCAGCGAAGTTACTTCAATAGAAAGGGTTAACATGGCCCTACATATGAACGGTGTAGACAGTAGATATCCCTTGTCAGACCATATGAAAGCTTCTTCTTTCACTTCAAGTTGCATAGTGCATAGGTCACCATCTCCTGAGATGGGATGTAGAAACTCCCAGTAACGTATCTCTTCCTTCCTATAACTGACATGGATGATAATGCAAATGTGTGATATATGTCCTGGCAGGTAGCGGGAGACACAGAAAAATGAGGGCTGCTTTTAGGAATCTCTTAGGCACATGTCTAATACAGACCTTTGCTATTGCGACCGGTCATGTCCTGGTCTGTCTCTATAATATTTACATGTTGTAGATACACTACAGAGAACACAACCTCTAAAATTAAAATTTGGTGTATACAGTATAGTCAGGCTGCCTTTATATACTCAAAACTGGGTTGTATTGTGAATATTTTTTTAAGTTTTTTCCATTGTCATTTGTTTTTGAACTGCGGTGGATTTTAAGGACAAGCGAGAGGAAAGTTTGTAAACATGCTAAATTTTGGCACATTATAATCACTTATATATTTGATTTTTTCATTTTTTTCAGAATTTTAGATAGACATATTCACCCAGTGCATTATACTCAATGAATTAGCCAGAAGAAAAAAAAAAGTAATTTCATGCAAGAGGAACATTAACAGTGTACGGTCAATATTTCTGAGAATTTATGACTGACACATTTATTTGAGGTTGTTAAGGAACTTTCAGTGTGACTAATAAGTCCTTAGGGAGTCATAATTTAAGCCTGATGTATTGATTACAGTAGATAATTCTTTGTTTCCCAAACATTTTTTTAAAAATTCCTTGTGCTCTTCCTACTCAGTTGTTGATAAAATACATTATATTGTTTTAATCTCTGTAAATAAGTTGAACTAAACATGCCTTTATATGTGTGTTACATTTTCACGAAATATTGTCGAGAGTAAGTCTCCCATATATCCAATTTCCTTTACAGTAATTTTTTACAGAAGTACAAGTGCTGATTTAACTGGCCATAAAAAGAGAACTTTTATTCACATCATCTGGCTTATATGCTATGCTCTGAGCGGCAAATGTTTTTGCTTGAAACAGCATTGGTTCATCTAGACCATCCCCTGCCTGTGTTACTACAGTTTATATTGCACCATTTAATTGAAAACTAAGCAGCCAAATGAATACTATTTTGCAGCATCCAGCATTCCTTCCAAAAGAACAGTGATAAAATACATTGTAGGAACTCCTACAAGCTGACAACAGACATTAAGCAAACCACATTTCAAAGAAGAGGGAAATGAAAGGATTTCAATCATGTTATAAACTACAAAACTCTTGTTTGCTGTAAGTTCTGATGTCCATATCTCCTTCTTTCTCTGCATCTCTCTCCAACCCCTTTCCTTCCTGCATCACACATCATTTATTTCCTCAAAGTTTTAATGCCAATTTCAGTATACTGGATTACAGGTGGGATACCTTCATTGCTACAACTGGAAGTGTGAACATCATTATGTTTACGTCTGTTTTTACAAGCCCAATTTTCAATTTGGTATATTCCAAAAATGTTTAATTCATGTAGTTAATATAAAAAGGATGCAAATTTATGAATACTACCTCACATATTTCTAAAAATGTATTCTCTGATCTGTTTTTCACTTAGATAGGTATCAGTATCTTGAAATATGAAAATTAGTAAATAAATTAAACCATTTCTCTTCTTTATTACATTATATTATATTATTTTTTTTTATTAACATAAATTATTTTTGGACCATACTGAACACTCCTATTCCCAGAAAGTCAGAGAAACCTTAATTTTTAGTTCATTCATAAAAAATTACCCAGATAGTTTAGTTATTTCTTCATTTCCCTTTTGATTTAAACACCATCTAAAAGAGTATCTGTCTACATCCTTGAATAGCATACAGAAGCTTTAAAGTACAATAAAACAAGGTTATGTAATCAATTCAAATACCAGTGGCACCCTTTCTCCAAGTGTGATCACACCTCAGGCAAATCAGGAACTGGTAGACTCAGCATGGATTATAATTCTACTCCACACTGTATTCTACTCTAAATAACAGTCCAGCTCCCAAAAGACAAGTTTTGCAGTAAGCTCCATAATAAATGATTGGAGACCAGAGGAGAGAAAGAATGCTTTCTCATGAAAGGAACTTGAAATTCATCCTTTTTCATATCCAGTAAAAATTGCATTCAAGAGTCATGTTTCAACCCCCACCTTGGGCTAAGCATCACAACCCTGGTGCAACAAAAAGTGCTAACATAGAAGACCAATATAATGTGATCTTCAATAAATCATTAGCCCATAAAACTACTTTTCTCAAGGACTTGAGCAAATAGTTTGATGCTAGAACAGTCATTTAATAATTTCACATCAGGAAAAGAAAATATGCTGCTGATACATATGTACCTATATATAAGACACAACATAAAGAGTACAGACTGAGAAGAATGTTGCTATTTGCAAGGAAGTGACTCAGTGGAACATAAATTCATGGAAAATGAAACATGAGAGATGACTCCAGTACAACAGAAATGGATAGTGTACATTTGATGTGATTCCTCATTTCAGACAAGTTGTGACTGGTAAAGTAAAAATCTACAAAAAAAATCACAGTAAAACTGGACATGTCAAGGATCAATACCTCTGAAAGAAGTCCAATGACATAGGAATGTCAACTAGGAAGGATGAAATCACAATACAGTAGTGATTCCAAGTCCACATCTGTCACTGCTAATGTCTATGCTCAACATCCTATCACATCAGAGAGTCTATCTTTAAGTTAGGACCTAGATCTGTTCTAGACCTAGAAGAACTGGGATGAAACTATTGTGTACTATATTTATTATCTACTCTATCATATCTTCATATATCCATTAAGATTATGGTTGGGGAAATGTAGGGGAAATCTGCAAGGATACACTAAAGGAAGACAGAAGAAAATATTTAATTAAATGGTAATCCATGGATTAAATATATTACCTAACAAGCATCTTGTAATTTTTATTGTCCCATACTTAGCAGAAAACGAATTTGTTCATTCTAGATTGAATTTTGAGTCTGTATGTAACAACTCACTATATATAATAATGGCCCATCTTCGCGAACAAAGATTTGGGGAAAGGTCTTTTTACCTTTCCAGCCTGCGCAATGGATTTTTTAGGTGAGACACAGCCTGCGCTGAACTGAGCCCACCCTTTAATCCTAAGGTTCATCTGCCGGGGCCAAGCAAGCTTGGACAATGGCAGTGAGGTCCTCAGGACGTAGGTTTGTTTAGAGTGTCCTTCTCATAGATGGATGGCCACACAGGGCTAACGACCTCCATCAGGCCAGGAGACCGGGGAATCGAACCCGTGGTCGCAGCAGTGAAAGTCCTGCACGCTAACCACTAGGCCACCAGGGGTCTCAACAACTCACTATAACTCTGATTAATATTACTTAGTTTTCAGAAATGATCGGTCTCTTGTTTATATCTTTTTTAAAAAGTTCCATCAACTATAAGTTAAGCAAGATAGAATATTGCAAGCCAAAGACCAAAAGCCCTCCAAGACAATTGAAAGCCGATTACTAAATTCTAGGTCTAGAAATGAGGTTTTCATTTAGAAATGAAATTCATTTATTCATACAATTTGATTGCACACAGAGATTCATATCTTTTCCTCCTAAGTTCTATTATGACAGTTGTTATTTGTCAATATGTGCTAAAGTGGTAACCCATAAAGCCAGGTAAAGTATAACTTGAAGCTTACTTTTGAAGTCATGGGCCCTTGGTGAATATGATGGATATGAAAGAACGTAGTTTAACAATCTGCACATGCAGCTTTGGGAAATAAAATTCATGGTCTTAATAATTGCCCTGAGACAGGGCTTAGAAAAATATTTTGTGCTCCAAAATTAGCCATATTCCAAAATCGTAAAGAGGAATGTTTGTTCCTGCATTTATTCACATAGAACTATATAAAAATGTGTATTTCTAATGAAACTTTCAGTGTTAGCGTATATTTTAGAGGACACGAAGTTCATTGCACACTGCACAGTCACTCTCGCAGCAAGTGTTTCTGCTGTAGGTCTTTGATGGGAAGGAAGGCTGAATGAAGAACACCTTCAGATATCCTGATCTCAGGGATAGACTTGCCAGCTTACCTTTCTTTATAACTCTTCTGTCTCATCCTTCCTCTCTACTTCAGTTCACTTGGTCTTTGAACCTTGCTCTGTAATATATCATGCCACATTTTTCAAACTGCATTATGTGTTAAAAAAAGCACAAGCAAACAAGCAGATGACGCTGTCTGGTACTCTGTTCCCAGGCTGTTGGATAATAGACAGTTCTCTGCTGCTTTTTCGAACTACTAGATATAAAATTGGTTTCAGTTTCTCTTCACAGCCTTCCCCTCTGCTTTCTTTCATGACTACATTTATTATTTCCACTTCTGCTGTTCTTGTGAAACAGCAAAATAATGCTGTCTGGACCACAAAGAGAGCCAGATTTTCTCCCTGCCCCTCTCTCATATATATATAGGCTTTCAAGACATGTTTCAGTCAAAACAGTCACTGACAGCCATTTGTCTACCTCATGAACTACCACAAGGCAGTCAGGACCTTCCAATGAAAAATATCTTATAAGAAAACTGTCTATTTATCTACTGATAAAACCTACTAAAATGTTTATATATATGTGTTGATAGATGGAATAGATGACTACATGTTGTTATGGTCAATGGAGAGATCTCCATTCCTCTACTCAATGACCATTTGAGACTAGTCAGAGATTCTGCTGATCCATCAGTGTAAATTCAAGTCAGTTGCTCACGTGGAGGCTTTTCCTGCTGCCTGAGATCTCACAGGTTATCCTGTTAGACAGCCAGCTGTTTCTGTACTAACTTAAGTATCCCCTTAAGATACTGTGCAGCATCTGGCAGCTCTGAGCAGAAGTCCTCCTTCTTTGTGGAGTCTCAGATGGCATAGACACAAGTGCACAGGTGAATACTCCAGGTTTCACTGAACATATGGATATTGACCATAATGAAATCTAGAAAACTATCTCATGTACAGACACTTGAATGTTGAAGTTAGTAGGTTAGATGATTAAAAGCTCATCTTCACTCACGTAAAGTTGCTCAGAGGCACGATGGCAGCTGAGTGAACCTGAATAACCAGTCAGAGGAAAAAGCCCCTGATCTATTGCCTCATAAGGCATCCCAGGAGGGTGTCAGTCCCATGGGGAGGGAATGAGACCAGAGAGCTGGATAAGTTCCCCAGACAACCTCATGGACTAAGGGTAGATACTGCCTTTAGAAGTATGAGATTTCTTATGGCATGCAGAGGAAAAGCATCTTGGGATTGCACATGGATTATGAGATGTTTAAGGGAGGAACCAAAGGCAGGGAAAGATTGGAATAAGGTGGATTGGGGAGGAACAAGGGTGAGAAAATAGAGGGATAAATTGATAAACCAGGCAAACAAACACATAAACAGGTTGGTTAGTACACATGTTGGGTCATGCCCTGCATCTGATCTGCAGTCTGTCCTATCTTCTCATTTAACTGCATTTCTAACCATTTTCTTGAATGAGGGTACTCTTTATTTTGTGCCAGCAATTGGTGCAGGGACCATGGGTCATAAGGTGCTCAGGATGTCAGAAACTGGAGAGACCACAGTATGTGCACCTTGCGTGAGTGTATATGTTGATGTGTCATCACTAGTAAGGATAAAGCTGAACTAGCTATTGAGTAGGACAGAAGCTTGGTAATCAGAGCAGCTGTAAATCTGGGTGAGAAACTGGAGAGACTAAAGAGCCTGAGCACTTCCTACTGAAGGGACCAGGAGATCCAATTCAGCATCTGCGAAGGATGTAAGGTCTGATAGTTGACTACTGGTAGCCAGAAAGCCCTTTTGCGTGTATGTGTCTGGACATGAAACAGCTGGGATACCAAGGGATCCAGTTGCCAGCTACTGGTTAAATTTGTAGCATAAGGCCACCTGCTGGGAGGATCCACAGTGCATGTGTCTGTGCATATGTGTGTAAGCCTACACAACAACAGCTGTTAAGACCCTGTTGGGGATTCAGGTATCTACGTGCCAGGACCCTGAATGAGAGAGCAAGGATGCAGGGCCAGCTACTGGAAAGATCTGGAAGCGGAAAGGTCAGCAAGTGAACGCATACTGTATATGTATATACATGTATATATTTCCCACTATCAGACCTTCATCTGGAACAGCAAGCAAGGGCAACAGGATCAGGCTATTTGAATTTAGATCCTCAGTCATTGCTGGAAGAGTGATTTTATTCTTGATCTCAATAGGTGGTGTTCAGAGCTGAAACTGACTGCAACTCCTTTCAGTAAAAGCCATTTTCTTTCCTTAGAATTGACAAACATAGCTTCTGTTAACCAAGTGAGTTTCTGTATCATTGAAGGACTCTGAAAACATAATGTCCCCTATGTCTTC
This sequence comes from Neopelma chrysocephalum, assembly GCF_003984885.1. Lineage (NCBI taxonomy): Eukaryota > Metazoa > Chordata > Aves > Passeriformes > Pipridae > Neopelma > Neopelma chrysocephalum. Next base: position 4,784,696 of record NW_020897692.1, read on the forward strand.
AAAGTCATGGATGTTTCCTAGCTTAGCTACATTCTTCTGCATGAATCTTATACAATTTCTTAGATGAAAGTTTTCAATACACCTACAACAATGCCCCTTTGACCCTTGACAGGCAAAGTTCACATAGCTTCCCAATGATAGCCATATTTTCAGGCATTTTTGGACGGTCCTTGCAACTGCAGGAAAAAGATCAGGAGTCTGGCTTTCTGTTTAGAATTCAGGTACTATCATGTTCACATGCATGTTAATCCCACAGTTAACTTACATTTCTCAAACTTCTCCTTGAAAACTTGTATTTGTACCAACTTGCTCACATGCTACTTTTACAAAAGTTTCTTCAAATAAACACTTCCAAAAAACTTGGAGTAGGAAAGGGAGACCTAGCTAGGGACCCTCTGCCCCCTACAAGACACCAGTGTGATACATTGTCCACCTTAAGCAGTCAGTCTCTAGCTTCCAGAAAATACCTCCTTTTCTTTTAAATCCCTTGAGTTAAGGGACTTATGCTTTCTTTACGTTTAAGAGTGGTCAAAATAATAATTGAAAATTCTATCACTTTGTAACTTTAGTTACTCACGTAAATCCAAGAGAAAACAGATACATAACACTATGGAACTCTTTCTTAACATATTTGAGTTATTTAATTTTCCTATATCCTACCTAAAGCAAAGGCTATAGCACTGACCTTATGAGCTTTCAGAAATCTCTCCATATCTTTTTATCGGACAGTTCAAGCTTCACCATTCAACACTATGATACCAGATACCAAGAATTTCATATAGGGTAATAAAGGATATTCAACTTCCTCACAATAGAAATACGCTATCTTCCATCTCGTACAGCAGATGGAAGCTTTCTTAGTAGAAGATTTCAGTTGAATGATCAGTCTTTCTGATAATCTGAGGCAACAGTTTTGAAAACAAAAGCCTAAAGTTAGCCACATAAATCCATATTTAGGTCTCTACTTGATTAAAATTTAAGCTTCTATTAATTTCTTTCAGATTGTTTCAGAATCAAAGATGGCATCAGCTGGAGAACCAGAGAGCATCCAGCACTACTGAAAGCCAGGCAGGTGTCTGAATAGGACCTTATATTTATCTGTTCCTGAAGAAGATCTCTTAATTTCTGAAAGTTTTTGGCTAGCCTTTCTGATATGCGACTCATTACTGGCTGGGAAGGGAATGAGCTTCTATAATGAATAATAAACTCTGCTGAAGCTCAGATCTGTTATGCAAATAAACATATTAAGTGAATGCATTTTCCATGCAGCATAGCTTATGCCAGGAGATTTGTTGAAAACATTGTTTTGCCATTGACAAAGGCAATGTGCCAAATTCAAGCCTGGTGTGAGTGGGCGCAAGTCTACTGGTTTCAGTGGCATTGTGCCCACTCACACCAGGTCTGTAATTGGCCTATTGTGCTTCAAAGGCTTTTATTCTGCAAGATGTGCCAAAGTGCAGATAAACAAATTCTCTAACTATAGAAGAGCTTTTTCAGGGTCAACACTAATTTTCAGTTCACTTAGCAGGCATAAACTCCATCTGGTTGAGCTCACTCTGTGACTGTACCAAATTTCTAACCTACAGAATGAAAATTCTTAGATACCCTCAACTCCCTCTCTGCAGAACTGCTAAAATGAGCCAGCCTTGAAGGCACCAGCTTCAGAAATTGTATCTCAGTAAAGGATGGGAAACTGGACGGATTCAATAAAAATTGTCCTGACCTTACTGTTCTGACTTCATCCTAGGCAAAAATCTCTTTCAAGTTTCAGAAATATTTTATTTACTCTTTCTCTCCACAAGTTATGTCAAATGTCAAACAAAAAAAGCTAAGAAGAGAAAAGAGTATAAGTTGGATTTTTTTTGTGAGATCTTTAACCTTGGTTTATGGTTACAAATTATGTAAATAAACATCTCAACTTTGTGTGATCTGCACACAGATTAAGTCATACCTCAGAATCTTTTAAAGAATACCCATGCAATTTCAGAGAGAAGATGTTTCTGAACTCAAAATTTCTTTTATTTCAAGTACACCAAGCACTAAGGACTATCTGATAACAGTCACATAAAGACATGATCACAAACATCAAATTTGGCAAAGAGTTACTAAGGTGAGCAATACAATATTTGTCCTGAGATAGTCCTAACAACTCAGTGACATTCTGATCATTAGAGCAATCTGGGTATCCAAATGATTAAAATTAACAGTGACTAAGAGATTTAGATTACAGAGAGAGAGAACCAAAGATTAATGTGAGAATTAACAGAGCTGTATGCAGTCTAAGAATAAAAAATCGGATATGATACAATTTCTTATTCAAGCTGACTTTAACATTTTTGGAACGTAAATATGAAAATGACTGCATAAAATCAGACCTACTGCCTGGGGAAAACAGATCGAATTTTATTGCCTTGATTTTAAAAGATTTAAATTCTGATCTGTCTTCATTCAGCCATAAGAAATCTCGGGGCAATTTTTCTCACATACATACTGACTTTCATTAACATTTTCATTACAATTTGAGTTTGCTTTCCTATTGCAGCTACCTTTTTTTTTTACATTAGAAGTATATCTGTTATATATATGAGCAGCTTCTATGGCAGAAACCTTAAAAATCGGATTCTTGCTGTACAGGTACATCATAACAGCAAATAGTGCAATTAAATCAAAGCTGCAATAATCTGCAGCTCCACTGACAGATATCTACACATAACTTCAATGTGACTTATGTGCAAAGATAATGAATTCTATAATGCAAATTTACACATGTGGGTCAAATAAGGAACTTCTCTGTATTTGACAGTACATTGGAATTTGTCACAAAATAAATAATTCATCTCGCATAGCTACTTGCTATGTAAATGATAGTCTATGTATATTAAAGCATTTAGCACTTAGAATAAAATGGACAGCTGGGGCCAAATGAATATCTCTCAGGACACATTAACATTAGAGCTCCCCTGTGAGTTTTTAACTCTTTTCATTTCTGAGTGCTGTCATGAGAATATTAATTGAATAAGGCACAGAATTCATTCTAATGCAAGCAGAGCCACACAAAAAAAAATTAGTGGAAAATAATGTAAAGCAGTACATTAATTTCAGATTCTACTTTTTCCCACTTTTAATGTTTCTTAAATCCCTGGTGTAATTTGGATCTGATTCAATTTAAGAAAAAACAAAGGTTAAATATTTTCAAAATATCAAGCAGATGACAATCAAAACATAATTTAAATATGTTTAACACTAGCTGGGATTTTGGTAGAATTTGAAGCCCAAAACTACCTCTAAATTCCACATGAATTTAGGACTATCATCGAACACATCCTCTCGTTCCAGCCCTCTGATAGATTCTTCTCCTATTGACTCAGACCCAAAATGAACTGATTCCTTTCCTGTTTACTCAATCCAAAGTGAACTTTAAACAGAAGACTCACACACCAAAGAGTGTCCACACAAGTGAACGGGTTAAGGGTGATCCTCCACAAGCTATGGAGAGGGTAAATTGGAGTCCTACCCAGCATTGCACAAATCTCCTCCAAAGAAAAAAGAGACAGAGGCTGTTTTAACTTTCTGCGCCTTGTTAGAAACACCACGAAAATCAAATTGTCTCTCAGACCTGTAGCTGTGAATCCAAGGAAACTCCACTAAACTCAGTACAGTTGCTTGAGACTTATATCCTGATTTAATCTCAGCATTTCCGCTCCGCTGGAACTGCTTGGATATACACAGGACTTACAGCATTCAGTGGTTACTTTAAACATGGTATAAATCAGACTGGACCTGATTTACTGATTTAGCTGTTACATACATTTCAATTATCTTTTCCTCAGTGGTTTTCAAGATGATTATATGATAACCCTGCCAACAACCCATCTTCCTCTAGGGCTAATTTAGTGGTTATAGATCAGATTATACAGAAATATGATATAATGTACAGAGAAGTAATTTAGAAAAATAATCATAGCATCTGTGATCATCACTGCTGTATCAGTGCATAATTTAAGCTACAGTCAAATAGATCATAAACCTGAATAGTGAAGAAAGACAGATAAAATATTATGATGTTTTAATCATTCAATAAATGTGTCTATTCCCAAGTTGAACTCCTAAACCCCCAGCCAGCACAAACTGCTGCTTTTTGATACTGCATACCATTTATTTCAACTTCAGTTTATTTTATAATGATATCAGTTATCATAAAATGAGTTCCCTGTTGAATTCAGCTTTGAATTAAGGTGATGAAATTGTAAGAGTTAGACCTGTACGTGGCCTGGATTTTCAGTATCCTGGTTCAATACAAAATATGTTAACCAACGTTTGATCTAAACACATTCACATCCAATTCTGTAGAAGAAAAGAAAGTTGAAGATAGTATTAGCTTTGCAAAGATATTTTTTTTGTTTTTCTAAATGAGAAATTGCACGTTCTGCTATAAATACAAAGAAAAATCAATACCCTTCAAAATCCTGGCCATTTGAGCTTCTTCGTATAGATTGAAGACACCAAGGCAGCAATACTCTCGTTGATAAATACATCTAGTATAGTGTAAACTTTGATAAAATGGAATTTGGACCTCAGGTAGCACCCAGGGAAAATGCTGGGCAGCATAAAGCTCGGACCAGGAATCTAGTTTTATTCAGGTCAGGCAAAAACCAAGTGAGCTGTTTCTGGAGCGCTCTTCATTCTGCAGCCAACACAGGTGGATGCCCTTAGCTACTGGCTGGTTTGCTTTATTCAGGGTTGTAAATAGTTTGCCACATTTTAAGGCAGAAAGGAAAGCTACCAGTGTCTGTGAGGGTGGAGAGTATGAAGATTCTCTTGGGTCTGGTTAGGGCCATCTAAACATAAATTTACTTGATCATTTCAATATTATAGCCTTCCTCACTGCTTTAAAAATGTCTGTCTACAACCTGATAATGCCTCCACAGTCAGCAGTGTAAAAAGAAGACCTTAAACCTTTTCTGCAATAACTCTAGTCCTGGTGGATTCAAACTCTCATTGGTTTTGCTCTCAAAGTCACATTTGTAATATGGTGACAGCTGGCTCAGTGCTTTTTCATGTCGTTAAAATCCAATATCTTAAAAGAGTACGTTTTGTGAAGCCAAGACACCATTTCAAGCACAGAAAAAAAAATAATGTACTAAAATCTCATTTGGAGGGCTTTTCTCTCTGAAATAATGTTTCTTTCACAGCAGTAACTGAAGGACACTGGTATGTGGCATGAAGTGGGTATGTTGTTACCATGTGCAAGATAGTTTGAACCTCCGGCTGTGAAAGTTGGTAAAAAAGATAAGAATATTTTTCAGTGCAGTGAAGGTGAAGGCTTGTTTAAATTGATGGAGCACAAAGGGGATTGTGAATCCCCCTTTGAGACCACCAGCTGTAGCATACATATGCAGTACCCGTTCCAGTGGCATGTGCATCACATGCAATGCCTCTCCTTGCAGATGAGAGCTGGTTTTGGCTCTCTTGGTGGCATGAGAACTGAAACAGTTGTCAAGAATGCTTTGTCCATTGGGTTAATGGGAGATTGGTCTGATGCTGATATTTCTCTCTCTCCTGTGCTTCTTCATTAGCAGAAGTCACAACTTGTTTGCAGATAGAAAGCTACATCATCTCGCTCATGAGCTACTATCTCCCCTGTGTGTCTCCCTCTGAGATTGCCCTTTCTCTGTGTGCTCTTGTCATATCCTCAAGGTCAAAAAGTGTGCAAGAAACATAATGTTTTTCCAGCTGTTTTTCCCAAAAAGTTTATTCTCTGAAGATGCCATTGTTAAAGACTGCACAATAATAGTAGTTACATGCAGAGGATTAATATTTCATGCACCATACTGAGTTTTCAAATCTTTCTTTATTTCAATTTTGGGCAGAGATATTGCTTTGAGAAGGAAAAATCTGAAATTAATAAATGGAAACTGATTTTTATCAATCAAAAATTTCCACTTTTCTTAAATTCCTGCAATATTATTTTGAATTTTCTCAAAATACAGTGGAATAATAATACATGTAATAATAGAACAGAAGCTTAATCATTTCAAAGGAGAAAATTAGCAATCTTGCTTTAAGAAATTCAAAATGCAGGTTTTGTTTTTGCCAGAGTAAAATAGCAATGGGATGTGCATACACCTACTAACCATTTCAATTTCAGAGAAACGGTATTTGCCAGTGGAAATTTCTTCCATCTTTTCTCCTGACCACTGGTAAACAGATATCACTTTCACAGCACAAGGGAAGGAAACCAAAAAGCATAAAATTAATATGTGGTTTGCATTTGTTTTACTTGTTTACATTTTATCTATTTCTGGTCCAAAGGCCATTGAATTTAATAGAGGGATTCCCCTTGAACTCTTTGCATACCTTTAATTTTCGAGCAAATGTTGAGACCAGCAAAAAACAGTTTATGTGTTTATGTGCTTCCCCATATCACACTCCTTCTGCGAACCTGCATGCTAATCCAGAAGTCAGCCATTCTGAGGTCTCTGCTGATGAACAATTAATGTGTTGTGATGTGCAAAACTTTGACAAAAATATTCCGTAACCCATTTTTGCCTATGCAAGGCATTTGAGTTGCTGATCCCAAGAGCGTGTAGCATAAATCTGCTTCTTGTATAGTACACTCTTTTCCTTTACTTCTTGTTTTCATTATTTCTGAAGTCTAGTTTGTTATTGTTCATTATTTATAATTGTTTTATTATTTGTTATTCATTTCTTAGTTTGCTCTTGTTATTTGTCTTTCTTCTTTGCTATTGCTTTATTTGTTTGCATTCTGTTTCTGCAATATTTTTCCTTTTGCTATTATTTTTCTTCATTAGTTGGAGTGAAATTTTATCTCTGCTTATCATGTAGCTTGTTTTTATTTCATTATTTCCTGTGTTTGTGTTACACAGCCACCACTGCTCAGCCTCACAAAGTCTTCTAAAGGCAACTCTTATCAATACAGCACCACTGAGCCTCAAGATAATGCTTTATGAAATGTTACATTGAAGCTGAAATCTGACACACTAGGTATCATAAAATCATTAACAGCTTGAATATTTTTGAGGATCAAGATGATAATGATAAGAGCAATGTCCCGACAGGGGACTTGCCACTTATTACTTAATCCACAAGCCCCCTACAGGTGTGTTTTGGTGTCATTGAATGCCCACCCAAGGGTTGTATGAAAGCCTGAAGCTAAGACACATCAATGGTTCTGTAAAGGTCTTGTAACATAGTCTAAGCTCTATAGGTTTTTTTAAGGGACTTTATGTTATTAATAAAAAGTTAATGGGAAGTAAAAGTATTGCGTGAAAAATGTGTGCATAAAAGCCTTACTTTCTTTATGACTCTGTCCTATAAAACTGCCCAGGAAGTAACGTCCCATGCTGTTTTCTCTTTTCAAAAAGTATATATGAGTGATCTTTCATCTCTTCTTTATCTTTGGAATATTTAGATATGTAATATAAAAAGGATTTGTAAAACAAATAGTTGTCCCCACACTCTGGATTTCTTCAATCAGAGCAAATGCAATGTTATTCATTTCATAATCTGAACTATATTTCAGATATGAAAGGCTAAAGTAAGTTAATATTTTCCTTAGCAAAGCTATCAAGTGGACAAACACTATAAAAATATTATATGGTCTTTCCTTCTCCTTGTGTTAGTGTAGATCTTTGATCCTCAGATCCACATTTTGGAACCTTAAAGGACTGAAAAGATCTACCATTTCTTTGATTATATTGGGTATTTTCATGAACTGTGTAATGTCTCTACCGAGACGGTCAAGATTTTCAGGAAGATTATGTCTCTCTTTTGAACTATTAATAATGTTTTGAAGGTCTGTGTTCTACTACAAGTCTGCATTTCCCTCCAAAGCTCTTAGGAATTATTTATTGGAACAGTTGGGGGATGGTTTTTCCTATTTTGTATTTTCTTCTTTTTTTTTTTTTTCTCACCATTTGGACCCTAGCATAAACAGGCCAAGTCCAGCACTCTCTAATCAGATTAGTGTTACAGGAACAAGGACTTAGTATGTTATATCTGTGGTTCAGCGAAGAGAGAGATCCCCACCGTGAATCTAATGTTTATTAAATAGTAGGGGAATAGTAGGGATCTTCATTGTCTGTCAGTGTTACCATGGACATGCAAATGACAAAGCCCTCAAGTCAACACTGCATTACATCACCTAAAGAAGCAGAGGTTGAATCCTAGCACTAACTGAATTCCCACAAATAACAGTAGGACCACGCGTTTAGCCACTACCATATGGAAGGTGTTACATTCCAGAGACTGAAATTGCTCAGAAGATGTACCTTTGCACCAGGTAACTGCATTACACCATTCTGTAAACCGGATTTAGAATCATAAAGGCCTTACTTCAGATACTTTGGATGCTGTGAATTAGTGTGTCTGATAGGAACAAATGTCTAAATTTGAGGTATCTTTCCCCTCCAATACAAACAAACCTTAGAGTTTGCAGCAAGAAGCTTCATCAAGTCAGATGTTTTACAGAACCTTCCCTCTAGCTCAGTTTGCCTAAATGAGGTAAAAATTCTCTTTATGGTACCCACAGGCAAATACATCAAGTACATATTATAAAATAATGGTGCATAATAATTTCACAGACACTGAAGCAAAGAGAACTATATTGACAACACAGACTAACAGGGAGACCTCACCAGTTTCAGATTACACTTCTGTGACTGTTTCTCTATGTAATTCCTTTTATTTTTCACTCTCTTTAATGTTAAATTCTGCAGGCTTTGCAAATGGTCAAATATTACCCATCCCCATTGCTGTAAAACCAATGCAAAAAGGATTCTATTATTTTTAGCTAAATAATTTAATTTTAAAAATTATATACTCACATACATCATATGCCATAGTAAATTGAGAGTGGAAGTAGTAGATACACAAACCCTTCTCTTTCCTTCTAGCAGCATGAGGTAAATTGCACGATAAATCAATTTTTATGGGTGCTGTTGACTTGCAACATTTGCTGCTTTTAAAAATTAATATCTGAAATAATGAACATCCTCAAAAACTCTCTAAAGAGCCAGCTTGATTAATTCCCTGAAATGAAAAGCTGTTGACAAGTGCAATATTCTCAGCTGAACTTTTCTGTAGCCTGATCAAACTACAATCTAAACCAATTCCAGTAACACAAGTTTGCTTGCTTTGGTTTTAATTTGTGGAAAACAAACAAACTTAAGTCCCATATTGTGCTTTGCCTAGACATGCATACACACAGATCTATAAAATATTCCTTCCTGTAAAATAAAATGAAATTTAATTTTTGTGCAAATATTATTGTGAAGGCATAATAGCACTGCACAGTGCAACTGGCATCACTTCATATTAATATTGCATTATTGTCAAACTGATAAGAAATTCCTAGGTATAAGGAAATGTGCACTGCATCTTGAGCATTTTCTAGATAGAGGTCCTCATGTCAAGGTGATGTAATCAGAAATACCTCCTTTGAATGAAACGTAGATACAGAGCTTCATATGAGTGTTTCCATTTACCTCCCCCTCAGGGTCTCACTATTCACAGTCCTTTAACATAGGAGTTAATCAGGAAAATCAGGAAAAAGTGATAACCATTTCTTTTTCTTTATTCTTAGAGCTGGAATTAAATAATGCTGTTGTCTTGTCTCAGTTTGAGGAGACTGGAATCCTTGCTAAAGAGGTTAAGTTATGAGATAGACCAAACTTCACTCTCTCAGCAATTGTAAATTCAAAATTAAGGGGCTTTAATCGAGGAAATGTGGAAAAACCGAAGAAATAACAACCCTTTATTAAAAGATATATATATATATGTTAGCAAAAACAGTAACAGAGCACAAACAAAAAAAACTAGACAGTAGTCCTGTACCCAAAAGTCTGAATGAATAATTCTCTGTCCTTTAGCGCAGTCCTAATCGTGGCCTTCAGGGGGCGCTGTTGGGTCACTGAAGGTGTAGGGCCTGCAGTTCTCTGTGTTGACCCACTGGGGGCGCTGTTGGGCTCTGGCGGTCACCAGGCGGGAAGAAGGGGATCTGGGGGGTGGTCTCAGGTCACGCGGGAAGGGGGGGGAAGCTGAGAAGAAAATGGGGGGACCCTTCCCTTAATGGGAGGAAAAAAGGGAAGGGAGGCAGTTCACTCCCACAGGACTCACTGTTGCCTCAGGTGACAGTGTCTCAAAACTCCTCCCTTCTCTCCTGTGGGCACGCAACTCTCCGATGAAACACAGCAGATCCGGGCTGTGAGCCGAGCTGAGCCGAGCCGAGCTGACTAGGCTGAGAAGCCAAAAAAAGCCAGATCCCCAGTCTTTCTCCCCAAATGCCCGCAACCAGACCCCTGTCTCCGTCTGAGAGCCAGAGAGCTCCGCCGTCTCCAGCTGTCCTCCGTCCAGGCAGCCAGCTCCCCCAACTCCCAAAACTTCTCACTTCTCCCCCCAGCCCCTGAATGGGTCATCAGCTAGGAATTCGGCTTTTGCTGGCCAGGCCTTTTGTAAAGCTAATTTATTCCCCTTACCCCCACTCACTCCGTCTTTCTCAGAGTGGAGTAGGGGGAAGAAAAATTCCAGTCTTGGATTTTATAACCTATAACATGTCTACAACAGGAAATATTTGTGATATATTTTTGGTTAGGATAAAAAAATAAGAAATCAACAATGGGTTGGTTAAGCATGAGGGCATTTGTTTAAATTTTAAAATGTCATCATCATGGCTAGGCTTCGCGAACGAAGATTTGGGAAGGGCTCTACTCACATTTGCTGCAAGCACACTGGTGGCTAAGAGGCCAATACAAGATAGACAAGTCTGACTGCAAAAGGCACAGGAGAAAGACTCCTTAGGTGGTATATTCTGCAAAACACGATTCTTTCTGCATTGTCTTTTCTCCTCGAGAGTGATCCTGCGTGCGTTCTCAAAGGAAGCAGCAGCGTTATAGATGGTGTGTCTCCAGACCTCCCGATTGGAGGCCAGAGTAGACCAGTTATGTAGATCAATATGACCAAGGCTGAGATGTTGTTTCAGGGAGTCCTTGTATCTTCTCTTCGGGGCTCCTCTCTTGCGGCAGCCGGTGGCAAGTTCAACATAGAGCACAATCTTGGGGAGGCGGTAGTCCTTCATCCTTGAGACGTGTCCTGCCCAACGCAGCTGTGTTCTCAGCAACATGGCCTCAATACTTGTAACTGCTGCCTGCTCTAGAACAGACATATTAGTTACATAATCTGACCAGTGGAGGTTTAGGATTGTATGGAGACAGCATTGATGGAAGCGTTCTAAGAGTTGCAGGTGGTGGTGGTAGATGACCCATGATTTGGATCCATACAAAAGAGCAGACAGCATAATGGCTCTGTAAACAGTGATCTTTGTACTTTTTCTTCAATAATCAAGACAGATGCCCGAAGTCACGAAGGCTGCCTGAGATATTCAGATGATCCAGGTGGTTCCATCCAGCATCACACAAAATGGACAGAATCTTCACGTTCAATGAATAAATGTCATAGTTGTTCATCCATATACAATCTCTGCTACCTAAAGATCCTTTAACATCAGTATTTGTGAGAAACTTCTGCATGAAAAATAAGCAAAACATATTTTCCATCTGAATGTAATCAATTTGATGTTCTTTCTTATTTTTCATGACATAAAGGTCTCTCCCTATACACCTCTGGGTTTTTTTTTCTTTATTGAAGAGTATTCTCCGCTGATTAACAATTTCATTGTTACTGTGAGAAGAAACTGTGGAGGCGTGTCCTGTTCAGACATTGAAGTAAATAAAACTATGTAAGAATGTGTGAGTCAGACTGAAGGAAACCTTCGTAAAAATTTCAGTTAGCAGATGGGCACATCATCTATGTTGCTATTGAAGACTTCCAAGAAAATAAATATTACTTTCTTGGTAATCATGTTAGATAACTTCTCTATCAGAGCTCTTGCAACTGTTAAGTGTCTGGGGAGTTTATAGATTAACAAGATGTCAAGGCTGGTCTTTACTGTAGTCTTACAAAATAACGGGAAACACTCAAGGGAGTCTGCTTCAACTGAATTCAATGAATTTCTCAAATATGCAGTGGAATTACAGAGTTATTCAATAAAACCACACAATCTGTTTGTCAGATATGTCAAAAATAAATTAATTTACAAAAAGTAGACATTTCCACCACAACATGCAGACCATTTTTAGGATAAGACTTCCAAAGGCACACACAGTCCATGAAAATAAGATATCAGAGGACAAAGGAATATGTAGCAGGGCGAGGTGGGCTTAGAAATACAATTCTGGAAAAAAATCGTAAGCTCATCAGGAATAAAGAAAAACTTTACATAACAGTGTAGACAAAGTGAGAAATGTGAAAGTTTGCTCTTAGCTCAGCTCTAATCAAGTATACCTTATCGTTCAAATAAAATTACATTGTGTCCCCAGAGGACTAAGACATCTTGCTGAATGATGAGGAACATCAAGGTCTTTAGCACGTGTCAAGATATTCTTGCTAAGTGCTAAATTCTGGTTCTGTTTAGTCAAAGATGAAGACTGAGGGTTTATCAAGTTCTCAGAGACATCCTGCTTACAAACCAGCAAAAGGCTTCACAGAGTAGTGTGCTTGTCAGTGCTTCTGGCCTTGACTGGAGAAAGGAACAGCTTATGTCACACATGGTAACTTGCTGTCAGATGTAAACTAATTAGAATAGTAGAGACTGAACCCCTAGTACATAGCTGGTCTCATCCTCCTCTCAGGAACCTCTGCAGTCATGATTGTGCTCTTCTTTTATATCTCCATTGTGCCTGAGTAACATAGCCAAAACTTGGTCTGATGCTATGTGTATGTATGTAAAGGTTACATAAACACCTTCTCCTAAGCTCACCGAAGCTGTATTAAATATGTGCATTTACAACCCAGAATTAGTCTGAGCATTTGCTTAGGTTATGAAGCATTGATTTTCAGGGTCCATGGAGGGGGGCAGGGAGAACTGAGATCTCAAAATCAGACCAAAAGGCAAAGCATTGAAATTGGCATTGTATAAAGTACATGAGTAGCAGTGCCAGGAAAGTACATCACTAATCAGAATAATAGTGTATTACAAGTCAAATAACAATGCCAATAGGAAGGCAGGAGGCAAGAGTCAAATAAGAAACATCTACTTATTCACAATTCAGTCTTAAAGTTTTGTTTCCTGACTCAGAATAAGCAGCCGTAAAACATTAAGTCCAGATTTATTGATAACTAAAGATGGATGGGCACTTCATCTTTTCATGATTAATTATGGACAGATCTGAGCACCAGGATACAGCTCTGAGAAGCTGCTTGGGCCATGAGGGAAGAAAATATACCCAAAAATGCCCAGCTGTCAGCTTCGCTGGAGGCATTTATCCCAGGGAACCAACTTAAGGCAAAGCAACATGAGGATGCAAGCAACACTAAGGAGGCTAAAAGACTGTCTCCTTCACATCTTAATTGCTTGAGCTATTAAACAAACACATCTGGTGTTGGTGTCTCTGGAATACTGTATTTTTGTGTATCACATATGCCTCTGTGTTAATGCTTTTATGAGCTGCTCGCTTTGGGCTTGGAGAGTTAGGCTGCTAGTTTTTTTTTTTTTTTTATCTTCTAATGAAAAACTTATTTGCACTTATTTGGTGATTTCATTATTTTTTTTTACTCTCAGCCTTTTGGGGTTTGCCAACTGCATTGTCTATCCATTCATCTTCCACCACATCTGTTTCCCCTGTTTGTTCAAGAGAAATTAGCAAAATTAAATAAAGACAAATTCCACTCTGGCAGGCATGAATTTGTTAGAGTGAGTTAAAGGAGACAGGTTTGCACAATTTCTTTACTAAGTCAAGTAATTGTTAAAAGAAATGCTTCTTCTTATTTGCTCAATAATGCTTTTATACATTTTGAGCTTTAAGAAGGATTGATTTGATAAAAGTATCCTTGGAGGATTGTGACCTTGAGTTGCCTTTTGTGGAAAAATTTGCTGGGTCTAACCTAAAAAAAAATGCAAATGGGGACTATGGAGAATTTGTATTTGCAAGGGGAAAAATTTGTGCAGACAGAGAGAATAAGCATTATTAATAATTTTTTTTCAAAATGCTAGAGGCTACAAAAGGCATTTCCACTTGGCTTCCTGAAAATTTCCTACACTCCCTAACCATTAAAGATGTAAAGTAACTTAAAAAATTACACGTACCATAAAGGGGGTGAGATTGATAATTACTTAGAGGTCAAGTATACTGTAAAGCCACAGTCCTATGTTGCTATTCGATAACATAAAAATGCCAAATTGCAGAAGGTATCTTGTCTAATACTTTGGTCACTTTCTGTGAAATAACCCATAAGGACCATAAGGACTGTGGAAACCCAGTTCTCTCAAAAATGGCCTAGTTGTTTATTCTATGTGAATGGGAAACATTTCTTGCTTTCCCATAAAAATATGGTATGTTATTCTATCCAAATTTCATCTGCTGCATAGGCTAAATACACTCCAATGATGTTTTGTCGACAATATAGCCTGCAATGTTTTCTCTGAATATAGAACTTTTACCTGAGAAAACGTGTCTATAAATAACATATATGAATCTTTAGTTCCACTTTACAGTGATACAGTTAAAATAGTAACTCAAGATTCTTGAAAGTCAATATTATGTGTTCCTGTGCTCTCAATATATTTCTTGTAAATATTTTAGTGAGTTTATTTAGTTATTTTTCCTTCTGCAAAGTCACTATAAAAGTAACTTACATAAGAAGGTTATTGTAGTTTTAAGGTTTTTTGTGGCTTGTTTATTTCTAATATAGTTAAAGTATGGATTATTTATTATGGGATTAATCATTAGATTCAGACTAACAATCTAATTTCGGGGTACTGAGTTTTCAGAGTGGAGTGATTTACCTCAACTACCATCTGAGCTTTCCTGCTCTTTATTCTACACTGACAACATTTGCAACGTTCAAGGTTTCACTGCATTTGTATCGGTGAAAATTTCATTTTCCCCTTGTTGAAATGGAAAACAAAGTTCAGCTGGCAATGAATATAATTTACACTGCCCAATTATTCTATCACATTCATTCATGCAGTGGCATTTGATAACATTTGCATTATTCACAATGGGGTTATGTCAGTGCTAATGAAAGGCAAAAGCAAATATTTAGTCCTTTATTAATTTGAAAGTTAACATACAGCATAAAATTCTAAGTCTAAATTTCTAGACTTATTCTATAACAAGGTAATTTTTCAGCTATCCCTGTCCCCAGGACTCCTAAGGAGAGTGCCTGGTATAATTGTACTTCTTGTTCACAGAAAGGAGCAAGTGAAAACTAAGATAAAATAGTTATAATAACAAAAATGAGTGGTTATTATATCACTACAGTTTTTGCCTGTACAAACACAGCAGTCTAACAGAATCTGTAATGTCATCTACCTAAATCAACTCTTTTCAGCATCTGGAGATATGTAAATACACGGAATTAGCAGCTACCTTTTTTGAGTTTATCCTATGAGCACCTACCTTAATGAACTCAGTATCTCTGATGCCCAGTTATGAGAATTAGCTAAAAGTACACTGTTTGGATTTGGATACTCACCCCTGTATTTTAACATCATTTACAGCACACTTCATTTTGGCAAGGCTTGCTGTAAACTGCATTTGTCTTCTCCAAATCAGTGTCATTCTTCATGGTTTTCCTCTAAAATCGACACAACTGGTGAAAAAGTCTTCAATGTTTATAAAATTAATGTAGGTCAACCACTTATAAACTTCTCTGCTACAGGTATTCCAAAGGCTAACAAAAAGATATCCAATTCTTACTTTGTACTAGTTTTCATTTGTGGAAAGAATTAAGAAAGTATTGAATTGTGGAAGTTAAAATAAAGAGAGAAATTATGAATATGAATAATTCTGGCCATTATATCTTGCCTAGCTAAAAATCAACAAATACATAGTCACACTATGCCACTATTCCAGTGGCAGTGAGGTAGTCTTTTTGAATGAAAAACTCTTTAGTTCCAATTAATTATATGCCATGGACAACATAAGTCATAGAAAATATTGCTGATACATGGTATTTTGAGATAATTAGAAATGTGTTCATGAGATGTCCAAAATTCTTGTAATACAATGATGTGTTAATTTTAACAGTAAGTGAATGGAAAGAAAAAATAACATAAAATAGCATATTCCAAGAATATTTTCTATCATTTCACAGCAGTACACGCATGGATGAAATGTGGTCATGGGAAATACAAGAGGACTGATAAACTCAGGAACCAATGTAGTTCATCAATTTCTTCTGCAGTAGAATCAAAACTATATTTAGCCAGTTTTCAAGAACAAGCTGTGAGAAGGATTTCTACCTTCTGCATAGAACCCATCCTGGGAGATCACTTACATACAGCAACAGGCCACTCGTTTTTATCACCACTTTCAATATATTTGAAGGTATCTTTCTTCTCTCTACAAGAGACATGATCTTTCCTTTCAACTGTTTCTCAAAGAATATACTTTTGAGTCTCTGTTCATTCTGATGGTTGGGTTTTGTTTGGGTTTTGGGGATGTTTTTAAGAGCTTCTGTTTTACTGATATTATTTTCTTAAAAAATAGTATCCAGAGTAGAATAGAAAATAGAACAGACTGAATAAGCATTAAAGGAAATATAAAAATTACCTTATATGTATTATATATTACACTTTGGTAAATAAATACCTACCTGAAGTTTATCTATTTTTGCAACAAGGACATAACATCAACTATGTATTTCATTGCACTGTACATTTTATGTAGGTTAATTTTGCAGTTTTGCAATAGAGAGACGGCTCTTAACGGCACTACCTCACACTGGTCTTCAGGTAATTGCTGTTGATAAACTTTGGGTGGTTCTGTTTTCATTAGGACCATCTCCAATTTCATTTCCATTCTTAAAAGTCCCTACTTTATACAATGTTCATCTAAATGCAATTATTTGTGATCCACAAAGAAATATATTCCCTACTTTGCTGACCTAGTTGGTAAACAAAAGTGCTGGATGGCATCACATTGAAATAGCCTCCTACAAAAAAGATTCTGTTCTATTTCAGTAACAAATCATTTACTAATTTCTTCTGGATTACATTTTCTTTCTTTCAATATTAGAATATTTTGACCATGTCAAAAATCTTACTAATATACTACATATGTGTCCATCTTACTCTTCAGGAGTGAATGTAATGGGGTTTGAGCACATTTGTTCTTAGGAAAATCAAGTCTGTCTTCTCTGGGCTTCCATAAAATGATTGTTTAAAAATGTATCATATTTTTGTTGGTGGCAAACTTAGACTGACTTGTCTATAGTTCAACAATTTTAGTTTCTCTCTAATTTTTCCTTTTTTTCTTTATAAAATAGTACTGTATTTGTCCTTCTCCAGTCTTGTAGGTGTCTGTTTATCCTAGAATTCTAGAACATAATTATTAGTGGTTCAAAGACAGTTCTGGCTTAGTAATTTCATCACATCCTGACAACTTGGCCTCATCTAAATTATTTAATATTCTTTAACCTGTCCTTTCTGTGTTCTACCTATTTTCCTACCTTTTCTGAAAATTAATTGTGTTAAAAATTGGTCATTATAATTTAAGATGCAAAAATCACCTCTGTGTTAGTGCAAATACTGTATGAAAGGAAGCTAGACTTTGGGGCTTTAAGGTAATTTAATTCAACAAAAAGGTCATACTGACAGGTGCAACAACCAAAAACCAATCTCAATAAAGATACAGGTAGTGTAAGCTTCCTTATTCACCTATTAGATCAATATACAGTGAGAGGACGAGTTAAAAGGGCCATTCAGTCTTACAGGTCTGCAAAAGCTTTGATTTCTCAAAAATGTTGTTGAAGTGCACTAGATGATTTATTGCTTTTTTCAGCATGGACATTCTGTCCTGAAAAACTGGTTTAAAATTATCAATTTCTGTGATATTTGCATCCCAAAGTAGTAACAAATATTAACTGCCACCAAGGGCTGTGTTTCAAATGGCACTTTTGATATAAAAATCATTTTAGAACAATGAACTATTTACCAGGAATATATTAATCTTCTCTATCATCTTCTTACAGAAATCCCCCAAATAAATGCAGTTGTGTTGCTTCATCTCTCTTTTTCAATCTTTCGGTTATCGTGTGGCCTCTGATGTCTGACTGTAAAGTACCATGCACCCAGAGGAAGTCTACGTGATTTGTCCTTTTATTATAGTCTTTTATGTAAGTTATTACTTTACTTTTAAAGGAGGAGCATCACTCCTCTAATGAACCCAGCAGGACATTGCAACCTAACTCCAAACCTGTCAGTATATATACTCAGAGGTTCTTCCATGAAATCCTACTGTTAAAAGTTAATCTTAACTGTTAAGAGACTCAAACACCATACAATAGGTAATTTTCTTTGTAGTTTACTCTGAGGAGGACCTAATCAACAGCATCAGAAGTAGATGCCACTGGACAACACACACAACAATCTGTTATTTTGGGAGTAAGAAAGGACCTAATGCATCCTTTGGTCTAGTTCTTCTATGGAGGGGGGGGAGTCTCTGAAAAAGTTAATGGGATTCGTACTTTATCTTTGCAGATCATCTTCAATTTATCACTATCAAATCAAATCTTTTGGGAGCACCATCATTAACCTCCACTAGGTTAGGTACATCCATCAAGTCCTCATTCCATTTATCATTATTATCAGGGAAGTCATCACTCTTCAAACCACTGTAACTACTAACTTCCTACACATTAGGAGATAAACCCTAAATTATCCATAAAAATCAGAAAAGACTCAACATTCACAGGTCTGCACAGAGGATATAGATGAGTAGCTTGTGACATTACATTGTTTTGAAATATCATCTGTAGTAGTATATTTAGTATGTCTAGATAAGAAATCAACACTAGATAAATGCCAAATTTCCCTTGAATAAAAATACTAGCTTCTCTTCCGTTTTTTAACTCTCCCCTTTAAAGAATGCTTTAATGAAATTTCAGGCATTTGAAAGACTTTATGAGTAACAGCAGCCATGTCATCTATTCTCCACTCAGGAGTGCCAATAACTCCTTTTAATGTCAGGGAATGTTACGTGCATGCATTTATAATAGAAAGTACTCCCACATATAGATTAAAGGATTTCATAGAAACTGCAGGTCTATATACTCCTTTTCTGTAATTAATATTCCTTAAGATAGAAAACAAACAGCCTGTGTGTCAACAACTACTGGGAACAGAATAGACTCAGCCAAACAAAAAATAAAAATACTATCATCTTTTGACCAAATTACTTAATCTCATTTCTCCCATATTTCAGCATTCACATTAATTTATTTTCAAAAAATGAAATTCTTAAGTATATGCTATTTAAGGGTCAAGAGTTTCCATGTCATACAATCTGTTACACCATTGTAATTCACTAATTTAAACATTGCAGGTATAATGGCATAGCAGTTTAGTATTAGGTGCAAAGAATGACTATAGTCTACAGATGAGAACAAAGCACTCAAAAGCATAAATGAGGCAAAGTTTAGGGTATTCATGATTGGAACCACACAGATCCAGTCATGGAATTAATTTATTTTCCTATTATGGTTTGAGACTATCTATGTGCTCCTTTCCCTGGGTATGCTTTATTACTGCCTGCCCCAGTAGAGAGTTTGGTGATAGATTAAAATTCATTCACAGGAGGGAAGGAGGAGTATTCTCCCCATACAATGTATTTTGAAAAACACAAGAGGCACAAGCTGCTGAAAACCACATCAAGAAAGCAGAGACCGGGAACAGGAGAAGGTGTGCCAGGAGGGCATAGAGAAGATCCAAAAAGCTTTGAGGTGGGCAACACCACAGTTTTTTGAGGGGTAGACACACAGTAAATTTGGGACTGCTTCTCAGGAGACCAGTGAGAGTTCTTCCCATAGAGAGGATGTTCCGATCAATCTGTGCACTTCATTAGGTTACTATTCTTTTCACGCCAGTGGCCAGTGTCAAAAGTGTAAGAATATACAAATCCTTTGTAGTGGAAAAGTTAATGTGTTCACAACTCCATTACACTATATTTATAGTGGAAGAGGAAAGTAATATGTGGAAATGGAAACTGAAAAAAAGGATTCACCATTTATTCAAGGGCTTCTTCAAGATTCCAGTCTGCCTCAAGTGGATTTGAGAGAAGACAAACTCCTAGTCTGGCTCAGAGACACAACCTTTCCCTGACTCATTTACTCACTTAATTGACAGGACATAGCCAGGGTACTTCAGCAGAGGTATTAAAGACGGAAAGAAAAGGGAGTACACTCCTTCGTATTAGCACTAAGTGGTGAGACAAGTCCACCTCTGTGGACTTGAAAGCCCTGGGGAATTCTATTTCCTAACCTGTGAGCTGGTGTTCCCCATTTCAAGGTCCGGCCAGTGGCAGGGTGTAGTGCATGTACCAAAGATTCAAATACACACATAGAGAATATAAAAACACACAACAAGACAAGTAGAAGTGCAAGGTCTTTCCTGTTACCCCCATTGACACAATCAGCATTTATACAATGGAGAACACCACAGAAAGCCTCACCTTACTCCTCTGTTCCAGACAATGGAGATTAAAGCTCATGAGGGCAACAAGCTTCATTCACAAGGTTGCTGTAATTTCTAGATGATCTCTAAATATTAGCATGGACTTGAAAATTCTGGCTCCCAAGATCTCAAAGCTTCAGTCTCTACAGAAGCTTTTCTTCTACTCGCAAGCTAATGCAGCTTGTTAAGGTTCCCTGGCAAATATGTCCACACACACAAACAGTCTTCTCTGTCCCTTCTCCTCCCCATTCTCCACACTTGTTCCTCCCTGCTCCACTCTAACTACCCCTCTCCCCCTTTTCCCTACATGTTGCCCTTCCTCTGAAAACTCTATAACAAGTTTTGCACATACAGCCCCCTTCTAACATCCTTAAACAAATTTCACACAGTCCTTCAAGCCCTCAAATATCACATCCATTTGCTCATTCCAGTAAGACTGAATAATCCTATTTCCCCTTGTTTTCACCACTAACAAAGTTCTAGTTGAATATTGTCATGTTATATTGGAGCAGTTCTTTCAACGGCTTATCAGTCTATGCTCTAATCCCCTCTGTTTTGGTTGCCACTATCTGCCATTGCTCAAGTTTGTATTTCTGAGTGTTTAATTTACTTCTTTTCCTATCTCTTCTCTTTGTCTCTTAAACTGAGGAGTCATTAATCAGATGTCTGTAATAGTACAGCTCTTCTTGAATGCCTCTTACCCTCACACTAAGGTCTTCAATTAGTCGCCAGGCCAGGGCATGGCATGTAAACTTCAGTCTGTAGATGGCTGCAGTAACACCTGCCCAGCAGGTGTCTGTGGTTCTAGTTCATTAGAGCAATCCTTAGAATGAGACTTTCATTTATTTCCATGCAGGAGACTTCATACCTGTACAAATGAATATGATTCTAGGCTAAGACTGTAAAAGGAGATTTCTTGTGTTCTGGAAAGGTTTGCACACTAACTGATCTACGGGTGAGGACACCACTGTCAATATGGCCCACTGTGTGGCTGTTGCCAGTAGACCACAACTCTCCACAGCTGAGATGCTGGTACACAGCACAGCTGTAGCTGGTTTTGCAGAGAGCATTAACGAGATGCCTGATGTTACAGTTACTGCCTTAGTAGATCCATAGGGGTCTATATACTCAGTATATGTCCATATAGACAACCTTGAAAAGACAGAGGAAAATTCTGTGAGAAAGATTTTTCTGTGTTCGATTCTATGAGATTCTCAATATTACCTTAACAAAAATTGCTCTCCAGAACAGTGGAGTTTAGCCCAATGCACCAACATGATTAGTCACAGTTCTACACTCCTTATTCAGCAGAAAATATAAAACAACACAAAGACTAATATTTCACAGATCATTTCTTCATTTCCTTTACTTTATGCAAATATGAGGTAACTAATCAGTTTCTAACGTTTTCCTTCTTGTCCCAGCCTCTGTCCTAGTATTTCAGTTATTGGAAATGCTACTGATTCTACAGGCTACCACAGCCTGTGTTATTTCAAATATCATTCCCCTCACTTTCTCTCACTCCTATTTATTTTTTCATCTTTTCTCTCTGGAAAAGGTGATTTGTTTAAGACACTCTCTTTTGATTTTATTAAAACAAATTGAAACCACATTAAATATAAGGAAAAATATTTTATTTAGAAATATTTTGAAAGAAAATATTCCCTTCCACATGTACAGTTCAATAGTCATTAACTTTGGTTGAAATATTTTTGATTTCTTAAAAAACAACTCATAGTTGTTTACTTGAAATTTACTTTAATTTGAAATGCAATTTTAACTGAAATAACTTTTTCTTTCAATTTTTTGTTTGTTTGTTTGTTTGTTTGCTTGAGGTTTTTTGCTTGTTTGATTTTGGTGTTGGGTTTTTTGTTTGGGTTTTTTTTTGCAAAGTGTCCATCTCCATATACAACAAGAAAAAAAACATTTTCCTATTATGTTTTAGGTATGAATTCTTTTAAAATCTCACAGGCTATAATAAATTTGGATAACTCAGTTCTGAAAGTGTAATATTATGCTCTTTCCTAATGGGAAATTCTTGAAAAACACAAATTGCAGCATGTCTGTGACTAGCTAATATTTCTCAAGAAAACAGTTCCCACACAAGCTTTAAAAAAATTTAACCCTTTACAACACTAGATAAGTCAACATTTATTTTCATGGTAAGATTGTATTGAGGTAAGATTGCAATGAGTATACATTACTGAATAAAATGCCTTTCCATTTTTTCTGTTTTGCCATAATATATTTTTATTTAAGAGTTAAATGTGAGGACAAATAAATTACTATCAATTCCTTGTTGTCACTTCCATTTCTGTTAATGGATTATATCGTTAACTTCTGTTATATCTTATCAAGTTGCTTTGATTTTAAATGTATCATATTTCTTACAGTGATATAAGTAGCAATTAATGAAATAAAGTGTCTCTACATATTTCCATTTCAAGAAAAAAATCTATAAGAACCCTCAAAAAAAAAAAGAAAGAAAAGAATGTTCGCAAATACAAAATTGAAGGTCTTGTCTTGTTTTTCTCTCCACAGCATGCAAAGAAGTTCAGGAAGGAAATGTGGGTTTCCAGAGGGGAAGGAACTTTCTTCTAATGCAGTAAGAGAAAGAGATAATCACTCGGAGGGGAGTTAAAATTCATGTCAGGGAAAGATGGGGTAGGAAGAAAGGAACATCTCAGCTGTCATTAACATTTCTAGCACTTTCCTGGAACAAGCTGGTCCCCTCTCAGTTTGATTTTTCCTTTGCCTAGGAGAGTTCTGCCCCTTGTTCTGCCACTGAAGCAAAATTTAATTTTGTCTTCCTCACTACACAGCAAAGAAGGCTTGAGACAGCTCTGACTCCTTTAGCAGCACTTAGACAGCCCCTATTAACTTAAATTTCCAGTAGAAGAGTTTCAGAAAGTTTGTTCTTGAAATTACTGTTTATGACCAACTCTTCTAGCATGATGGATCATCCACCATGAAGTCCATCATAAAGAATCTATGGTTTTTCTCCATTACTATGAAATTATGGCAATTATTGCTGGTTCCAAGAGCATAATAATTTTAGTCAACAATAAACTACTGTCTTATTCTGGAAAACACTAAGCACCCAAACCCTTTTAGAGATGTATATCTAGACTTGCTGATGAGATGTTACCAACCTAATCACTACTGTGGTCAGTATCTAGTTAAAGACATTATTTCACCAAATAAAGGTGAAAAATAAAGAACACTTTTTTTAAGGTCTAGGTCACGATCAGTCTTCCTACTCATGACCTAATGGTCTAATTCTGTAGGCTGTGGGTACATGTACACTCTGTAGTCTGCTTTTGTTCATTACAAATATATGACATAAAAGAATCCCAAAACACTGAAAGACTAAGTATATAAAAATGACTACTATTCTTTATGATAGACTGGAAATAAATGTGGAACTTATATTTTGGCTCTTTTTAAGTGTCTTGCTCTTTCTTCTCACCTACTTGTACTACAGATCAACTCTGGATTCGAGATCATAAAACTGATGAGTTTCTATTAGTTAATAAAGGAACAAATAAACTTTAGATGAAAATATTTATAAGGGAAAAGAAGAATCTCTATCCAGATCAGGATGCTAGCATTATCTCAAAGTGTTTTATTTCAGCCCAAACCTAAATTTAAGGAGGCCATTTCACTTCCAGTTATATTCAGAATGCTGTAAGTGAGCTGTCTAGTGGCAGAGACTGTAGCAGAACGTACCTTATTCTGGAAAAGCCAGTTCTTAACAGTCAGCCAGTGTTTTGAACTTGTTGTGTAAAAGGCACTGAAACTACAGTCAAATTATTCAGATAAAATGACATGGTGAAATATTTAAATGTGAAGAAAAGATTATCCTGCCCTTATTTCATATAATACTTGGTAGACTGCACTCAAATTAAAATGGGGTGAAATGAGCATGAAGGCATAAGAATTTGAATTACTGCCTTGGAAAAGGTATTGTATAACCATTAAGACTAACTGGTTTAAATAACCAAATTGACAAGTTAAGGTTAGAGGACCGGCCTTTTTCGCAAGGACTTTCTTAAGTGGGCAGATTGGAAGGTCAGCACTTAAACATTATAGTAATGGATATCAGGAAAAAACTAAAATTTAAAAACTAAAAGTTTCTGAAATGATAAGAGATGGATTGACCTGGAATGCAGATGGTGAAAGGGAACAGTGAGCTAGAAGAGCCCCAAACCTGCTCTTATCACACTAGTGTTGATGGACAAACCACATGCAGTTAGAGTTTTCAATTTCCTTTGTGTGCAATGTTATGCTATATTAAGTGATACAGGATTTTTTTACTCTTAAATAAAGATTTATTCTTTGGACTTTGGGCTGTGGTCCAAGACTTTGGTAAATTCAACTCATGAGACATTGTACTGGTGTAAGTTTCCAATTATATAAACGTAATTTTCTAGTTGCAGCTAGCTATGTTCATGACATTTTGTATTGAAACAGTTTGCCTTTACCTTTCTCTATCCCAAAATACACACCTTTGCAGTTTGCAAAAAGCAAAAGTGGAGAGTCCCTAACTTTTAAATTTTGTATTTGTAGATACAAAATTGCTATACTAAACCTGAAAACATGAAAATAATAAAACCAAAAAGCCCTATCAATCTTACTATTGACATTGCTTACCATATAAAAAACAGAATCTCTGTTGCAATGAGTTTTCCAGGTAAAGTTACTCAAACATAATTGTATCTTATTTATAGAGCTGTGTCTTCCTGAATGCCAGCCTAGTTCCAGAATCATGATAGGTATTTTTAGGCATATATATTTGGTTATAGATTCCAAAGCTTCTAAGTCCTCCAGACAAGTCCTACTCATCAGAGCCCAAAGCTGTGATTTCTGTGGGACTCTCCACTGTTGGAGAACCCCTCCAGCTAACCAAGTCAAGCTGCTTTTCATCCATTTTGCATCACTCATGAAAAATAAAGATACCAGAACATTTGTAAATCTGATTTTTGTCCAGTTGCTGCTACCTCTCTTGGTTTCCATGTTAACCTGTGCCAGTGAATTTTATTATCTGCACATTATGAAACTACGTTATATTTCAGCATTTCGCTTGCTGCTCTATCTGCAGCTGTTCTATCTCTCTGCTTGTTCTGTTTACAGCTGGGACTACATTCACTTTCTCAGGTTGTTGGTGAGTTTTACAATAAAGCAAACCACAGTATTGTCCCTCCTCTCTTCTTTTACTGTTGACTTTCCAGTTATGGGTTTTGGTATTTTACTTCAGGTCTTAGTTTGCTATAAAGTCTTTGGCAAGTGTTTCAGCAGATGTAGCTAAAGGGTAGCATGTAGTGTATGTGTCCTGTCACCACCAATAGATTTGTATTCCTGGTGCTAAGGAAAATAAAAAATATTTAGAAATGCTTTCATTCTGTGAGTATTACATTTTCTGAACTGAAGTGAACTTTTAGGTCAGCTAACACAGATAAATATCCTTCTGTTAATGAAATACAAACACGTAACCCATTTGATTATTGGGAATCAGTATCAAAGACTATCAGGTATTAGTAACTCTTGATCGCAACTGAACCAGGGTAGATTGAGATCTCTAAGTCACTGTCAAAAATCTCTCAACCATAATGTTGCCTTTGACCTAAGTATTCAAGCCTTGCAGAACGTGCCCACCATCTCATTTAAAAGAAGGAAAAAACAAAACAAACAAACAAACAAACAAACCAATTTTTTTTAGCACATAAAGTTTCTCAATAAAAACCTGATCTAATAATACCATGTAGCAGATTCCACAGCCCATAAGCAGTCCTGTTGATGAGGTCCAAATATGAGGTTTACACATGACTGCTTACACATAATCAAAAGCCAAGCTTGACTTGGAAGGTGGGGAGGATGACATTTTGATTGTACGAGGGTTCTAATTTTTCATAAACTTGACAGATAGGAAAAGAGAGATATGAAAAATGGAAGTTGGGCTGATATGGCAACATCTGGAATACAGAGAGAGTTAGCAGCCTTTGGATGAGATTTCCACCTCAAATAAAAGTAAGAGAGCTGAATAAATCAAATACACGCTGTTTAAAACTAGCAGGGGCACAGTAATCTTTTCCTTCCACAGCTTACTTGTTCTTTATGTATGTGAATTAAACAACCTAAGGCGATATGAAGAAACTGTGTGAGATAACCACCAAAAAATCCCCTAATCTTTCCAGATTCAGTACGGTAGTTTTTGATAAGGACTCTCCAGCTAGATATATACAAACAAGCAGCAAATATTGCCTCCAGCACTACATAATTGTTCTGACTAGCTGTAAACTTACTCATTCCCCACAACTCCAGGGCCTTCTTTTATATGTGAAATTTAGTATAACAAGCATTAGTGCTGTTTTGCACTTCGGGAATCAAGAAGCAAACTTTTCTAATCAAAGAATTATGCCTCCAAACTGAGTTCAAGAGTCTATGGGAGGAGTGCAAATGAATAAAAGTTTACTGATATCATGGACAGCATTAACTACTCTGGCTGCTTGGGCATGGAAGTCAGAAGTCAGTAATTTTATAAAAATCTCAACCACCCTCTGATCCCAGACTACAGCTAAACATAGCTAAGGTAAAATATCTCAAAAGAACAGTGATCTCAAAATCATTTCACCATATCAGCACAGTTGTCTCAGTTGTGTAGCCTGTCCATCCTTTTTCCCTAAAACACTTGCATGGAGGACTGCTCTAAAAAGTAGATAAGTAATCACATTCTCCCTAACTTTTTCACAGTCAGTATTAGCAACATTCCACAGTAATTACAAAGGTAAAAACTGGTGCAGGATCTATTTTAATTTTTTTTGACATCTCTCTACATCATAGTCCCACATGAGGTGTTGAGGTCCCCAAGTAGCAGAGACAAATGTACAGCCTGGAATCTATTCATGTGGACTCCCCATCTCATATCTGAAGCAGTACAGTTGCCTCTGGGCAAGGCTTACTCCTTCAAACATACCATCACTGTCATTTTTAGATTCTGGTGTTGCACTTTGGAATATTTTATTTATTAGCATAAATGAAAATGGTTCATATCTGTTTGCAGCTGACATTTGTATCTAAATGTAAATATGTCCTTAACCTACCTGGGATCCATAGAGATTAAAATGCAGAAGGAACTGTTTAGTCAGCTTGTCTGGTAAACCCTTGTATTTCATCCAGTTACCCTTTGAATATCTGAGGGTTGGTAGCTAATCCATACTGTCAGGAAACATAGTGCAGCTAAACTGATTATGTGCATACTTGCCTGCAGTTATATGCACTACACAGTGCAATCAGACAGAAACAGAAGAACTAGGTAGTGGTTTTGCAAATCCCTTTTTTTCTGATATGAGTTCACTTAAAATTGTCATATGAAAATTTCATTAAAATTTTTATTTCTCACACACTGAAAATATGGTAGATCATATATTCTCATGGTGACAATCATCATCCAAAAAGCTGGTACTCTTTGGCCTGATCAGCAAAACAATTAATCAGCCTCTAGAAGAAGCAGAACACAGTAGGGCACCCTAATGTTCCTACTGTTCTTAGATACATTCTTTGCTCAACCTCTTTTCTGATGAGACACAGTTTAAACCAGTATGAGCATTTGAATTAGCTGTAGGGTTAATGCATTTTGGCAGTAGTAGTATTTTAATGGTAGCGTCTGGTATCTCATAATGAAGAATATTTTGTGATTTCTCTTTAGATTTATATAATTCCAGAATTATTCTTTTCACTTGGCAGAAAAGCTCCAGATATGTTTTCATCTAACTCCCAATAAAAAATTAAAAATCTGAAAGGATAAAGTTTGCTTTCTTCTCATTTACACAGAGGAAACAATCAAATAAAGGCCAGGTGCTTCTTGTGTTGACCAAGAAAAAACGGAGTCTTTATTTTGTACGTATATGTGGGACTGGGGATCCAGGGGTGAGTTTAACTGAAATGTTTCACATCATTAGTCAATATTGTGCACTTTTCCCTTTAGGGATCCTTGGAAAAAATTAAATCAATCGAATTATTTCATTTAGAAAAGCACCTGCTGTTCCAAAAAATGCTTTTCATCAAATATTTATTAATGCAGTGCCTAATCATTGCAGTCCTATTGGCATGATACATACGATAGCTCCAGAGGCTAATGCGTTGGTTACAGCTTAACATGTCAGAATTGTTCCTGGTAGAAAACACCTATGGAGGCTTCAACATGAAAGCAAAAGTCCTGGGGGGATGCTCAGGGGATTGTTAATGGGCTATAATACTTCTGCCATTCATACTGCGTTTTTAAACTAGCCTAAGGTGATAATCACAGAAAGGTGTTGCCACCTACTGACTGCTCAACAGGGTGCATGAAAAGAATTTGGTCTGCCCAGAGCAGTTCCAGCCGTGTGGCCACCTCTGTAGCAGCAAGGAACCAGGGCACCCACAGCCACCTGCGAAGTGTCAAAAAGGCCAAAATCTGCATGGCAGTCTGTGGTCACTCCAGAACAGGCAGCACGTCAGTGGGCTGTTATAATGTCCCTACTGTGGCTGCTTAAGCTGACCTCCCCATTGTCAGAGCAAAATTTCCCCATCTATCTTTGTAAGTGTTGATCAGCACTCATGCCAGGAGGGAATAAAGAAAAGAAAGAAGGGAGGAGTAAACAATAATCACTAATGAAAACAAGGATGTTACATTTGAAGTTTGTCCAGAACGCTAAATGAAGAAATGATAGGGCAGTCTCAGGCACCAAGATTTACTTATCTGTATCATTAAATTGCAGAACACATTCTGGTATACTTTTGCTGGTAGGAAAGAGCTTTCTCTCGCTAGGCAATGTTCAGGTGTTAAGTGTGATCCAAAGCCCACAACAGTTTGGATATGAACACCTGATTTTAGGTTCTGAGAGAGTATTTATTGATATTGACACATGAAACCTATTTCTTTGGGTGTAAGGACAAGAATATGCCATGGTACTCTCTAACCTTGTAGGACAGTAATACTCTTTTAATCTCCATAGATATTAGCAATGACATCATTAATACCTACAGCAAATAAGTGTAAACTTCTGTACATTCTTTTCTGTCCATCTTACATAATGCTATACAGACTAAAGTTTCATGACTAGGCTTCGCAAACGAAGATTTGGGGTAGACTAGTTTTCAAATGTGTTTAGGTGATAGTAACAGTTCTGAAGGTGTTTGCCTGATCTTCTGGATAAGGATAAGGAGTGTGTGCTGTGAAAGCTTTCAAAATATCCATGCTAGACAAGCTTTGTTTAAAAAAAAATGACCTAGAAAGAATTGATCATATTTCATTTGATGTTTTTCTCTTTTTCTGAATGTTTATTTTGTATACATGCTCACATAAAATAAAATTCAAAAGCATATTTATTATGAAACTTAAAGTTAATTCTCCATTAATTTCCACAGAGGAATACCTGCATACTTATCTCACACAAAGGAAAAAAATTATTAAATCACCTTTCAGAGGGTAGAAGGGATAAACACAGAGAGCTAAAAAAGATAAGGTAGGGTGGGGGCAATCTAAAAAAAAGTCAGAGAACAAATATGTATTTATAGATACCTCAAAGGGTTGTAATGTGAGCAGAAAAATGAAACCACAATCTTAAATTACTTAATTCACTGCACGTCACTGCCCTGTCTCTAACAAATAGTACCTAAACATTCATTGAGTATAACTTTGCTATAGTTCTCTGAGTATTCTTTAAAATTTGATCAACATAACTGGTCTACTCTGTCTTTAAAATTTGATCAACATAACTGGTCTACTCTGACCTCCAATCGGGAGGTCTGGAGACACACTATCTATAACACTGCTGATGCTTTTGAGAATGCTCGCAGGATCACACTCGAGGAGAAAAGACAACACAGAAAGAATCGTGCCCTGCAGAATATACCACCTAGGGAGTCCTTTTGCTGTGCCTTTTGCAACCGGTCATGCCTATCTCGTATTGGCCTTTTTAGCCACCAGCATGCTTGTAACAAACGTGGGTAGAGCCCTCCCCAAATCTTCGTTCACGAAGCCTAGCCATGATGATGATGACTCTTTAAAATAACTCTAACAGAATTAGACTAACAATTGAGGAAAAAAAGGGTTCATTTGCGCTGATATTATCAAAAGCATTCAGCTCTGAATATCCAAATCGAATTTAACTTGAATATTATTCATATATGTACTGGGCTAGCTAAATGGAGAGAACATGGTGAAATTACCAGCCATGCACCTTTGCTCACTTCAGGAATTGGAGCTTAATCAGTGTGACTAATTAAGACCTCGGTGTTTTGCATACACTATATAATGGAATTTTCCTTCCAACTGCAATTTGAAAATAAACATTATCTCCATAATAGTGATCTCATCTTCAGTTAGGAAAGAATCATAGGAACACTGACTTGTGATGTAACACCTTGTAGTCCCCAGAGAAATAGGTGTTATCAGAGATAAATTTACCTTAAGATGGGATGACCTTTAATGCTTGTTGAATTGTTTACTATCTGTTCCCACTCCATCACAGAAACAGACACTCTTAGGCTATATTCACTTACCTAATGTAGACATCTACAGCACAAATCAATTGCTCACTCACATCTGGTATCTAGAGCAATTGCACTGCAAGTGTCCTATTTAATCCAGTCTCTAACTGCTCCCCAGGAAGGGCACAGATGTGCAACAGGTTCTATATCATAAGTGACAGCCCTTCAGTGACATCCTAGATATCCAGAAACATTTTCAGATGACACTAGAAGTTGGCATGTGCACAAAGACCTACTCAATTCAGCTGATTAAATGGCTGTTAATACTTTAAGATGAGCTGAAAATCTTTCTGGAACTACAGACTAGATCACGGACTTGCTTCACTACCCTAAACTTAGACTTTATTCTCTTCAAGTATTCTCAAGCTGACAAGGCATCTGAACTTCATGTTCATTCTTCCTTTGCATTCATTCCAACCTCTTAGATAAAGCAACCAGTACCCATTAACCTCCTCAGGATACCACGTTTAGAGGGTAATATTGGGGTCTTCTGAACATTTTGTAAGAGCAGCTGTATGTGCCCAGGCTCTCAGAAGGGTTCCAGCTCCTTGGCACTGGCTGGGCTGAGGGACATCTCAGGCTATCATAAACAGGATATCAGAGGCTGCAGACAGAAATATCTCTGTGCTTAATGCTTCACATGGGCCAACTCCTCAAGTCACTATACAGATATCTGAGCCACTATTCCAAAACACCTAATCCTTCTCTCAAACTGTACAGCAAGCCTAAGAACCTAGCTCTGGGATCTAGATTCTTCTCTAGGACACTGGCAGTCTGAATGCCTTGTAGGTAGGTATCTTATTTCTAGATTAGAATAGAAGAGGCAGCTTCCTGATTTATTTATTTTTAACTGCAGAAGAGTGTAGAAAGTAAGCATTCATTTTCCTTGCCAAAAAAATAGAACTATAAATGCAATACCAGATGTACTTTTTTCACAATTTTGCAGTCACTAGAATAAAACATCAATTTATGCAATTTCTGCAAGTTTGGCAAGTTTGGTTTGATTTGTAACCATCAAATATTTCTGAATGCATGGCTGATTACAATTTTATTGTCACAATATCCTTTGCATGTTTTCACTAATGTGAATAATTTTTTTCCCCTCAAGTACTAAGTGGACTTCTAAGAAATCAGATGGATCTAATACACTGTTAAAAAGGGATGTAGTGATGTATCGGACTATCTGAAGTATTAAAAACAGTTAGATAAATAACATTAAAATCTCAAGGATGATTTACTTTCTCTTGTTTGAGTTCTTCTCAGAGATATTTTTACATTTTCAAGTGCAGAAATGCTGTAGAACCAAACAATTTTTTTAATAAAGTCAGTGCTGAAAATTATTTAACTTTTGGGGAAATCTGAAGAAGTCAGGTCTCCATAACAGGACAGATTAGGCATTGCATGACAAAAAAGAAATTTTATTTTTCTTCTTTTGATTCTGAAGTGGCTGTACATTGATCCAATGCCTCACACTTGGTTTTCAGTATATTTCCCCATTATTCCTTCATTCAGGGAATAACTGGAAAAATGAGCAAAACTTACTAGAACCAGCATATTATTGAAGTATTAATGCTGAAGTTTTAATGCTACTTTTGATTATTTTTTTTTTTAAAGCAGGATGATCTAGCAGATATTATGTATACTGATGCATCTGTTCTGATCTATATGCTGTAGCTCTCTAAGGATCATGCCTCTCCTGACACCATTAGATGTCTTTGTCACATAGTCTTTGTGTCTATAATGTTACATAAAATGTAACAGCACATCCAGGTGACATGGTACAGCTCACATCCATACAGCTAAACACTTCCGGCTTCGCAAGAAATCTGGCCACGTATGACTTGCTTACTGAGATCAACTGTGGCCCATGGTTAATCTCAGTAGCCTATAATTTAACAGTATGGATATTTTAGTCCTAGAACACAGGTATCAGACCCTGGTACTGTTTAATTTACTGGGACAGGTATATCCAGAGGACCAGTGGAAACTGGAGTAAGAGGTGCCTTTGCTGCATCAGAGTGTGAACTGTGAGCCCAATATATCTTTTCTACCAATGGCAGCAGGAGGTATTACAGAACAGCCTTGACCACTTTCTATAGCCTAAATCCCTTGTATTCTTCAGTATCCAAAATTGTTTTATTAGCTTTTATTACCATTTTTGAGCAGTTTTGAGACTGTTTGTAGACATTTTCCTTTTCAGAACACTGCTCTCCAATCTAGTTTTTGTTTGTTTTTATTAATTCCCTCATTTTTAAGTTGTTCCATGTCTTAAATAGTCAAGAATCATGTCAATATTTTGTGCTAGATTTATTTGGTACACTCTCTCCTAAGACAATTCTGAACCAAATTCCTTAGTGATCACTACTACGGAGCAGCTCTTCCATTTATTCTACTTGAATCAGGTCCTGCAATTCAAGATACAGAACTGTACCTTTTCTTGTGTCTGAATCAGGATGTTTCAGAAAGCAGTAATTTATTGCATTCATCTTGTCCTGATGAGCCACTGATCCAGTCAATATGTAGGTTGTTTAAATGACCACCTATGCTAAGCTGCAGCTACTGTAACTTTATTTAACATATACTGATCATTATCAAGCTACAGTACAAGAAGAGCACTATGTTTTTACTGTTGGAATATGGGATTTCCATCTGCCAGTATTTTCCTACAGTCCCATAATATTTTACGCTGTAACACCTTATATTATCTTTCTTGTACTGTGTCCATACACCTCAGTCTGTCATCCCTGGAAAGTTAGCACAAACATCTCCTACAAAGTTCCACAAAGTCCCTGAGACATTTAAATCACTATTGTCATTTGATGCCAAACATTTATTTCCTCATCTTATTCTTAGCACTCCATATTGGTGTAGAAGCCCTTACAAGTTTTGCCCTTGCACTGTCACTCAATACCACCTGTGCCAGTCAACTGGTGCTGAAGGAGGTCTCATTTGCCTTCCATGTTTGCTATGATTGTGTTGTTTACTTCCCTCCTCATCCTTTCAGAGACACATTGAACATTACTGTGTCCCACCTCATCCCTGTTTTACTAAAATAAAAACAAAAAAACTTCACCTTGAACTGTGCATTTCTACATAGACTTTTCTACACTGGATTTAAAGAATTTGTACTTTAGATAGTACAGAGTACTGTAGATTGGGCATTGCTTTAAAATCCTTAATAAAAACTTCCACAGAAAGTACTTTAGTTCAATATTAATTTTATGTCTTGAATTACATCTATGAAAAAAAAAGAAAACTATTTTGTTCAGCTTCAATTGAATTTGAATAGCAAGAGAACAGCAAGAATGACTAAGGCCTGAATTCTGCCACTCCTGTTGAATGAGTTTTTCTATTTATTACTCATACTAAAAGTAGTGAGTCTACTCCCCAGACTCCCTACCCCCTCCTGCAAAAAAAATACACCTCAAATTTAATATGTATTTTTAATTTAATATTGCTCCAGACAGGAAAAAATAAAAATATGAGCTGAAGGGTGAAAATTTCAATATCAATTACACAATTCAATGAAAGGCAGTATAGTTCTTCAAGTAGAATCTCCTTTTTAAAAAAAAAAACTATTTTCCAAGCCCTCCAGCATATTAAGTACACTGGTCTTGGAACCTGTTAAAATTTTGAGTACTGATCTCTAATAAGTGATGTGTTGGGAGTTGAAACTGAGCTATTTCATGTTCAAAGACCTGAGAGAACTGACACGGAGGAACATTAGTTCTTACACACACACAAATACTTACAATTTCTTTGTTCTTACTATTTTCCATACTGACAGACATTTAGCCCTTGGGGTCTACTATTATGTGCAGAGTGAGCAGTTTAGCTTTGTTTCCATTAGTATGAGAGACAAGAGAGTGACACTGTGCAGAAAAGCAAGGCAATACTGAGGTGGATGTTCAAAATAAATCCAATTTCAAAAGCCTGTGCTGCTGAAATGGAAAAGTCTCTGTATGTGCGTGTGCTGGTGAGTGTGTGTTCCCTTGCAGTATGAGGTAAAAAAGGCATTTCAAGTGCTCCCTGAATGACAATGAAGTATTGGAAAGCAATGACATTCTAATCATTGCTGCAAATGTCAGTGCAAGAAGCCCGTGGGTTGTGGGTCTCCAGTGCACAAGTTAACAGCTTTACAGTAAAATCACCAGGGATCAATTAAAAGAAAACTGTTACTAACCTTCATGCATCCTATTGCTGAAATGTCTGGGAAAAAAAGGTCTAATTATAGTCCTAACCTTTCCCAATGGGCCATGAATGAGCTTCCCAATGGGCCATGAATGAGCTTCCAAATATGGCATTGAATAAGAAGTAAAACTAAGGCATGGTGTGCTACTGTCACATGTTTACAGTTTCTTATGCAAGGCACTCAATAACACAGCCAGTAACCAAATAAACTGGGCTTAAATTAATGTATACACTGCAATGCTAACTATTGAGTTAGTAAGAGCTTAAAAATAAAAATAAAACCAAAAATGGAGTGCAATAGGAATTCAGGTTTGCTAAGAGATGGAAATCAAAGTCAACCTGAAAAGTAAGAACAAGTATTAGATGTGAAAGCACAAATGGCATTGAACTTAGTGGGACTTTTTGCATATCAGTTTTACTCAGTTTCATGTTTCATTTTAGCAACATTTTGAGCCAATGTGAAAAAAGGAGGAGGGAAGTGATTGAAGACTTTTCCAGCAAATGAGGACATTACACGATTTTTACACAGTAGATGTCTGAAGAAGTGTGGGGGAGGAGGGGGGGAAGGGGGGGAGGTGGGGCCAAAAATCCCTGATATGCTTTCAGCTGTTCACAACCTCACAAAAAATAAAAATGGAAGCCGGGAAAGATCACAGAAAAGGAAGGACATGCTCTTCCTCAGGCCAAGCATTTTTAATCTGGTTTTCATCCAGACTAAGCTTTTCCCATTCCAGAGGGACAAATGAAGCTGGATCTCTCAGCCTTGCACAACCATGTGCAAATGGATTGATGAAAAACAGACACAGTAATGAAATGCATAATGACAATAAACCACTACATGCTGTTACCATACAAGACCTACTTTAATTGTCCTTCAGGTATGTCTCTTTCCTTGCCTTGACCAGCCTCTGTGATATCTCTCTTTCACCTGAGCAGCAAGAAGACCTAATGGAGGGCTACAAGAGTGACGCTTTTCTAATTCTCTGGTCCAGGAAGGTTGGGAGTTGAGAAGAGCAGCTTCCATATGTAGGTTTAAGCTCCAGTCCTTCTCTATTAACTTCATGAGACAAAGTTCAGTTATGAGAAGGGAAAAAACAAAGGGGGGGGGGGGAGAAAAAAAGACTATATCCTCTTGGGATCTCAAAGACTTTTACCTCAGGTGCTAGCACACTGACTTGTTTTTGTGAAGCTATGAGTTGATTCTTAAAGAGTATTGACAGGAAACAGCAGATGGCCAAATTGCTTGCAAATGCTTTTATATTACGGTTTATATTCACCAAGACACTTCCACACTGACATGAGCAATGTCATTTTCTAGTAATGTTTAGAATTAGTACCTTGGGTCACCAATTTCCAGGCATTACCAGATGATAACTCTGAAACTGTGATTACTTAAATATTTTTCAAATCCTGGAGTACTCTTATAAGGATACAATTTGCAGCCATGGGAGCCTTGTTACAGTGTTGCTATCCATACAAATATCACTAGAGTTGTGGGTTTTGTCTCCATCATATACCCCCTGGTAAAAGAGTTGATAACTGGAATTGAAAAAATTGCTTTAGGCTGAAGCATATTTTATAAGATCTTCATCAAATGTGGTTTCTCATTTCCCTTTAAAAGAAAAAGACATTATTAAAAGAAAACAGGACTAAAAAACTAAAACTAAACTAAAGCACATAATTCTGAATTTCTTATCAATTGCTTTAGAATATTTTGACCTTGCAAAACAGAAGAGCACACCTTTTGACACTATATAAGTGTCAAAATATATATAAGGGAATTAGATATTTAAAAGCCGCTAACATTCAATTGTCTCCCACTCCTCCATAAAACTTCACTGCTGTTAATACCACAGATTGTATAGATTCACACTGAGTATTTTATTTGCAAATCAGAAACTCTCTTCACTCATCTTCCTATGTAATTCTTAACTAAATCTAAATATTATCCTATT
Source organism: Neopelma chrysocephalum (assembly GCF_003984885.1). Classification (NCBI taxonomy): domain Eukaryota; kingdom Metazoa; phylum Chordata; class Aves; order Passeriformes; family Pipridae; genus Neopelma; species Neopelma chrysocephalum. The sequence goes on from NW_020897692.1 coordinate 4,821,902, forward strand.
CATACTTGTCTGAAAATATATAACTTCAGTAAGTCCTAAATACGCAAGGCAACATGCAAATAAAATCCCACAAGTATATATTTATTTGTAAGATATTGCCTTAAACTTTTTACATTAATAATAGCATTTTCCAATATTAACTCTGCAGGTTTTGTGACTTCATCTTTAGCGGTGATCTTGAAATCTATTCAGTAAATTTCTGGAAATCCTAATTACTTCAGTGCTTTAGACTTACATGCACAGAGTAATACATTTACTGAATTAAGGCCCAAATCAGAATGTTTCACATAAACAAAAGAAAGAGAAATGTGTAACAACAAAAAGAATCATACATTAAGTAAGCTGCTTGTAACCAGTAACAGCACGAATAGTGATATCAGAATACTTGGTAGAATATATAGGACACCATAAAGTCAAAGTCTGAACATGGACAATATCTATAAACAAAAACTGAAACCATTAAAAAATCTTACAATGCACCTTTATAAAACAACAATGAAAAAATATAAGCCAGAAAGAATGGCATCACTGAAAGAGGTAAAGTATTTCTAGCTTCCTGCTATAAAATTCTGATGTATTGCCAACAGCTATATAAGTAAATTAGCTGATATATCGAATAACATCTAGATATTAACCAGGAGTAGCCATTCATCACATCTTCTGTAGAAACACCGATGCTGATACATCTTAAAAGGTTCTAGGTTCAAATGTTAATAACACTGAGAGTTTATCAGCTTAATTCCAAATAAATGAAATTTTGTCACAACACCTCATTTTACCAAAGCTGAAACACTATGTTGGACATATCTTTTTCAACAACCATCTCACTGAGATTTTTTTTTTTAGGTTTTGATACCTACATTTTATTTAGTCTGAATGTTGGTTTGGTTTGGGGTTTTTTTGGTAGGTTGGTTGTTTTTTGGGTTTGGGGTTTTTTTTGGCATGCCCTAGAATATCTTGACATTTCCTTCAAACTCCAGAAAATAGCAGCAATATGGAAGTGTCATCTCCCAGAGAGGTCTGGCTCCCATTTTCAAATTTATATTTGAAAGGTAGGCTTGAGAAGGCTTTCTCACAAACTTGTCTGAATTAAAAACATGTAGATACCATAAAATAACATTGTTTCTATAAATTGCAGCCCAAATCTCTTCAAGCTGACTGTATAAACAAGATATGCTCATTTTGATGATCGCCTAAAGGACGCTTACTATAACTTTACAACTTTCTTCTACTCTACAAGTCTTTTCATCCCTTCCAGGGAGCTGAAGCTCTTTACACATTTGGTTTTTTTTTTGACCATGTCTTCCATGGTAGGTGTAAGAATAAGATGCCTGAGCTGTGTTTCATATCTGCATCAGCCTCCATACCATGATATACAACATAAACAAACCATAACCTATGGGGAAGGACTTAGCTAAACATCATTAAACTTAGAAGAAATGTCACCTCAACTTACTCCTGATACAGAATGTCCTTGACTGTATTTATCTGTTCCAGAAATGAGCAGTACAGAAAATAATTCATTAAAAAGTGATAAACCGGATTATCCTTCAGCAGTTGATAAATGCTATGACTCCCAGCTGATTGTAGAATATCTGTAATGGAGTGTGGGGGTGTGGGCGGTGAATATCTTAGTTATTCATTCTAAGGTTTATAAAATGCCTACAGCCACAATAGTGAGGCTTTATATAAAAAATTAAAGGCATAAATTTCATACACAGCCCACAGTGGGATGTGCTACGTAAAATGACTGCTGCTGATGATGACAGTGCTGCTGCTAGAAATTCATTGACAATCCAAGCAGGGGTGTAATGTAAGATGGACAGGGACCAATTGACTGAAAAAAAGAATCAAGTGTCTAAATTTTCTCTCAAAAGGAATTATCCACGGTAGCATAGTTGTGATTCTTCACTGGGCTCTGGAGCTGGTTGAGCTGAAGTCCTGGTTTAGAATGACAGAGGTAGATTAGAGTGACTAAATGTTGCTCAAGATGGTTTTTTGAATGGGATGTTTACACTAATTATACTCCACAACTGATCAATTGCTGTATCACTTGAAACACTACTCTCTCAACAGCTTCTACCATCAAGGAATAAAGCAGACACACATGGAGACCTCAGGCAATGGTGAGTCAGGAAGGAAAATGGGACAGCCAGGAGTACAAAATGTTACAAGCAACAAGAACATCCATAAAAAGAGAACCTTGTAAAATGTGTGGGAGAAGTGAGGCAGGACACAATATGAAACTGAGTGTCAAATAAAATATAGAAGAGAGACAGATGGGAAATGGGTGGCATAAACACACTGACTGCTGAGCAAACTTGGGAGATGGAGAGTCAAAAACAAATGTAGTTGAAGAAGAGGATGGAAATGGAGAGACACTAAGATGTCCTGTGGATGTAAGGCATGGAGTGGGAGAAGTAGGTATCAAAAAGAGGAATTTCCTCCTCCTTTTGACAGTGAGGGAAGTTTTCAGGAGAGACCTCTAGAAAATGTCAGAATCTATATATATAAAAGGCCTAATATCCCACAGATGTTTCATGAACAACATGCAGGGCATTTCATCTGTGTGGATTTTATTTTAAATTCTTATCCTGATATTTTGAGGAGTCTAAAGGCAACTTCAGGCAACTAATAACCTCATTTGAGAAACTGAACCTACTTATGGACAATGGAAAACTGCACCAAACAAATCTGGTACAGTGCTGCAAAAAATTTAATTTTCCTTAGATGAAATCTGAATGTTTTCATGGAAATGTAATAACTCCTGCACATTATTTATTTAGGAGACTTACCTTACCAGAACCTTTACAAGATCTGCCCAAAGTCTCTTGGGTTCAAACTAAGCTATAAGGTCTTAATGCTAAAAAGTAAAAGGAGACAAAAGTGACAGCCTTAGGCATGAGCTCTTGGCAAAAACTCATGCCTTGATAAGAGTAATATGTCTTCTGTATTCCTACCTGCGTGTCATTTGAGTCAAAGCGAGCAATTGGCAGTATCCCTCCAAAAACAGAAAGTAACATTTAAAGCTAAAGAATTCACATCCTTCTTTACAGAAAATAAATTATTTAACAACTATCCAAACTTAAATGTGGTATAAACTGCATTGCCTGTGAACCAAGGAATCAATGGAACAACACTTCCAACTGATCTCTGCCATACATTTCATGTGTCATCTATTCCTTATTGCAATACCACATCCTATGTTAACAACCTTAGTGCATTATTTCCAGATCCTTCTCATACCAACAGACAATATCTTCTGTTATTTCCCATGACCCCCCAGAACTGTTTCCTCCCATGTGCACTACCTATGTTTTGTCTTCTATGTAGACAAGAGAAAACATCCACTACGGCTAACGAGGTGCTATGAGTATCCCAAGTGATCATCTAATGTATACATATTAACTGACAAGGGATTTGCTGAGGTATAATGGACAATTGTTGAATTCAACCTATCTTTCCCACAGAGAGGTATATTAAAAGAACATAACATTTTTTCAGGTACTTAACACAGGATTCAGTGTTATAAGAAGACATCAAAATTTAGATATTCACATTTAGGTATCTAAGGTAACATTATATCTCTCAGTTCCAATTTTAGTCAATGGAGATCTTGTCTATCTAGTCAGCTGAGCCTAGCTGATAAATCTCTGGGGACATTGACCCTCTCCTGGACTTCATTAAACGAACTGCCTCAGAACATGATTCTGTGGTCAGGTATCCACCACTATTTGAGAAGCACATGGTCACCATGCGGATTAGGCAAACTGGACACAGGACCTATGAGAGACTGTTCTGTAGTGGCAGGAAGAAACCATGCTGGGTATATAAATTTATCACAAATGGCACTGGACAGTTGTGCAGGCAATTGAATTGAGACTAGGTCTCCACTGACTGCATCAGGAAACTAGATAACTACTCTCTGCAAATACCAACTATCCTAAGACACCTACATTTACATACTTAACCTCTAACTGAATGTCACCTTTAACATCCTTGAAAATTTGCCAGGTTTGGCTAAAATTGGTGAAAGGGAGAAAAAGTCCCTTTGAAAAATGTCTGATGACATAAACCAGTCTAAGTTTTGGTTTCCAAGGCCTGCAAAACAATCTGCATAGAAAGCACTCAAAATCAGAAAATGTCAGAATTCAAGTTGCCTTAATCTGTCTCCCTCATGTGAATACATGATGGTATATTTTTTAATTATACAGTCACATTTTTTTTTCCCAGAGGACCTCTACTTCATTCGGTGTGCAAAAGAAACAGTGCTCATTTAATGAGCAGCAGTTCAGCACTTTGTTTTCTCCTTATTCTTCACTATGCAGCTCTAGGCCTTATTTATTCCACACAATTATAGCACTGCTCAGAAGACAGAGTTATTAATTTCCTCATGGACTTTTCTGAGTAACTCATCACTATCACACATTCATTTTCACAGCACTCTTTTGAAACATTTTCTCCAGTCACAACTGAGATGCTACGCTTGGAGAGATTATAAAGTCCACAGTATCCATAGATTTGAAGTGGCCAATTTAAATCACTGATGAAATTAGTTTTTTTTCCAAGGACTTAATATTGCTTCACATTTATAAGCTCTGTACATACCCCTGTTGGTATCATTCTTGCACCAAGTGCTCATCATTCCTCCAAATCAGATGCCAGGAGCTACCTAGGTACTACTTGCAAAACAAAAAAAATCCATACACCATCATAAAAAATTTGGCTTATGTGCCTTGTTTAGCATTACAGGCTTCTTGACAAACCTGTCTCAATTTTCCATTGATCTTCTTCACCTGTGTGCTTAGTCTCTGTCCCAGCTTCTCATTGAATTAATCATAGTTTTCCTCCTGACTTTTCATTCAAATTTAGTCTTCTAACCTGTATTTAGTCTGTTAAAGGAAACACACTGCATCAGAGTTCACTAAAGACTTCAAAAAGTCTTGGTAAAGCTCAATTTTACCTTGCTCAATGCCTAAAAAAAGGGTGATTTTTAGTTCTCCCAGTGGCAGAACTGGGACACAGAGACAGAAAAGTTCTCAGAGATGAAGGGTTTCTAATCCAGTTTCTGGGATGCTGAAGGGGGCAGTGTGTGTGTGTATGTGCACACATATAGAGATGAAAGACTACTAGCTTTTCTCCCATCTTTAGCACTTCATCTCTCTGAGGTTCCATAGGAATTTGGCAAAGCAAAAAGGATGACAATGACTGCTTTGCTGTCTCCAGCTGTCTAATTCCCCGAACAAATGTGTATTTTGTCTATGCATGTAGACAGTCTTGAGTAGCCCTATCCAACCCTTCCTCTCTTCAGCTCTCCCACTTCTTTTTGTCTTTTCCACCCTCCTCACTTACAGAAGGATAGCTTTATTGTTGTCACCACGGCAACCAAACACAGGACCTGGCTCTGTTCAGCACAGTTGACATCTATCATATGCCTCCCAGGACATTTCAACTGAGTGATATTTAAACGATGCTAAGAAATCAAGAACCATTTGGTGTCATTCCCATGAAGCTGGTGTAAGAGGATATTGATTTTGCAATTTGATACTGATAACCCTCAGCACTTTCCATCCCTACCAGCCCTGGCTATCTGCCCTGCATCTCAAACAGCTGCCTCTTGTTTCAGCCTCCCTCACAAAGAACTGTCTGTTTCCTTTGGCACCACCCTTTCTCCAGATTTGGCAACATCCCTAAGTATGGAGTTTAATATTATGAACATAGCAATGATCCATATCAAATGGCAGCTCACTTAGGCCTCCTTCAAAAAACAGAGATATCCTCAAAAAACACAAATCCTGACATTCTACAGAGTATCTCTAGGGACAATTACAAACTGCTCTGGAGCAATGGACAAGTTTTCTTCAAGGGGAAAAAATAAAGTTCTCCTTTTAAAGAGACAATGCTGACAGGATTACAAACATAGCACTTTAGTAATGTAGAAAATATTGTAAATGTATAATATGAAATGAGATAATATTAGAAGTGAAAGTGATTAACAGTTTCCAAGACTCTATGCCTAAAGACTAAAGCCTGGTAGATAAAGTCTCAGAAATAAAAACCCTCAAATTGAGAGGATGTTGAAAGGAAAGTAGAGACAGCGGCTTCACATAGTGAATATAAATAATGAATGCAGATTAATGGACATACTAAAAAAATAATGAGCAAAGGTAAAAGAAGACATCAGTTATATCAAAGACAATAAGAAACAATTAATTTAAATGTTTAGAGGCTTATGCAATCAGTACAAAAGGTTCCAGCATGAGAGTTAAACAAAAGTTCTGGAAGAATAAATAACTATTGACACAGCAGTTACTGGGTTCATTTCATCCTGCTGGTGTTCAGCTATGTTAATACCTTGTGAGAGCAGATTCCTTGTGAGTTTTTCCTGGAAAAATGAGAAAAGCCTGATTGAGTAAATAACTGAAAAATAATGTCTATGATCAAAAAAAAAAAAAGTGGGGGAGAGGAGGGGAAAAAGGGAAGGGAAGGCAAAAGGTAGTGAAGGAGGAAAGGAAAAAGAAAAGGAAAGAAGGAAAGAGAATTGAACTATCAAAATATATTTTACAAAGAAAAACATTGTAACAAGAGCAACAAACTACGTCCAGTTCAGTAATCATTTAGATCAGCAGAAAAACTTTCATATTTTGTCACAGGCTTTGGATCAGGCCTGAGCAGAACAGCCTAAAGAGCTACAACGCACCAGAAATAAAGGTCATGTGGAAGGGAATTAGAAAGCAACTGAATTACACTTGGTAGAATAGGACTTCTAAAGCATTTCTGAGTTGAGTGTCCATTATTTATTTAAAGGGTTGAGATTCCATAAATGAAATATTTGCAGACAAGGAATCAAATCCTCTGGGCTTTGTGACCAGTCTCCCAAATCTGAACCACCACAGGGCTATTTTCTCTCTCAACTGTGTAAAGGGTCAACATGATGCAGACTTCTAGTTCTGATTACACCAGCTCAGTCTTTTGTGAGATGCAGGGATTATTTTCTAATTGGTCTGTGTCAACTTTTCAAAACAGCCAGAAGTCAATGAATTGCCCATTACAACTGAATAAGGGAATTTTAATGCCTCCCACAAATTGCCTTATACAAACTGAAAAATACTGACACTGAAACTGAATTGTTTGGCTGCCTACCAAGCATCTTCACTGTTGATAACAGCAAAGACATTGTTACCTTCTCTATATTTTATTTTGCCTGCACTTTGAAAGCATTTTGACCTTGATTGATCCTCTGTTCCTGTTGGAAAAAGGTGCTCCAGTTTGATCATTAATTTCATAATGCAAATTTTCAAGCAGCACTGAAATTGTTTCTTAATTTGCATAATGTTTTTAGCGTGCTGGTCAAAGAAGATAACTTAAGAGGGTGTATTTAAAAATGCCACCACTTTACCCAGCTGCCATAAAATGCATCAGTTTAGCAAACAAGTCAGGGAGTAGTTGGCCCTTCTGCTTGTTCTGGAACATCATTATTGTGCTGTTGGTGGCACACAGGGTAAGACAGAAGTGTTAAGGAGAGGCAGATTAGCTGGGATAAATTGCAAGCTTGTCTGCTACTTGTGCCTTTAAAAGTGTCAAAAATCTACTGGAAAAAAGACAAATCAAATAACTTTATTTCACCATAAACAATGTGTTCCACTGGGAAATCCAGTGGAACCCAGAATGGATATAATAATGTACAACAATGATATCTCATACCTCATAAGTATTTTGTTGTGCTTGAAGGTATTCAACACCCCCAGGGTTGTCACACGCTATAGTGTTTCTGGACCAAAATATTATAATCTCATATATCTGATTAAAATATTGGTCATTTATCACTATGCTTTGTGCCCTCTGGAATTAGAAAAGGACTAACTAGCCAAGTATGACCTGACGCCCCACCTTGGCAACAAAGGTGAAGATGTCCTGAGTTCTGACGTGCATTCTTGGTATGGCCTTGGATATTTCATTTCCTTTTGTTTCCTCATGTTCAGATTTTCATGATTTAAGGAAAACAATATTTAATTAACTATCCCTTCAGGCTATGTTAGTGCTTAACCAGTCAACTATTGAAGCACGATATTTTCCAGAGCTCTTGCAAGTATGCTCATTATCCTGCTGATGAAGAACCTCTGTCCTCACGATACCATGAATCTTTAGCCTTTTTTGGTGATTTTAAAAGGAAAAGGACATGGGACTGTTGAAGATTCGGTCATACCACCTGAATATACCCGATCTTGTCTTGAATTTAAGTACTCAAGGGCCAGCTTAGCACTTGGATGCAAAACCACTCAAAAATCTCACAGGTACAACTCAATGAGCCGTGTTAAATTACAGAAACTGAATTAGTTCAAAGATTCTATTAGGTTCTACCTTCATGACTGAACTGTTGAAAAACAGGAGGAGAAGAGTGGTTGGATGGCTAACTATCATCTTTGCCTTTGAAAAACTGCTGATATTTAAATCTTTCTCTGTCCCATTCTCATTTCCTTTTCTATTCTTTCCTTTCCATCACTGATTCACTGATTCTTTCCAGCCTATGAGGACCTGCCCTTGCTCTGAGAAGGGGCAGGAGACAATCAGCATCAGTCTCTGTGTCTGCCACACAGGAAAGGAGCTCCTACTGTCCTGCTACTCAGCCCAGTGAAACGTTCCCAAGTCTGTAATATTACCAAGCAAGCTGGAAATTTTAAGACATCAGGCATGTTAGTGCAAGGAGCCCCTGGGAGCAAAAATAAGATGAATGGTGGCTTTCTGTCTACATTTTCTTGTTTCACAGCAACTAACAAACTAAGCATTGGTTTTCTTAAGGGGCGTTGCTTCATATCTCACTCTAAAATCATGTTTAAATGTTCCTGTAAAATTCTTAGTCTTTCAGCAGTTCCCTCTCATGATACCATATTACTGATGGATTTTGGCAGTGACAAATGACAAAGCATGCCTGTCTCTGAAACCATTCTCATTTGCATTCTTTCCAACTCCTTATCTCTCCCATTGGAATAAAAAATTAAAATTAAATTATAATATTTCTGAGAATAATATCTAAGTAACATAAACTGCAGCAGTCTTAGCACAACATTAAATTCAGTACAAAGTACTTTCTGATTCTGCTGGACAGACAGATATCTGGTTTAGATATAGTTGAAAGTGTTTTTGATTAAAACTGTTTCTTTCTCTGAAGAAAAGATTTTTTTAAGACAAACGTTGTTGCCTAGAAAATATGAAAACATCTGATGATGTTTTAATTTAATTTTTTGGCTTTTTTTGACTGGTTTACTTTTTTGAGATAAATGTAAAAACTATAGTATTTTATAAGAAAAAATATATGAAAAATTGGAGTACTGATTTAATTAAATTCTTAAACATGTTTGAGTCAAACCCTTCAGTAGGACATACAAGCATTCTAAATGGTTTGTTTGATTTACCAAGTTGAGGCCTGTTTTGTTTGATTTACCCACTTAAGAGGTAAGATAGCAAGAAATCACTCTTTTTAGAGCTTTGATTAGGAACAGATATCAAAAACATTTCCTTTATTCTTGTATATTTAATTACATACAAAATACTAGCAATTATATTTATGCAGCAGAAATTGTATATTTCCTGAACATTTTGTGAGAATAAAGCATTTTTTTATTTCACTTCATTCAAGTATTTTTTTTAAATTCAAAAGATTTTTCTGAATAGCTTCTATCTGACTATTGTCCTTAACAAACTCTTTTCATGTTCTTCTATTCGCCCTTTTTTAGTGGACTGTCTGTGATTCTTTGCCTACTTTGAAGCCCTGTTAATGCTTACATGGTCACACCTATGCCTGTATCTGTGAACTGAAACCAGCCATAAGTATGACACTGTGCATGGCAGATTGTTTAGGAAAGATTAAGCAAAACCCTGCTTTAACAAAGGAGAACTGAATGGTGCTGTTGACACACCTGAAGGATGGGATGTCATCTAGAAGGCTCTTGTCAAGCTTGAGGAGTGGGCACATGGGAATCTCATGCAGTTTAATGATACCAAGTGCAAGGTGCTGCACCTGGGTTGGGGCAATCCCTGGTACCAGTATAGGCTGAAGGATGAACAGGTTGAGAGCAACCCTGATGAGAAGGACTAGAGAAAAGAAAGATTCAGGTTGACCTAACTGCAACCTTTCAGTACCTGAAGGGAGCCTACAAGAAAGATGGAGAGGGACTTTTTACAGGGGCATTGTAGTGGGTTTTCTGTGTCTGGGTTTTGGTAGGTGCTACAGGGGTGGCTTCTGTTAGAAGCTGCTAAAAGCTTCCCCTGTCCCATGGAGCCAATGCCAGCCGGCTCCAGGACAGACTTCCTGCCACTGGCCAAGGCCGAGCCAATTAGGAGTAATGGCAACACCTCTGTGATAACATATTTAAGAACAGAAGATTGTTGTGCAGAAGAAAAATTCCAGCCAGGGAAAAGTGGAGTGAGAACATGGGAACAACAAGGTAGACACCAAGGTCAGTGCAGAAGGAGGGGGAGGAAGTGGTCCAGGTGCCGGAGATGAGGCCCCTGCAGCCCGTGGTGCAGACCATGGTGGAGCAGCTGTGCCCCTGCAGCCCATGGAGGACCATTGGGGGCAGATCCACCTGCATCCCATGGAGGAGCCCGTGCTGGAGTAGGTGGATGCATGAAGGAGGCTGTGACTCTGTGGGAGGCCCAGGATGGGGCAGGGTCCTGCTGGAGACCTGCAGCCTGTGGAGAGGGAAGCCCACACTGGAGCAGGTTTTTCCCGGGTAGGACTTGTGACCCCTGTGGGGGACCCACTCTGGTACAGCTCATTCATGAAGGACTGCACCCCATGGAGAAGTGACCCACAGGACAGCAGTTTCATGAAGAACTGTTGCCTGTGGGATGGACTCACACCAGAGAGGATCGTGGAGGACTGTCTTCCATGGGAGGGATCCTACGGGAGCAAAGGAAGGACTCCTCTCCCTGAGCAGCAGCAGAAACAACAACTGACCATAACCCCCATTCCCCATCCCCCTGCACTGCTGTAGGGGAGAAGGGAGAACATGGAAGAAAGAAGGGGTGGGGGGTAGGTGTTTTTAAGACTGTTTTGTTTCTCACTCTTTGGCTCTTATCCTGTTATTAATAAATATAAGTACTATCCCCACTTTGAGTGTGTTTTACCCCTGACGGTAGTTAGCAACTGACATCTCCCAGCTCTTATCTCTACTCATGAATCCTTAGCTGTTTTTTTCTTTTCTCTCTCCTCTGTCCAGTTGCAGAGGGGAGAGTGAGAGACCAATTTTAGTGAGTACCTGGTATCTGGCCGAGGTCAACCCACTACAGGCATGTAGTGACAGGTCGAGGGGGAATATCTTCAAACTGAGAGAGAGTAGGTTTAGATTAGATTAGATATTAGGAAGAAATTCTTTACTATGCAGCAGTGGCACAGGTTGTCCAGAGAAGTTGTGGATGCCCTATCACTTGAAGTGTTCAAGGCCAGATTGGATAGGTCTCTGAGCAATATGGTCTAGTGAAAGGTGTCCCTGTCCACATTAGGGAGGTTGGAAGTAGATGAGCTTTGAGGTCCCTTCCACCCCAGGCCATTCTATGTTGTTTTTTCAAGTGTGTGTGCACAGTGATCCGTAAAGAATGCAAGAGTAAGAATGAAGATGGTTTTTCCAACAATGAAATTCAAATAAAATATGGAAGTAAATGATGACATTCAGGTAGGGCTTCATGGACAAGGTCTGGGAGCAGCACAAGAAGTTTAAGACTAATACATGTGGATGAGAAATATTTTCTAAGGCAGGGTGTATAGTTACTGCAGAAGCCTTGAAAGAAATGAATACAGTTCTAGGAGCACAGAGAGCTATAGCTACAGTAATTAAGAGAAGGCCTTTGCTGGTGAAAATGAAGAGAAAACAGAATAGTTGAAGGTCATTCTGTGAGAAAAAACGACAGCACTGACCAACAGTATTAGAGAACAGGAAATGGAAAAAAAACCAAAAGGAAGTTGGTTATACGGAGAAGTATGGAAAGTTCACAAGAAAGCTGTGAAATACAAGTGTTCATGAAGGGAACTAGATATGGAGTATGAGGAGAGTCAAAAAGCCACTACTGATAGTTGAATCTATGTGATTTTGCTAGGTATGAAACAGAAAGGTTTAAAGAACTGCAGTGAAATACGGGAAGGGAGAAGATGTAATTACTATCACTAGTTGCACAAAATATCTCAGGTACCAGAGTGTTGAAGCTGAAGTGAAATATATTCTAGACTGGAAATCACTGTCAGTGACAGCGGACTGTGGAAAGGAAGAAGGTGAAGAAGACATATAACTTGGCCGAGGCAACATAAATAGTGATTTTGTCAAGGACAGATCAGGAACACAGCAGATGAGATGTTAACAATAAAGGGTGAAGAAAAGATAAAGAAACTGCTGAATATAGTGAGCTTGTATTCTCTGGGAAAGGTCACTTAAGATACAAATAATCTACTCTTTTTTTTTTCTTAAAGTGATTTTCTGCATTCAAAAATTCTCACATTTTCTTTGCTAAGGGTAGTTTAAGTAGAAAAGTATCCTTTCAACAGGTATGTGTGAAAGAATAGAAAAAGGCTTTTATATGTTTTATATATTCCATAGCAACTGACTGTTATTTATTCTGAACAACAAAACCCACATATAGTCAAGACACCAGCAAGAAAGAATGTTTGATTTCAAATATTTTTTAAAAAGTGTAACTTAAGGGTCATGGAAACGCATTATGCAGAGGAATATGTAAATGAAAAAGAAAACAAGACACCATCCTATCAACAGTAAGCTATATTAAACTGTTGAAAAGTCTTCTAGAGGAAGTACAGAAGCCCCACCCCTTGAGGCTTTAAAATTAGGCATAATAAAACAATAGAAAACTACAGAGTGTGATATAATCTTGCAGTGCTAGTGGGATAATCTAATTGATCTCTTCCAGCTATAATTTTTACAATTCAAAACTCATGGCTTGCGTGTTTTGCTGCCTCAGCTCACTGTGGGAATACAGTGATTGTGGGTTTGAAAGAGTGGTCAGCAGGAAAAGAGGAAAAGAGAAAAAGAGTTAATGAAAGCAAAAAAAAAAGTACCTCCCACTACAGAGGTAACCGGCAGTGCTAACAAATATCTCAGCTAGTCTGATTTCCCATGAGGCTGTCTCTGATAGCTAGACCCAGGCAGCCAAACCTGAATGGAAGGCAATAATAATTAGATTCTGATGAGCAAAGAACTCACAGGAGGACCGACTTTGCAGGAGTTAATGAAAGGAGAAGGAAATACCCACGTTTTCCAAAATATCCTAAAGGTAATTTTATTATGGAATAGTCTTTTAAGTAGTTAGATGTTCCTTACTAACCTATGGATATGCATTTACGTAAGGAAAGAGAACACAAGAAAATAGCTGGCATCTTAACAAAGTTGATCACAGCTGGGGGGTGCTATGAGTGCATTTCCAGTACAGTAAGATCCAGGATCACCCATAGCTATTATTCAAAGTCAGTATCAGACCATTTAATTTTCTGCTTCAGTTCCTTTCCTGTTCCTCTCTCCAACCTGAGTGCTATGACCATTCAGCATCTTCTCTTCTGCTATTCTTCCTCCCCGTTTGCTTGTGCTCTCAGTGGTGTTTTAGGAGAAAAAAGTTGTCCAGATAATATCCATCTTCTTGAACTAATCTGAATGTGGAGCAAGTGCTAATAGCTCAATAAGCATTTTCTGACCTATCTCCATGAACAAGACTTGAACCACAGATGTGAATATATTCACTGCTCAAAGTTGCTGAACACTGAACAGGATTAATATTTGTGCTGCTGGTGTAGTGTCTCTTTGTTTTGGAACTGAGTCACCAAGTGAACCTTCAGAGAAACACCCAACACTCATTTCAAGGGAGGAAAAATATCTTCCAGAGACTGCACTGTTTCTGGAAATATGCTCATCCACTGAAACAAAATGGTTCACTTATTTAGCAACTCACATTTTCAGTCTATGTAGTTTCTTTCTCTACTTCTTTACATCACTGAGCTTTATTTAACAATCACCAAAAAAACTTGTATTTTATTCATACATACCCTGAAAACTACTCTCTCTCATATTTCAGATCCTGAATGCGAGTTTGTCTCCAGGCTCTGCCTATGAATCCACAGGTATCAGTGTTGTACTAATCAGTGGTATTCCAGTAATACACCATTATACTGCTGTACTACTACTGCCAGAAGCAACAACTGGCTGATCACTCCTTTGTCCCAGGAATGGTGGTATTTTCTCTTGAAGAAGCAGAGCTCATAGATTTGAATAGTGCAGGTAATTCACAATATTAAGAGGATGATAAAACTCCTGTTCCAATACAAGGAAGACATTCTTCATTAAAATATTACCTTCATCAAGAGAATATCCTTTAGTTTATCAAGTAAAAGCTATTTGTGCAGTTTCTTAGCACTGTACTACATGAGTTCAGTACCAGGACAACTGATAAATTAGTTGTATGCATGATAGTTGCAGTATCACATTTCCAGAATTTGCAATTCTGGAAAATAAGGCTTCACTAATACTTAATGTGGCATTTCTGTTTGATCGTGATGGAATATAGCTCAAATAACAGAAATTATAATATGTTGTAATGTGTTGACATGCTGACTCCAAACATTAAAACAAATAGATATTTATTGCAAGTTCACACAAATAGGGTGGAATTATCTTCTTTGGCATCTGAGTCACATTTACTTTATAACCTTCTACACCACTGACCATATTCCTGACTGCTCATGCTCTTCCCTTCTTTCACAGTACCCATTGGCAGAGCTGTTGCCTACTATTCAAGTACAGAGAATTCAATCTCTTGATAGATGAACTACCTACCCACTCTTAATGTTATATTCCCACTGTAGAGGATACAAAATCAACTAGTACTTCCCATTATCCCCTGAAAACTAAATTGGGCTGGTACCCTGTGTTTAAGGAGTTGGTTCTGAAGTCTTTCCACCTGATCCCCCATGAATAACTTTTCTGCTGTGTTAGAAATTTATCTTCTTTCCCCCTATGAACTTTGCTGCTCATCTTAATCTGTATATGATTTGATGAAGACTTCCAGTTCTTATTGTAATTCATACACGAAGTCAATCTTTGCACTGATCAGTCCACAAATAAGTTGTTTTGTTGTATGTTTCTTTATTTTGAAGTTGAAGCCTATGCAAAAGCTTCTGTGATGTACAGAATCCAGCATCAGGGCTTACAAATCTGATTTCACTTGTGAGTTATTTTATTTCCGCACAAGCGGTGAGGTAACAAAATGTCAGACATCACACCTGTAGGATAAAAAAACTGTTTATAGCCTTAGACAACCTCATAGTCAAATCCATATAATTTATGATGCATTTACAATGCTGTAAAGGCCATATTTGTTCTTCATATGTCATAAGTCTCATTTCTTGGCTCCCAGGACTGTGAAGGGATTTATTGTGTCATCTCAAGTGTATTTACCTAGGAAGAATGAACAGTTCAGGCCACTAGATTTACCATTTACATCTGTCCTGCATGGAGCTGCTATACAAACTATAATATAACACTGAGATTGACAGGATACTACAACAAGCTGCTATTTCTACATGGTAAAAGCAACATCAGTGCTTTTTTTAGATTTAACTTAGAAACATAAAACTTGATTTAAATCTTGGAGTGGCCAGGCGTAGATCAACAGAAATGCAGAAATGACAGCTTCATTCAGAAATATTAATTGAGCCCATTTCCTGGTAGTAGAGAACAAATTTTGATTCATATTGTTTTTTCATACTGTTGGATGTTCATATTTTCCCACTGAGATTTAATTCCCACTTTTTATCATAAAATCTTTACATTCATATTAAATACTAACTTTTTAATGATATAGGGCTATTTTAAGGCTCTTAACAAGGTTATTCGTGAAAAAAACAGGACTTTGGAAATATCCTTGAGCAGAACTAGTTGTGTCATTGTGCAAGTGCACGAAGCAGGATATAAAGGCTTGAAATAAGGGAACTGTTTAAAGCAGTTTGAGAGTGATAATAATTTTTTTTTATATAATTTGTAAGACAGGATTGGATTCAGGCCATCACAACATAGGTATCCAGAAGTTAAGGATGCAATTCAGTTGCAACAGGATAGACAATTAAACGCCCTAGAATATCTTGCCTGATCTCCAGTTGTGCATGTGTCATGTATCCTGGGGCATTTCAGATGTCAGTAGTTCCATATATTTTGGTAGCTGAACACCACCTCTAAGTCTGTAGCCTAAGAAAGTCCTCTAGGTTCTCTCTGTCATGAGTGATGAAAGAAAAAGTTTCCAAGGAGTTATTTATTCCAACAATCTTTAAAGTCTATAATATTTACTGTCCTCTGAGGATCCTTCCCTGTTCATGTATCAGAAGGAATTTAAACAACAAACTAAATTAGACACCTAACAAAAGGTAGCTAGGATGAGATTTGGTCTGAGATTAAGACACCTGGTACACATTTCTTCTTGACTGTGCACTGGAGAGAAAGACTCAGGAATCATCCTTACTGCTAAAAGGATCCTTTGCAGCCACGTTTTATTCACAGCTGTATAGAAGAGACTGCCAGACTAAGACTGTACTTTTCCAAAGAGGAACACTCACAAACCACATAAGAATGATTTAAAAGTTTAGCCTAATATTCAGTCATGTATACACATGAATGAGTATATTATTCTCTTCAAAAAGGATTTACAGATTTTCTCAGAAATCTCATCAAATTCTAAGGGCATTTTTTTTCTCTGGTTTAGATATTTTCTAAATAGTTACTTATACCGTGAGTCAGTGGCTTTGAACCCCTGCCAATTGTCCCTACTTACAAAGCTCAGCCATTCAGAGTTTCTTTCAATGAGTGTAATATTTCAGTAGCCTTTATCTCAAATAACTGCAATGTCAAAACCAGGCAATATTAAGTGTGAGAGATTTGGGTCTTGGATATTTGGTCCCCATTTATAAGAGACAACTGGAAGGAAGGCACAAATCAAATGGCAGCAAACTTAACTCTTGACATGTCTGCAGAGTGCTACGTGATGAGACCAGAGCACTAGGACTACTGGAATTTTCACTTTAATGATACAAAAACTGTTCTGGTTTTGCCTCTACAAGGCAACTGGGAGAAGAGTTTACAGGTGGTGACGAGCTTATAAATGCATAATGTACTAGAAATATCACAATTAAATCAATAAATGTTTTTTATTAAGTGCTTTCTGAAGAAACTGCTAAATGAAATGGGCCCCAAAAGTGCAGTAGAGTTAGTAATGTCATTTATATCAGAAAGGAGGAATGTAAATCTTGTGGTAGTTTACAGATGTTTTCATTTAATATTTCTAATCCAAAAGATCTGACAAGATGAGGCCACCCCAGTGTTCTTGGATGGCAAAGCCCCTAGGGCTTCTACACTCCACAACAAGTAGGAAATCCTTATTAATCCCTTTAGCATTTGTTGTAATGACATTAATCATGATGAACTGTTCCAGTATTAATTCAGATGTCATATATAATTCCACAATAATCCCACTGAAATTTGAACAGAGCAAACATCACCTAATCAGAGTAGGAAACATAGAATAACTCAGTGTTCCAATTTTACTGAAAATAACTAATCAGAGCTCCTTCTAAAGCCTAGCCAAGTTAAGTGAATCTGTTAGCCCTTGGAATAGCATTGATTATATTCAGTTTATTTGTGAACCATATTTTGCCTTGCAATTCAGCTTCTGTTAGTGGATTCCATGAAATAAGTGTCTGAGTAGTTAATCACTAGTCCACACTTGTTATTTTGTATACCAGACTTTATGTCATTGTGCATTATGTTTACTGCATGTGTAATATATCTAATGTGTACTCGAAAACAATTCCACAAAGCCTGTTTACACTACTGAATCTCTGCATAGGGATACTTCACGTCTGCTTTTGAGGAGAATTCTGCAGAACCTTAGGTACAGATCCTAATAAGATTATTTTCTGGTTGTTTGTGGGTCTTTTTCCAAAACATCTAAAGAAACCTTTCCATGTATTCCTTATACAGAAACGTTATACACCTCTAGTGTACTCATAGCAAAGAGTTCAAAAGTTTGATTTTGAACTATACATGTTCCCATCAGACCATTTCCTAATGATAAGATGTTCAGTCTTGGTTAGCATTTGAACTATCAATGGTAGAGGTGGGACAAATAGGTAATTATCCCTTTGTTTCTGTTTAGTAAAGAGTTGGCAGCTTTGCCAAGGAAAAAGAACCATGGCAGCCAACCAAAAGCAACGAGTCCTGTTCTGGAGAACAGGAATTCTTCAGCGAGGAAGAAACAAGGAAAGATTTGTTCTTCCTTAATTTAACACTCAAGCCACAATATAGCTTTTACAGAATGATCTTGAACTGCTGGTCTCTAATCAAAGCCTTGTCATTTGCTTCAGTAGGTGCTGAGTAGACCAGAGCTCTTTCTTGCAAGACAAAATTACTAATTTTTTTTTTTTTTGTCACATAAGAGCATGTATTTTGGTATTTGAAAATAACACTTGATGGGTCCTGAACATTTTAGCACAACATTTAACATAATAAAATTGTTTTTTATTGATATAACAAGAAAAGAATGTTAGGCTAATGATTAGGTTCAATGGGTTTTCCACTCTACTGTAAACTTGTAATCTTGGGCAAACAATTCGTAAGTATGTGCTTTGAGATATTTAATGCATTAGAGTGCAGAGCATAAGGGTTTATCACTTGAGGACGTGACTGTTGGAGTCAAGAGGATCCCCGCACATAACCACTGCAGAATAGCTCTTTGGAAACTAAATAAATGAGGTTGCAACGAAAACCAGGAACAAAATGCATGAAAAAGATGTGGGAAGTATGTGTGTAAGTAGGGACCTGATCATATTCAGGTTCTCTGGCAAGAAAGTAATCTGTACTTCAGTAAATTCTGATATAATCCTCATACTGGTGTTAGGAGAAAAGATCTTCATTTGTCAAAAAAAGAGGAAAGACAGACATACACCATAATACTCAGGGAAGCATTCTTACTTGAGAGAGAAAAATTAGGGCATTAATCTGGGGCATAGAGAGCTCAGATTTATGTTCCTGCTCTCCTTGTTTCAGCACAAGAAAAGGCTACTCTTCCTTGAGTGAGGAAAGTGACCATACACCAACGTAGTGCACTGTCTCCTGTGAATTACTGCCAAGCTGCCCAGCAAGAGCTACTCTGTTTTGCATTCAAAATTAAAGTCTTTGAGTCAGTGTAAAAGATTGATTAAAAGGGCTCTGTTTATTATAACATGTGGAATGAGGGAAAATGAACCACATGTCTTTGCTGCTTGGTTATTTATTCAAGGTGTACAATCTCCTATAGAGGAAGCTAGAGAAAACCACACACACACATTCTATAATTCCTGGGTAGGCCCAATGTTTATGCTCTGAGAAACTCATTTTCTTCCTTTAAACCAAGCTCAGAAAATTAGTCTAGCTTCTTGAAATCAGGCAAGCAGTTACCTCCTGTTCAGATGAGGTATGCAGATATACATTTAATTTCATGTGTTTCAAGGTTTCAGATTTGCTGAATTTGTTAATCTGAAGGTCCACAAAAAAGACCCATTTTTGACATACTGCAGACTGCTCTTACCTCTGCATTATTAAAGGTATTACTAAAGGTATGTGATCATCTAATTTCCTTGGTTTGTTTTATTTTTTACTGATTAAAAGATTATTGTGTCTGACTTCCAAGAACTCTGTCTCTTTCCTAAACACTTTGGTGGAGGTATAGCTCTGTTTCCAAAACTGTATAGCTTCTAGGAAGCCTGGATAAAATGAGCAAGCAAACAAATAAAAAACCAACAAAAACTAAACAAAAAAAACCCCACAGAATATACAGAAAAAAACTTTCATAGCCTTCCTTCATGTCAGATGAAAACAATCAATTGGTATGATGAAGAATGACAGAATATTTCAGCCCAAAGAGTCCCCACAACTATGACATGAAACCATGAATGAAACTGTCTTAAATTTGTATCATCAGTCTTACTTTGCAGTCATACATCTAATATTATGGTTTCTCAAGTAAACTAGCGGATTTTAGAGCATTAGGAATAAAACAAGTATAAGCATATGGGGGGTTTTATGTAGGTACTCACATGGATGTAGACCAGGACCTCATGACTGAGAAGTTAAACGCTTACTGTAAGTGACAGCATCACCCAAAGAGCACATTTGCACAGATCTCCCAGGCTCTGGGCATCCTGTTGAATTCTTTTGTGTCCCTCCACAAAAATTTCTTGCCCAGGCTTTGTCTCATGCCTACATGTGTGTCCTAACCTCCTTCTTTATGTAACTTTCACATTGTACCTTTCTTTCCTCCTTTTGTCTATCAAACTCCAAGCTTCATGATATGGAAAGTTCCAGATAAAACACTTCATGCAACACAGTCTTTGGGCAACTTAACACATAAGATGGATGGTGCTTCAAATCTCGTGTGTAAAAGACAACCTTTCAAAGATTTGGATGTTTTAAGAAAAATTGCAGAGAGGCTAGTATGATTTCAGTTTGTTCTGATTTATTAGGAAGGATTTTCTGACGCCTTTTCTCCATAGTTGGGCAGTCTGGTACAGAAGTGCTGAGAACTGCTGGCAGGTATAAATTTGGGCTTCTAATGCCATATCATCACTGACATCTTATGCTACTTCAGGTTGTCATCCAAACAATCACCTGAGTTTTCAGGTGCCCACTGCTCCGTACTTATGTCCTGATTTACAAAACTGTCATTCTCCCACAGTTCATTCTGTCTTCTTATTGTTAATGGAAGTAGTAGCAATGCAGTATGAATCACTTCACAATAATCAGATGAAAAACTCTTAAAAGCCTACTTCTCATTTGCACTAAGAGCCTTTACATTGCTGTGGAAGTATGAGGGATATTTAACGTGGGTGTAAAAGACATTTTTACTTAACTGCAAATCCCTTTTTCACTATCAGTGTCTTGGATAAATGAAAAATATTTGTACATGTAGAATAACAGCTCTTTTTATTAGTACACAGTGTCCTTTGTATAATTATATTATTCCTATTAATAATCTTTCTCAGTTCATTTCTTGTTCATGAAGAAAGCCTGCAATAATCATGGATCATAGGTACAATGACATCTTCAACAAAATTATTAAAGAGATCATATTGCTAAGGATGAATCCTTTGTCTTCCCTCTCTCACCATGTAACATATTGAGAAGGAGTAATTTCCATTTAGTTTGTACAACTGTAAAGCTAGTTGACTGGATTAGCCTTTCTTCCTCGCCAGCCCACAGAAAGGATACGGGTAATTCCAAAAGGAGATTCTGACTGTGTTAAGATAGTTGGGATAAATTGCTTCCTAAAAATTTGTAGCTTAGGCAACTAGATAAAACTGCTGTTACATATAACAGCAAACGTTATTAATCTGCAGCTCATACAATATGGACAAAAAGGTATTTTTGGAGGCAGACACTGACAAAGTTCTTTTCAATACTTGTACAGATTTAATGAACTAGCTTCAGGAAAAAAATGGCATTTTTCTCTTAAAAACTTTGAGAAATACTTTTTTTGCTTTACAAGCAAACTTTGACACAGAACCTTGACTGGTTAAGTTATTGACAGCAAAGATAGATACTTGTGAGTGAAACTAATTGTAAACCTTACCAAGAAAGGCTTCACTTTGAACACTGTGAGACTGAAAGTTTTAAAATCTTTTGATTGGAAGGAAAGAAATTACAATTAAAAAAATTAACTTCTTCCTCATTCCATGAAATAGAAGAGATGGAAAAAATTAAAACTGACAAGTATAAAATCTTTAAATACCACAAAGAATTCTATCAGAGAATTTTCTTACATGGATTACAGAATGACAGATATAAATGGAAATAGAGGAACAACAGATCAGAACAAACCATTTTTCATGCAGAAAATGTATGAAGAAAGATTGCTGCTGCAAGTATGATTTAACTAAAGAAGCAAATTCTATTCTAAGTCTGGAAAAGTAATATGGTTGTATAATTTTGATATGCTACGTACTCAAAGTACAGGCTGAGCATCTAAATGAAAAAGTTTAGTATCTGGCAAACTAATCTAGGAATTTCATCTTCCAGGAGTCTAGAACATTTTTTGAAAATAATGGTGTTTGCAAGTTCTTATACTTTATAGAAGCTTTACAGATTCTTTTTCTGAATCTAAGCTTTCAGAAAGTTATTTTCCACTCTGTTGGTTGCAGACAGTTCAACAGACAAAAATAGAAAAAATTATAAATACATCAGAAAGAACTTTTATAAAATAGCAGTTCCTCATGACTGCTTTGCCAGTGTTATTCATTACAAATATACCTGCACGGTATTTTGTTATTTCATATTTAACAGTTTCACAAAAGCAATCATAGGAACTCAGAAACATAATGTATCAGAGCTGGAGATACTCTGAAGGTAGAATTCCCCGTAATAAAAGTGTCTGAGATTCTACTAGAACTTGAGAAAATCTGCTTTATAATCATTTCTATCATTTCCTGTGAAACAAGATCTAAGAACATATTGCATTTCTCACTGAGTCAGTATACTATTTGGTACTCTATTGATAGGCAATAGTCTAACTCAAGATAGTTTCAAAGTAGTGGACCATGTCGTATAGATGTCATTTTGCAGTCCTTCAGTACCTTAAGTCTATCACTTTACCAATTTCATTCTTTTAAAATAAAGCAATATGAAGGAACAGAATGGGCAACTGTAACATTTACATAATTTACAAGATAGACAAAGCAGTATTTTGCAAAGTATATGTATTTTCTGTTTGCAGCAGTAGATATATGCCTTCTTACAAGGAAAATATTTTTGAATGCAGTTCTGTACACTCTGTCCTCTACAATGCACACCTAAAATAGAAGTGCTTAATAGTTTACGTTACAATTCACAAAGCAATTTATTTTGCATATGAAATGTTATGTGCAATCATCCAAAACTACGCTTCTAATTAATTCATTTTTTTATCATGATCTTAGCAAAATCAGGTGATGAGTAAAGGAAGGAGAAGGCAATGTTGACATTGTTAATTTTAGACAATTAGAAGCATGGGAAGTGATGAACCTGTACTCTGTAAACAGTCAGTGGGGAATGATAGGAGGTCTGATGTTACGCGGAGTTGGACAGTTAGACTGTTCATGCCCTGTAGACTCTCAATGTCCTTTGCAATTCTGTAAGGAGCTGTTGTTTCCAAGTTTGTGAAATATTAAATGGAAGTGCTTATTCAGCCTTACTTTGCATTTGCACTCTGGTGAAACATCAAGACTATATTTTAACTATACAATATTTCCACAGACACGATAAATAAATAAAAAAAATAATTTTGTAATTTTCTTTAAAACTCTCTAGACCTTTTTGATTGAGATAGACAACATAATGGCTGAGTGAGCTTTAATTTGTACTCTCTTAACATCCCAAGTGCTTGTTTCACATTGTTAAGTAGAATGCTTGGCATTCTGTCGGAAGCATGATTTCTTGCTTGTTTCATTTTTTGCTTTTTTCCCCACAATCAGCCACTGGGAAATTATCGTCAGTCTTAAGACAAATTCTTAATGACTACTGGCTAGGAAAATAAAATTTCTTTCTTGGTCTCTTTTTCATGTCTCTCTGTTTTAGGGGATGGATGAATTCTCATACTTGTAAGATATACATGCCATAAGATGGTGAGTAGATACTGTATAGATGATTTTCTCCCTTTTAGGACATGTAGCAGCAGCATCTAGTGGGGAATGACCAAATGTATTTCAGGAATGGTGTGGGGTAAAATAAGAGTTTTGAAAGCAAAATAAACACTTGAGGAAACAAGAGTATGTGGAAGAAAGATCTGGCTGCACAAATGAGAAGTGGAGAGGAGACTTAAATAAAATTAAGACAGAGACTGTTAAAGAAATGAACTATGGGAATTTCTAAGAAGATGCTGAGGTTTATTTGTTTCCACTTCCAGATTATTTTTTTCTTTTTGAGTATCAAGAGACATAAAATACCTGCTTAGTAATAATTTCTAGGGTTCTCTGTTCACTGGGGATGAGCTAGAGTCAAGATATTGCACCCAAAAAAAAGCCTAGATTACAAAAATGTTCAGTGTAATTCATCTGACCTACCTGAACAGATCAGTATATCTGATACTGTCGTGTCTTAACCCAATGGGATTTTCAAATTTGCTTTAGGCTTTGCAAATCTCATCAAGCTTTCATTATATCTTTAAGTCCCTAAGTATTACAGAAAAAATAAACACTACTTCTCCCTTTGACAGCTCTATGCTACCAAAATTATTTTTCTTTTGATGTAACTGTTGCTTAGTCCGTTCTATTATCAAACAAAAGTTGAGACCACCAATGCTCCTCACAGACTTCAGGTCACTGTATAGCCTCTTGAGACTAACCCATTCTGTTTACCAGTCATTGACACTATTACTTAACAAATAAGGTACTCCAGTCGTATCACAATATCCTGCTTTTCAAAGCACAGAGAACTGTCTTAATTCTAAATTCCTTACACTTTAATTCAGCTGGCAGAATCCAGTTGGGGACTCTGCTGAAAAGTCACTGATTTCTCCTACCCCAGGACCCAAAGCAAATGACTTCTGGATGTTTAAATCCACTCAGTGGGATTATTATAACGAACCCTGGCTTTGACTTGTTCAAAGTTCAGTGGATTGCAAAAAATAATTAACTTCAGGAGTTATTACAGCATTTAGCAAAGTCATTTATATTAAACTAATATATCAAATATATCTATATTCAAATATAAAGACGTACTAGACAAACACACAGACACATGCAAACACACATATATATATAAAAATCACAAAAATTTCCTCTGAAAATAACATACATGCTACGTATACCCTCTACCATTTTATCTTTGTTTGGGGTGAATTGTTGTTTAGAAAGCTGATTTATGGCATAAAATTGCTCTTATTCCTGAATACATGGCCTGTTAAATGGCTTCTAGATGAGTGAGAAACATATGTCAAAAAGAAAAGCTTGTGATTCATTTTTCTTACCTGTATGTTGTTGCCAGGTTCATACCAGGCGAAATGTGCTTTAAATAGTTTGCCTTAAGCACTGGCATATGAGCCAGCATGAAAGATTACCATCCAAAAGGCAAATTCATTTATTACTAACCCTGGTAGTATTTGTCACTTTATTCACTTGGGTAGCAAATATATGTCGCCCAGACTTTCAAGGGGAATTAAACCATTGTGCAACCTGACAATAACAAGAATATTTTTAGCAACTCTTACAGGTATCAGGTATTTCTGTGTCTGCACATTCTTAGTCACAATTTCCTTAACAGGTATTTTGAAAATAATCCCTTGGTACACCTCCATCAAGCCTTCTTTCTGCTTAATGGACAAACAGTTCTACACAGTGAGAGCTGCTCACCTCTCTACCGTTCCTCTTATGTCACTATAGCATTATAGCAAATCACTGCAGCAAATTGTTATAATAACTTGCCATAAAGAAGAGCACTCTACAGTAACCTACTCGTACAGTGACAAACTGTACTGTACTGTACTGTGTGGTTCCTTCCATATGTGAAAGAAAATGTTGAAACTTCTTGGTCAAATGTAAGTAATTCAAAAGGGTTCTCTGTCATCATGATGACAGAGGACCTACAGATTCAGTAACTGACTAAATTTTGGGTTTAAGTAATACAAGGGAAAGGAAAATCTGCAAGCAATATTCACATCCGTATTTCTTTTTCCCAGAGTACTACTTTGAACTTCTCAGGGTTAGTTGTGCAAATAACTGAACTTTCATTTCTTCTGTGCCAAAAAAAAAAAAAGCAACCACTTTTAACATTTTAAAAACCAGACTAGGTAAAGCCAGAAACATTGGGCAAAAAATGAAAACTTTTTTCATGCAAAACATCTGAAAATTAGTTTACACTTAACCATTTTTTCTGATGCACCTTTCATAAAGGAAATTTCTCAGTTTTTTTAAAATATCTGGAGTTTTCCAGAATTCATCCCTTCTTATAAACACTGATTGTATTGGCCTCTATATTAGCCATTACCTTCAGGTGACATAAGGTGAAATTTATTATTTTCTTCTCCTATCCACCTGCTAGAGCATCCTCAAGTTTTGGCAGGGACTCTAAAGAGGGTTACCTGTACTGCACCTGGTGTTTTGGGATACATATGCCACAGAGATGGTATGCACAGCAGCTTCTACCTATTCCTGTGGCAATGTCACCTGACGTGCTGAGCAGGCAGAACAGGCATATATCTTAGCATAGCTTCCACATGTCCCAAATTGAGGGCAAAAAGACAGGAGTTCAAGCTGCCTATAAAGCAGGTCTAGGCCTTTCAAGACCGTGTAGCTCTAGGCCTTTCAAGAACTAAGGGTTTCAGGACACTCTTGGGATCTCAGAATCCCAATAAGTGATACATTACAGAGCAGAGAAGCTTGAAACATTCCCAAGCAAATGCGTAAGTATTAATGAAGACCTAAACTAAGAGAGACAGAAAGGCATATGCCAATCATAGACTGCAGACAGAGCTGCCTTTTTGAGAAAGGAAGGGGGCAAAGATCTTACAAACCTCCAAGCAGGGTCTTTTCGAGTGAGTACCTTGGTGTCCTCAAGATAAAAAAGAACTGAACCAATGTTAAAGGTCTCTAATTTTAGTAATATCCTAAGGCTAAAAGTGTCAATGTCAGCTAATGATCCAACAACATTGACATGGATATGTGAATGTTACCTTCCACAGAGGATCAGAGCAATTAGTACAGTGCCTACATCAAATTCAGAACAGTGGAAAATCAAAGTTACCTCTGGACTTCAGGAAATTTTAAAACTGCATTAAATATCTCTTCTCTGTGACCTTGTATCAGAAGGGATACTACAACGTTTGAGGTCTGAGACCCTGGGTGTCAATTGATGCACATAGATTTGCATCCCTTACAGAGCTAAGCTTTTTTTGGAAGAAAATACAGTGCTTCTGTTCCCTTCTATCCACAAGTTGTATGGCACTTTGAATAAATTAATGAAATATGAAACACCACAAAACTCATACAACGTAAGGACACACTATCAGTTTTCTCTCTTCCCAGAATTGGGAAGTATGTTGCTATTACAAGTGTGTGGAAAAGGCAGTCTGCAAGGGGATTGTAGTTGATTTCCTCAAGTTAGCTGGCCTTGCTAAAGCAGCACAGAGTTCAGGGCAGGCTAACATGTAATATTTAGCCCAGCTTTGCAGGAAGATTTTGCAGCCCACGGTAAGTTCCAGGCTGTTGCCAATACACTACTGCTAGTAAAATGAGAAAGTTATGCTAACATGGTGTGTATCTACACCTTGATCTGTGCTGCAAGTGTATCACTGTGCTCCTAGACTCAAAACCTAGTGTCAGTAATGTCAATAGGCTTTTTTACTTCAGAGTTCATATTTGATGTGGCTATAGATTTCATGGTCAGAATCCAAATCCAACTGCTTCAAGGAGACTTAAGGTTGTTTTTAGCTTTTGATGTGTATAAAGTTCATCTTCAGAACCTCAATCAGTCACTTCAGTCAACAAGGCATCTCCAGAGGGCATCTTCTCTTATCCTTCTCCTAGACTGAAAGTAATTGGCCTCTTCATGTTCTTGTTTATTGGGAAAAAAAAAAAAGGGAATCCTCAGGTTATCAGTTTAGGCTTACAAAACCATTTAAATAGTCAAGCTGGGTGAAATTAATTCTGACCCACAGGTATAGGTGCTTAGAAGGATTCAAGGCACATATGTCTGGCACAAGTAGATTGCTCAAAAACAATGCCTCACACATCTCAGACATGAGCATTTTTTGGACAAGAATGAGAGACACCTGAAGAGACAGCAATGTCTGAAGGAAGCCTGCACGGAAGAAAAACAGGGTGGTCTAATGTTACCTGGAAGCTCCTCATTAACCTCAGCAGGTTTCACAAATTGAGCTGACCAAGGCAATTCTCTCCAGAAGCCACCTTTTCAGTGCATAGAAAGCTGTGTAAAGAGGCACTTAGGCACTTATCTCTTCCTACATCTTACAGAGCACTGTGGTTTGAATGGGAACCTACACATCAGCAAACTAAGTTTTTCAATTCATAAAGTTTCTATTGCAAAATTTTCTTTTGGTACTTAAATCACTTTTGAACATGGATATTAACTCATGAGTAACACTGATCCTTGAGAAATCCAGATGTTTTTAAGGACTGTACTTAGAATGAAAAGGAAGTAAAATACAGTAGGCTAGATATTGTGAGGCATTCGGTGCCTTCTGTATTTATAAGTATTATAAGCTGCATACTATTCATAAGAACTGATGAGGCACATACACACAAGGAATACGTATGCTTGCAAGATGAAGGCGACATTTTCTAAGCTAAACCACTGTAATAAATTAGTGTTTCCAGAATTTATAAAATTACTTCAAAATGGAGAAGGGGTATCTCTTCTCAAGATATTGGCCTTATTCAAGGAAACAGTAGGTTTAGTCACTGTGCTTGTGACTACACTGTGGTAAGCAGGTATAATGCCATCAGAAAATTAGATCTTGATATTCCCCTTCAAAATCAACCCAATATTTTCTCTGATGGATTTGTAGCTAAGTGCTCAGTACATTGCTGAATCATGTCCAGCCTGGGATTTCATTTTGAGTAGGCTATGAATAACTGTTTTTAATGCCCTCCTGTCCCATATAATGTCCCATTTGGGTTTTTTGGAGAGAGGGCTTTTTTTCTGATATACTGACAAAGTCTGACCAGCAAACAAGCCATTTTTTAGTGTATGCCAGTGTTTCTGCATTTTGCCTCACTTCCATTTGGCCGAGGTCAGAGTAAAAGTGCTTTTCTATATACAACTGCTCTTAAACTATAGGCACAGGCTTGATTTAATTTGCCACCAGCACTGTTTCATAGCTCCATAAATGTTAAAATCTGACCATATTTTTCATTGTAAACAGAGGCAGTAAATTGACACACAAACACACAGCTTTGAATGAACTTTTTGCAATGTTTAGTCGCCTTTTCAAACTCTGAAGATATATTATCCTTTTGGGAAATATTCGGAGACTAACAACACTGGACATAGCATACAGCCTTTAGAAAGAAAACTAAATAAGCAACAATCTCAAAACAGAATTAACATGCAAATAATTCCTAATGCATTTTTAGTGATTGAGTACCTAGAGTATTTCTTAAACAAAATAAAAATTAAAAACAAACAAACAAACAAACAGTTGTGACCTTTACACAAAGCAACCATGTCTTTAGGCAATAAAGGTTAGAATATCGTTATCTGAGGATATTCTGCTAAAGTACTAAATAGCATATGCATTTTCTGAAATTTGTATCCTGTTATTGTGTGGTGGTATTTAGTCATTCTTAAAATATCCATGCAAATATCCACTGCACCTCTGAATATCAAAAATGTATGCATGGGTGTGGCTACTCTGAGAATCATGAGCACAAAGCAATATGCATATTTATGTTCACTAGTTAATTTACAGTGAACCAAGTATTCAACTCCACAAAATACACTCCAAGATATAATTTAATGAAAGCCTGCTTTTCTATAAGTGTTTAACATGGTATTTAGAAAACACAGGAGGCATATTAAAGTAATCTGTCCAGTAAAAAAGATATGGATATGACTACTAAAATTTTTTATGCCTTTATTTCAGTATCCATGTAATGAAAAATAAGTTATTCACTTTCTCTGGTAAGAAAGCAGATGAATGGTTGTTTTCATAGAAGATCTGATATATTAACATTAAAATTTAATTCTGCTTTAATTCTTTTGAATACCATGCCTATGTATTTAACAGGTCTTTCTGGGATTGCTAAAAAGTATTCCAGGTCATTCTTGCCTTTTACAGGGACCACTTCCTTACTTGACGATTTAGTAGAGAACAGACGTGACATAGTGAGAAGACAAAAACAAATAAACAAACAACAAAAAAATCTCAAACCTCTAACAACATAATTCAGTGTTTTATTGAGAAAGTATTGCCAAGAGGTTATGGCATCCTTTTGCACTATTACAGAGGTGTAATACAAAAACACAAGAACACAGTGTTCATGCAAAGATCAGAAAAAGCAATTGGAAAAGGGAACAGTGACAAAAACAGCAGCGGCAGCCAAATAAACCAGAAATGCCAGCCAAATGAGTTACAGTCAGGTGCAATGATTTCACTTTGCAAGTGTAACAAGACACAGCCTGCATTTTTTTTCCGTAAGTGGTTCAAGAAAGGCAATATATTTTTTTATTCTCTCTCCCATCATCCCTCGAAATCAGAAGAGCCCTGACCTAAAACACAGATTAAAATGTTTTCAGACCAAATCACCATTCCATCTAAGCATGTTTCACAACTCCTTAACTCGCTAGTACATTTCTGGAGTGACTTGGAACGTCCTTTCATGTATCAATCTCCCTAAAGTAGTCCTTAGGGCTTAAAAGTGGCACCTAGGGCCAGCTACAATGTGTTCAAGCAAGACTTGGTTAAAAAGAGTTTATTCAGAAAGTAAGAGAAAGCAGCAATTGAACTGTAATGTACTGAAGAGCAGGCAAACTGCCAAATGTCACTATATACCAAGGTCCTTCCTTCCTTCCCAGATAAGAACAGATAAATGTAGTTAGACAGGCTATAGTGAATGGTTGAAAAATACACTAAAAATATTAATGTTCTATTCTTCTCACTGGCAATACATTTGCCCCAAAGTAGGGACAGGGGGCTAAAGTTCACCTTACAAATTACAAGGAGGAAAGGGGTTGTTTTGTTGTAAGTTTGAACAATTTAACCTGACCCTAGGTGAGACAGAAGGCAGTTTTCACCTCTAAAAGAAAATCAATTGCATTTGCCAAGGCACAGCAGATCATGAATAGGACTTTAATTGTCATGCAGTATGACCTTCCGCCAGAACAGAAGAGAATCATGCTGTTTAAGGAAATCTGCAAAGAGCAGAGACCAAAGATATCGGCTTTCAAGCACATCTTTGGCTAAAAAAAAACCCAACATTTGCAAGATGAATATTGTCCTAAATGATGTAGCGTAGAGTGGTTCTACAAACTAGGCTCAAAAATCCCAGGCTTGTGCAGTTTAGGGACTACAGAAGATTCCTACCATATCTAGTAGTTCAAACCAGCAACTCCCAGGGTTTCTTTAGTTCAAAAGATTTATTTTTTCCAATAATTCAGGTAGGAAAAAAGGGGGGAATAAATTGAGTAGAAAACACCTAGGAAAAACATCTCTGCCTAAAGAAACACAGAGTTGATGTATCAGGTTCATAGTACCCTTCACAGTGTAGGGAAGAGGAATTTGTCAGGAAAAAAAAGAAGTTTGTACAGAAGCCTCTGAACTATTCAGAGACTCTAGCTATTGTTAGCTGTGTAATGAACCCCCGGAAGGGCTGTTGCAACTGACTTAAAGGAAAGAAGTTGATGGCTTGGCGGACTAGTCTTTATCAAAGCTGAAAATGTGGAAGGTGATGAAAAAACTTGAAGGGAGACTCTTTTTTTCCACTGTAAATATTGACATCTTCTATATCAAGAATGGGCATTGAAGATGGAAAGTTGCACTGTATTTTAAACAATACATTTGAATCTCTCGCACTCAATTTTACCTGTGTATTTCTACTCATTTATTTGAAACTCCACAACCAAGAGGAAGGTGTCCTTTTCCTGAAGAAAGACACTTATTAAATAAAAGAAAAAGTTAATAAAACTTTCCCCTATTCTTCAATAAAACCAGCTTACTGCAGGAAGGCAAGTATTGCCCACTATGTACAAGAAAAGATATAGCTGACTTAATCCATTGAGCTATGTATCTCTTTAGTGCTTTGTGTAGAACTACGCCCTCATTGTATATTGAATTCTTCAGTAAATGGAGCCACCACTTTATTATTAATCAGATTTAAGAAGTGAGCTTGGGCTACTGCGGATATGTTTTCCCTGAAATGTTCGGAACTGTTGATTTGTAATATTAATCCAGTATCTGTTTACTTCACCCCAAACCCTGAATCTAAAGTTTTGTTCAATAGAAACAAATTGGAGTCTTTGAGATGGGGATGCTTCAGCTAAGAAATGACAAACCTCTGACTTAAAACATCTACAGTGCCAAGTGACAGCCTAGAATCAATAGCAAATCTCTAGTCAATAGCAGAGATCTGAAGGTCACCCAAGGGCAGAGACAACCAAGTCTCCAAGGCCGGAGAGCAGTGCTGCTGAAAGGGGCCTGGGGGTGCCCTGGCAGCCAGGAGGGCCAACCATGTCCTGGGGGGCACCAGGTAAAGCATCGCCAGCCAGTCGAGGGAGGGGATTGTCCCGCTCTGCTCTGCACTGGCCTCATCTTGAACATTGTGTCAGTTTTGGGCACCACAACATTGAAAAGACATTAAGCTATTGCAGAGCACCCAAAGGAGGGCCATGAGGATGGTGAAGGGTCTGGAGAGGAAGCTGTATGAGGAGCAGCTGATGTCACTTGGTTTGTTCAACCTGGAGAAGAGGAGACCCCATTGTGATCTTCAACATTCTCACAAGGAGAAGCAGAGGGGCAGGCACTGATCTCTTCACTCTTGTGGCCAGTGACAGGACTTGAGGAAATGGCATGAAGCTGAGTCAGGGGAGGTTTGAGTTAGATATCAGGAAAAGGTTTTTCACCCAGAGAGAGGTTGGAACAGGCTCCCCATAGAAGTGGTCACAGTACCAAGCCTGACAGAGCTCAAGAAGTGTTTGAACAATGCTCTCAGGCACATAGTGTGACTCCTGGGGTGTCCTGCACAGGGTCAGGAGTTAGACTCAATGATCCCAATGTGTCCCTTCCAACTCAGCATATCTTGTGATTCCAAGATCCTAAGTCCTAACAAAAATTGAAACCACTTTGGTACAGGGTATGAAAAGGGTTCAATATATGAGTGAGCACAAAAAGAGGTCACAATACAGAAAAAAAGAAGTCCACCAGATCAAGTAGACACAATGAAGTAAATAAATTAAAAAAAATAAAAGAGAAGAATAAAACCACAGATGACTGTGGGAAGCCTGCTGGTGACACTGCTGATGCTATGAGTAGGAAGCAGTGAAGGACAGGATGATGAAAGATGGGGGAGAGAAAAGATGGGAACACAACAGGAAGGTTTCCTGACCTAATGTTTGAGGAAATCTTTAGACCTAGAAATGGAAACAAAGAAGGAACATTGCTCAGAAAGGGTGAGTATGAAATATAAACTCTGTCTAACATGGGTATCCATAATTAACAAGCTGCTCTTCTCGTTAGCATCATGAAAATGTACCATAGACAAAGTTTTTAACAGGACCTTTTAACATTAAACTTCATCCATACACTGCAGCTATTTTTGCATAGTTAGGCAGTTACACTTCTTTTTCCTCCTTTTTTTTCCTTTTTGTTTATTTTCTGTGCTTCCCCCAAGCTGCATTTTTTCTCACAAGCATCTCACAACCTGTTTATGCAGTGAGGCTTATGGTGCTTGATATTCACTCTATAACAAAGCGAGGGCATCAGTACTGTCATATACAATACAGTTCAGCCGTATCCTCAGCTTCTGCCTACTCCTCAACCTGCTATGTAAGTCATGTAGTCAGTTCTTTAAAACAAGTACTTCACCTACAGAGGTAAAAATGTGAAAAAGTCCTATATGGAAAAGAAGTGCATTAGCCCCAGAGCCATTATAGCCAAACAAGTAACAGTGCAGAAGAAGTAACTTAAGTCAATAAGTGTCTTTGGACCTTTAGTTCTTAGTGAAGGAGAGTACTTAATGGAGTACTTCCTCCACTTGCTGTGGAGGAAAGTAGACAGGTATGGTTGCTGTCCATGGATAGAGAGATACAGGGTCAACAGAGAGCTTACAGAGTTTAGCTGTCACCCATTTACTGGGTCTGTCGGACAACGACAAGATTCCTAGGGAAGAGCCTTACTCTTGATGATTTAAGATTTCAGGTTTGTTCTCATTTAGTGGTAATCTACACCACTAGTAGCGTGTGGTGTATTTTTGTTAAGAAGGCTTTCTCTGTGAGTTTGTGGCAGTCACTGTTTCCTTTTTGTCCCTATCAAGTTATAATTTCCATTTCTTCAAGCTCACCCAAACCTACAATTAAGCTAGCACATATGATTTACATGTATGTATAGCATATCTGAACTCAATAGAAGGACAAGTAGGTCAGTTTTAACAGTAGCATCAAATCATGGCTAGGCTTCATGAACGAAGACTTGGGAAGGGCTGTACCCACATTTGCTACAGGCGTGCTGGTGGCTAAAGAGGCCAATGAGAGATAGACAAGTCTGATTGCAAAAGGCACAGCAGAAAGACTCCTTGGATGGTATCGGCAAGACATGATTCTTTCTGCGTTGTCTCTTCTCTTTGATGGTGATCCTGCGTGCGTTCTCAAAGGAAGCAGCAGCGTTATAGATGGTGTGTCTCCAGACCTCTCAATTGGAGGCCAGAGTAGACCAGTGATGAAGATCAACGTGGCCAAGGCTGAGATGTTGTTTCAGGGAGTCCTTGTATCTCCTCTTCGGGGCTCCTCTCTTGTGGCAGCTGGTGGCAAGTTCAACATAGAGCACGATCTTGGGAAAGCGGTGGTCCTTCATCCTTGAGACGTGTCCTGCCCAACGCAGCTGTGTTCTCAGCAACATGGCCTCAATACTTGTAACTGCTGCCTGTTTTAGAACAGACGTATTAGTCACATAATCTGATCAATGGATGCTTAGGATTGTATGGAGACAGCGTTGATGGAAGCGTTCTAGGAGTTGCAGATGGTGGCAGTAAATGACCCATGATAGCATCAAATATATGCTAATTAATAAAGTTTGAGAATGATGATTCATTTTTCAGTTGTTCCTTTTGGACTTCTTTTCTCTTCAGTCCCACAGCCTGAAAGATAGCCTCTAACCCAGGAATGAACATTTTGCAACATGCAACACAGTCATCATGATGTTTATGCAAATAACAATAGTATGAGGTGCCAGAAAGAAAGTATGAGGAGACATGAAGAGATAAGAAAAGGACAAGGACTCACTTTGTTTCACTTCATGCTAGAAATTTTTTGTTTTCTGCTTTTGAGATTTCTCTCAAGGTGAATATGCACCAGCGAACGAGAAAGCAATTATTACTATTAAATATTAATAAACAATACCAGTATAGAGATTATGAAAAATAACTATATTTTAGTTATCTATGAAGAAACTGCAGAAATAGAACAAGGTAAGTCCCTCACTTGTTTCAGTGTGAGCAACTTGCCAGACAACATATCCGTGACTAAAACTTATCTTTTTTAGTGCATCATGTTAGTGCAATACTTTACCAGAGAGTCTAAAAAAAGTCTATTTTTGATACATTTAGTTAAAGGCCATATTCAGTGTACCTCTCCCTCTAGTGATAACTTCTGTCTAATACATATACCTTATTTTTATTATCTTCTTCTATTGCTAGGATAAATACCAGCTTGTCCACTGACTAAAACTGACCATGTGAACTCTCACGCTCTGTATATCTCAGTTAATTTTGCTGCTGGTAAAATGTACTTTAATCCTTATCTTTCTGCAGCCAGCAGTTCCTCATTTTTCTCCATATATCTTGGTGGCTCTTCTGTGATTGTTTTTTCATTGGAAGGTAACAAAAATTTATTGATTTCTGGAGGAGAGGATACAACAGTTTTTGTATGCATTAGGGGCACCTACACAGACACATACAACTCCTCCTTTTATAATACCTAATTTACCCCTTTTAAAATCTCAGATGGCAGAAAAAACCACGAGCTATTATTTTTATTTCTGAATATTTCAGAGGCACTCATTCACTTCAATGCTGAGAACTACTTAAGTACCTAGGCATGGAGATGATCCCATCAGCCTCTCCAACAATTCAAGCCTCTCCCTCAATGATGAATAATAACCCCAGTTAAGTACAGTACATGAAAATGAGATTTATTCCTTCCTCCATATTCATGATTAAAGTCATAGGATATTTTTTTCTAAGACTATTAGTTGTATCCTTTTGCCTGCAAGTCACATCTCTGAGGCAATTACTTATCGACATATAAGTCTAAATCCTAAGTATACCTTCTATTTATACCCTCTGTGACCCTTCAATAGCCTGCGAACTGCTGCTGTGTATTAAGAAACTCCAAGTCTGAACAGGGGAAATCAGTAAGTTCCTCTATTCTTTATCCTCTGTACGACAGTGTTTTTCTCTCTGTTGAAAGGTTTCTCTAACACCTCAAAGTTGCATGCCTCATCCATTGGAAAAGGATTCATTTTCCTTTAAGAAGGTTGATTAAATACCTAGGTGACTTTATTTTAAGTTTTACCTTTTTTCTTTTTTTTTAATAAAATGCTTATGTACGGATTTTTAATTTTTTTTTCCTGGAAATGAAATTACCCAGGACCACAAAGTATACAGAAGAAAGAAAGCTACAAACCAAAAGGGTTTCAAAGATATGACCTAGCATCCCACCTAAGTGAGAAAATGTCCCGAAGCACCTGCGGGTGTTCCCATGGCTACATAAAAACTGAAGATATTTAATAAAGAAGACAAATTCTGAAATACTGCAGAAAGTACTCATCTTCTCTAGATCCTCTCTTGATCTTCTGTACAATAGCCACTGAAAGTTTGGAACAGGGTAGTGTTACCCTGAGGGAGATGGCACATCAGCATTTCTACAAAAAGAATTGCTTTATTGAGTCAAAAATTGCTAACACTTACATGAATTTAAAAAAAAAAAAGTGTTCCCAATCATGTTTTAGACAAAATATTCAGAAGAGCAATGAATATTCACAACATCTCAGAGGAAATGGCTGAGCTAGCAAACACTAGCTACACTGCTTCACAGTAAATGGGTTCCAGAGACTGCCGTGCTTTTTGCATTCATTCAGTGACAGATCAGTCTAGAGAATGGTAGCATCTGGATGAGGGCAGATGGCTAAACTGTCAAATAATGACATTTTACAAAATTTCAGCAGTCTAAGCGCAATATGGTTCCAATCCCAAAGGCAGACAGGTAAACAATGG
This sequence comes from Neopelma chrysocephalum, assembly GCF_003984885.1. Lineage (NCBI taxonomy): Eukaryota > Metazoa > Chordata > Aves > Passeriformes > Pipridae > Neopelma > Neopelma chrysocephalum. The sequence continues at coordinate 4,858,890 of NW_020897692.1, forward strand.
TGCAGAAGTTATAGCACTAGCATATAAGATTATTGATTATAATTATTCTAGGGGAAAGAATTCCTCTCAGAAGATTAGGCTGACAGGAAGATTGAGAGCTCTCTCAAAAAGAATTAGGTGACATCTTGGTTTTGTTCAGGCATCTATTTTGCTACATTTTCACCTCAAATGAGTTTGTTGTGGGGTCATAAAAAAACATAAACCTTCTCAGGCTAAAGATGTTCAAATCCACTATTTTTCTGCAATTCATCTTCCACTGCAAAATTTTTTATTGGGTTGCAGAAATTCACCACTGAGCCAGGGATAGCTATAAAGAGAAACCTTTGTCCTCACAACCGGAATGAACTTGGAAGCCAAAAAATCTTATCACCTGTATAGTTCAGAGGAGCAAATTCATTCACAAAGATACCAAAAGTTAGTGGTTGATTCTACGGAGAGAAACCAAAACATTGTTCCACTCAGTTGAACTTACACAGAGGCAAAATTTAGAGTTTTGAATAGTCATTCCTAAAGCTATGTAAAATCAAACTTCTGTAAAGAACAATGAATTATTTTTTTTTGTGGTAACTAGCATGTGTTTTGGAAATGAAGTCACAAAATAGACAAGTTACGACAGGATACTTCCACTTTATATAAGAATTTCTGTTCCTTTTGTACAATTGTCCCAGCAAGGTACCTTAGCAATGAAAAGTGAACAATAAACTACAGTTCATAGTGTCATTCTTGAAGGGAAAGTGAATTTTTTACATCTGTCAACACTGACACCATTAGCTACGTAGTTATGTGAGTGGTAGTGAAGCCTTATAGAAGTGACTGAGGGATTCTTCTTTCTCTTTGGTCCCCTCTCCTGGTGTCAATGTGCACTTATTCTCCAACGCATTATATATGGGTATGCACAGCTTTGCAGATTGCCAGGTTGTTACCTGCCCTATTAAACATATGGCTACTGTGCTCATACAAGCACTTCCGCAGAGAATGGGCAGACAGACCTGAGAAAGGCAGATAGATGGGCAGACAGACAGGCCTGTCAAAAGAGAAAGGGGTAGAGGGGCCAGGGGAGGGGAAGAAAAGAGATATTCTTCTGAAAATATTAACTCTCAGACACAAAATGCTGTACTGGACAGGTATGCTAATATTACACGAATGGTGTGAATTAGATGATATTCAATCTAAATAAAACCAAAGTAATACTGATTGGCAAGATAAAGACTTTAAAAGTGTAAGGAGTAAGGGAACCTGTTTTTTTTTAAATTGTATCTTATTGCTGGTATGGCTCTTAATGTGCATTTTTTATTAGATTCACTTTTTTTTTTCCTGAGTTCATACTTGGCAACAGTAACTCAGAAGCTATTGCTATTCCTCTCAGATACTTCTTTTACCATCTTTATTGACACAGTGATAATACTGAGGATATCTTTAGGAAAGATCATTCTGCTTGGATATATCACAGCAATATCCATAGCTTTGCCATCTGCAGAACACAAATGTCTAACCTTGGTGTGTGTTGACCACTATAGCTGAATGATGTCAATGCATGTGCTATAAATTACGTAATAGTTTACAGCCAGAGTGCTAGTTGTGAATTAAGTGACATTAAATAGTGCAGAATCTTTTCTCCCCTCCATAGCTGTGTTCTCACTCTTGACACACAGAAACAACTTCCAACGTTAGAGCCACAGTTTTATCAAGAAAACCTTATTCCTTAGGAATTTCATTTTCTCAGTAGAATCACTATTGTCTAAAATGGAACTTGAACTTTCAGATTTACTCTGATAGCAAGGACAATCACAAGGCAGATTCTTAGGTGATATAACTCTACAACAGCTGTGTATAATTAAGTGAATCCCAGATTGTTTCTTTTGTGGTTTTATGTTTGGGGGGGGTTGTTGTATGTTGGTTGGGGTTTTTTTTGGTAAGAGAGAATCGGGTTTATTTTTCAGGTACACAAGTTCAGATTTAGCTATCTATAAATGATTGATTTATCTGTTTATTCAAAATAATTAGGATAAGATTCTATAGCACATATCCAGCATATATCCATATATGACTTTGCTCATATTAAAAAAAATTAATTTGGTGTGCATAGTAAGTATGGTATAGAATACATGAGGTTCTTAACTATGATAGTAAGGACAACATAATCTGCCTTGTACAGTCTCATGGATTTTGAGAAGAGTTGTACTGACTACTCATGGAAAAGCCATTGAATACTGCTGTTAGACATGCTGATAGTGTGCTTGTTCTCATAAAAAATTTTATTATAGATTACAGAATTTTTTGTTCTCCTGTGCTCAGCGCTAGAATTTCAAAACAATCATCCCAAGTCTAAAAACAAAAGTAACACTGATCATGGTTTATATGTTCTGTGTATAATCACACTCATAAGGTAATGTTATAGCTTGTTTTACATTTTACTGATCTTCATATTCTAAAATTTCTATATTTTGTTTCTTATTTCTAAATTAATTTACAGTCTCCACTTGGGGAAGGTAAATAAGCAATTTCTTCCATACAACCTAAAAGAAAATAATACTGAAAAAGAAACCAAAGAGTGATTTAATACATCTCCTTGCCAAAAAGAGAGTAAACTATAGCTGAAGGACTGCACACAAACATTTGTCTAACCTTTTATTAAAGCCTTGCATGATAGAAATTCCACAACCTGCCTTAGGTAATATATTTCTACAGTCAACTACCCTTGCTGCGTTTACCTGTCCTAAATGTCACTAGCTGCAATTTAAGCCCTCATGGACCTCTTACTTCAATTAGAAGTGGGATTCAACTATCTCTACCAATAGACCTAAAACTAAACTTCTTGAATCAGCTTTAAAATCCCTTCCAGAGTACAAAGAAATTGAAAATAAAAATGTATGCATACAATGGATAAAGGTACTGCTTTTCATGGTTTCACACAGCAAACCTGGGACAAACACCATTGTAGGCAATAGCAGAGTAACTTATTTTTTATGTTACTTTTCCTTAGAATAGGAAAAGATTAAGCTGCCCGTGTATAAATATTTAAGTAAATAAACTGTCATCAACTCAGCAATCAAACTGAGAAAATGTGAAGGTGGGATGAATCCAAAACTACATAGCCATAAGCTAATTCATATTCATAATCTAAAACTCTTCATATTCAAAGGGATTCAGAACATATAAATGTCCCAGGAAAAAAATAAAAGAGAAATTTATGCTCAATAAGGATACCAGTCTGTAACATTGCAGCAACTAACTGACTAATGGAAGCATATATTTTGGAGGATTTCAATGAAGTAGGTAAGTTAGTTATACATGGTACTGAAAAACTATATGCCCATATTTCGATGAAAAAAATCAGAAACCTCATAAGATCTAGTTTCTTTGTATCATCCACAGTACACAAGGGATCAAATCAAGTTGCTGTTGCACATTCAAATTTGAAAATTCTCCTAGCAAAGGAGTATAAGCTCTGTGTGTGAACTTATGGCTTCTCCCTTCAAGTGTAATAGACTGCGAGAGAGATCTGACATACTAAAATGTTACTAGAGACTTGCTTAAGCTTCCAAATTTAACTTGAGGTATCTAGTTCAGAGTAAGTTGAATTGCCCTCTGTGTTTCAGTGATCAAACTGCATAGTTTTCTGTTGTCTGTAAAGACGGTTCAAGTATCTGTGAGCGCATACAGACCCCTGTATATAAATCTCTAACTACTGTGCTTTAATTGGGAGCTGAAAGTCTCCCCGGTATTGGATCAAGTTGCCTAAAAAGTGCCATCAAGTGCCTTTTCACATACCATGGTGTATCTCACCCAGCTTCCAGATGCTACTCTAAAGATCAAGGGTACTCTATAGGTAATTTCTGCCAGCTCCATAAAGATGTCAGATATATTAGCTCATTTGAAATGACATTAGAAACTTGTATTTAGATTACTAAACATTTCTAGAGATATCCAAAGATTAGTTGTCTAACACTAAGCTAGCCCCTCTTGATTCCTTGTATATTCATTGAGAAAGAACAGGTAACCAACTAGAGCAATTAATTTAATTTATGAAACAAGATAAAAAATGCCTACTGGACATGCTTATTTTTCTTCAACAACTATAAAGGGAATGAAGACCGTCTCACTTAGGATAAAGAAAATTCATTTTTAAATATCTAAACTATGACCTAAAGAGTCATCACAAAGAATTACGTAACCAATTCATGTCTTGGTGGAATTCAGTTACTTATGTATAGGTACCTGGAGTCTTGTTAGAGAACCTGGGGTGTCATACCTTGTTTCCAGGGTACACAAGTCTCCTGCTTCACAAGCCTCACACCTATGCATATGTCTCAGGTATTACAAGAGACATAGGCAAGAGACACCAATGTTTAGGGTGAAACCTGAAACCTGCTTTGTTGGTTTATGGATATGGATGTAGGGACGGAGGTAGAGATGTATGAACACAGATGGCAAAAATCTGTCATGTTCATTTGAACACCAAGAGGTTGTAATTGTCCTGACCAAACAGTAACCCTTTTTTGTCTGTAACCATACCCTGGTTGAGCTTTGTTGTACTCCAGCTTGCTGACCCACACCTGCTGTACAGTGGAAAGGGAAACCAAGGTGACTCCTGAAATCTGGAAAGACTACCAGCACCACTGATGACCTTGATTTTTCATCATGCTCAGTGCTAAGAACTTGATCCCCCTTCTGCACCTTGTCAACAATGTTGGGGTACACTGTGCCCCCTACAAACTGCATCACATCTGTGTGCATGTCTTTATAGATATTCACACCATGCTTCAGAACAGAGATGAAGATATTTTTGTGGATAACATAGGGAGTAAGAGGAGAAGAAAGCTTATAAAGAAAGATTACAGAAAAGAAGCTTAGAGACTAGTCAGGGCAACTAGAGCCTGAAGGTGCACTCAGGGCTCTGAGAAAGTCAGGGTGTATTAGTTAGAAATATCACAGAGAGAGAGCTACCCAAAATATGCAGGCTAATTTTAGGTACAGTTCATCCTCACTTCCTTTTTTACCCTGAAGCATATCAAGAAAAAGCTGTCAATCAATTACTGTACAGTGAATCTGGAAGTAGTAAAACAAATATAAAAGAAAAACTATTTAATATATTTCAGAATCATCTACTGAAGTTTACTGACACAGAAAGTCATCACCAAATACAGTGGTTGGAGTCTTCAAAGGGCTGAGTATTTCTACCAGCAGTTAAAGCCCTTATTGTTATAAAAAGCTAAGGAGACGTAAACACAGCAAGGGTAGTTGATTGTAGAAATATATTACCTAAGGCAGGTTGCGGAATTTCTATCATGCAAGGCTTTAAAAAAAGGTTAGACAAATGTTTGTGTGGAGTATTTCAGCTATAGCTTACTCTCTTTTTGGCAAGGAGATACATCTAGATCTCATGCCTTGGGGCACAGAAGCGGATCACCTGTCATAAGGATGGGCTTTTTCCCAGAATGTATGTCACTATGAGGTCAGCAGAGTAAATTGTAATGAATTTTTCTTGCCCAAACAATTTAATGGACAGTTTTCCAGAGTTGTGAGGTTTGTTTGGAAGGAACAGTGGTCCATAAAACAGCTGTAAGGAATATATTACGTGAAAAAGTCCATTCAAAATGTCAAGTAAGGAATTATTAGTTTACCAAGTATATCATATATGATAAAACAAATAGAAATTATGTTCATTATCAAAAAACCCTAACAGCAAATCTAATTCCTTCACTTGACTTATTGAACGAGTAATACCAAAGCCTTCTTTGGGTCACCAAAGAAGTCTAAACTGTTAGAGGAGGAACAAGAAGTTGTTACTAATTTAGCCTGAGCACTGTGCAGAATCTATATGAAGATGTAAATTAAGGACCATGCTTCATTAATTAAAAAAAACATTATTTTTTTATTAAAAAAATAAAGAGACAGCACTGAGCAGAGGCTATGGCAGAAAGCCAAGGAGATAAGAAACAAGCATGCAGCTAAGCAGAGAGACAGAAAGATGTCTGAAGGAGAGAGAGAGCCGGCAACAGAGCAGGACTAAGCTCTACAGAGAGAGTTTTGGGGTAAGAACTGAATCAAAACTCCCCAAAACCCCTTTTGAGACCCCTTCTAGGAGGAGGGATGGACTTCCAAACTCTCAGGGAGTCCTGAAATGCAACATGCACCGGAGAGAGGAGCTGAGAAGTTCAAGACATCCTGGAAGCTGGACCAGGACGGCCAGAAGGAATGCGGGAGAGGCCTCGCCCCCTCGCTGCTGCTGCCAGGCTGGCAGCTGAGACAGAGCAAAGTAGCTCTGATAGAACACTTGAGGCAAAGAGTTTCAACTGAAAGCTGCCCTAGACGTTCTGACTCAAGGGAGCTTGAATTCCCTGAGAAAGGGACCTTCACAAAGATGTCCTGCCCTTTGTGATACGACGTGGTAAAGTAAGCCTGCCCCTGCATCGCAGTCCATGGGAGAGAGACCTTCGCTTGAAGTCGAAGGGCTGAGAGGGGTGAGAGGAGACCCCCTTGTGTGTAATGGAGAGAGAGATCCAGCTACAACAATTCAGCTACAGCTGCTGCATTGAGGAGGAGAGACTGTTGCCCTGAACGTGGAAAGGATCTTTCCCTTCTTCCCTTCTGGACTTTTATTGGAGGGAGAAGAGGTTTGATCCAATGTAAATATTGCTTATCATAGGAGAGAGAGTTAAGATTGTGTATATAATGTGTTATAATATTTATTTGCATAGTGATTGTAATATATTTTCCTTCCCCCCATATTGAGTCTTGTGTTGTGTCTGGAAAACCCCTCTCACACTGGGGTGAGCTGTGGGAGGAGGGCTTGAACTTGAGAATTGGATTTTTGGGGTCTCAAACCACGACAAATGAGAACCAAGGGAATTTATGTATTTCAGTAATATGTTAAGAAATTTTAAAGGGGAGCAAATATGTTAAATACTTTATGTGGGTGGGAACTGCTTAAAGCTGCTGAGTTTGATGCTTAGAGTAACTGCATACTGCTTATAAATAAAAAAAAAGACTTTTAAAAGAGGATAAAAAAGCTGACAGAAAAAAAGATGAACAAAGGAGACAGCAGAATTTAAAAGACAACCTATACAAAAAAAGTCTAAATGAGGAAAATAGGGGGGAAAAAGGAGCATAAAATTTGGAAAGTTAAATTTAAAATCACAACAGTGAAGAAAAAATAATGGGAAACTCCAGGTAGAGGCATAAAACTAATAATAAATATTTTCTTTAAATATGTTAAAACAGAAATCTTGTCAGTAAGATGACAGATGGGGTCAAGGTGCAAAAAGAGTCCCCAAGGAAGGCAAAGCTGTAGCAGAAATACTAAATAAATTTCTAGTACCTGTCTTTATACTGAAGGAGTAGCCTATATTTTGGCAGAATACTATATTAATCTAAAATGTCAATAGGAAAAGTTTTAGAAGAGAATAATAAAATAAACAGTCACAAATCTCTCAAACCCAGCATTATTAACTCAAGTTCTAAAAGAATACTATATTGGTGAATTATAAACTCCGTTTTGCAAGTTAAAATTTAAACTGACTTGCTACCAAAGGAATAAAAAATGCCATACAAATGAATGTGAGAATCTTCATACCAGTCTGAATTCTTCAGTTAGCAAATTTTTTGAAATTGATGGGAAGAATAAAAGGAGTAGTCTTATGGATAAATGTTATATAACTGTGAACTGGGAGCACAGCTCCTGAAGCAGTGAAGCCATGCCTCACAAATTATTAAAAAATGTGAACAATCACATGGAGAAAGATGTCCCAATACTTTAGAACAGGACTGCCAGAGATCCAACCTTAAGTCAGACAAACCACAGGGTTCCATCTTAGGCCCAGTGCTCTTCAACATCTTCATAAATGACTTGGGCGCAGGACTGGAAGGGATACTAAGAAAATTTGCAGATGATATAAAACTGAGAGAAGCTGTTAATGCCAAAGGCAGGGAGGCCCTGCAGAGAGACCCAGGCATGTTAGAGGACTGAGCAATCACCAACCATGTGAAGTTCAACAAGGGGAAGTGCTGGATTCTGCACCTGGGATGGGACAACTCTGGGTGTACATACAGACTGGGGAATGAGATGCTGGAAAGCAGTGCCTGGGAGTCCTGGTAGATAGTAAGTTGAACATGAGTCAGCAGTGCCCCAGCAGCCAGGAGGGCCAACCGTGTCCGGGGGAGCATCAGGCAAAGCATCGCCAGCCGGTTGAGGGAGGTGTTTGTCCTGCTCTGCTCTGCACTGGTGTGGCCTCATCTTGAATATTGTGTGCAGTTTTGGGCACCACAATAAAAGAAAGATATTAAGCTATTAGAAAGCATCCAAAGGGGGGGCAATGAAGATGGTGAAGGGTCTTGAGGGACCCTTAGTCATCTTGACACAGCCATATGAGGAGCGGCTTAGATCACTCGGTCTGTTCAGCCTGGAGAAGAAGAGACTGAGGGGAAACCTCATTGCAGACTACAACTTCCTCATGAGAGGAAGAGGAGGGGCAGGCACTGAACTCTTCTCTGTGGTGACTAGTGACAGGAACCAAGGGAATGGCATGAAGCTCTGTCAGGGGAGGTTTAGGTTGGATATCAGGAAAAGGTTCTTCACCCAGAGGGTGCTTGTGTACAGAAACAGGCTCCCCAGGGAAAGTCACCAAGCCTGACAGAGTTCAAGAAGCATTTGGATGATATCCTCAGGCATGTGGTGTAACTCTTGGGGATGGTCCTGTGTAGGGTTAAGGGTTGGACTCAATGATCCTTGTGGGTTACTTCCAATTCAGCATATTCTGTGATTCTGTGAAACCTGAGTAAATGGTTGAGTTCAGCAGTGGGCAGAGATATGAAATTGCCTTTCAGAAGTACAAATTAGTCCAAGTGCAGAGCCATGTTAATGCACCTATAGAGCTTCATAATCAGGCAAGAAGTTAGTCAGCAAAAGCTTGAGGTGCTCAGCACCATATTTCATTGCCCATTTTAAAAAAGATATCTGTGAAATCAGGACAACTGTGAGAAAATACAGCAAAACAACATGAATACCTCTTGTTTGGGGACCTATGCACAGGCAAACTGATGCTCACACTTAGAAGAACTAAGTTGTATAAAGTCCATTTAAACCATGCAAGCAACCTTAACCATTTGACCCAATCACAGTGGCAGGATGTGGCCCCCGAGACAAACTTTGCAAGACATCCTTGCAAGAAACACACTATCATTATAGACAAGCATGTTATGGGCTACATCAATCCTGCCAGGTTGAGTTAATGCAAGAAATTTGGGAGATCAGAAGATTGTCATACTAGAATAACAGCAGATAGCAAGGGGAAGTTCAGTGGCTCATCTCTTCATCAACTAATAAACCAGTTTGTTTTTCCAAAAGTCAAACTGGTTTTCTGCTTCTGTCATGAACAAATGCAGGCTGCTCAGCAGGGTGTGCGAAGACCCACCACACAGCCCCAAAGCCTCCATGGACCAGATCTAGAGGAGGTTTCAGAAATTCAATTTATCTGGTGAATAAACAGCTCAGAGTAAGCAGAAAGATACCTGCTCCATCAAAAAAAAAAGAAAAAAAAAACAACCAAAAACAACTACTAGACTTCCATTATGTTTGTTTGATGTCTTCTGGAATGTTTGGTAAACCTCTGTCTATTAAATTGGCAAAGCAGAGAAAAATTGTGATGATACACCAGTGGTCAACAAGCCATCCTTTAAAGAAAAACACTGCTGATAAGATAAACAACTTGTGATGTACTTAATTACAATATTTCATACTCATTTAGCCATCTCCACATCACAGCACTAACAAAGTGGATTTCAAACACGAAAAAAGACTCTTTCCCACAAGCCCAGAGGGCTAATTATAAAATAGCAACCTACTTTTTTTTGGTAGTGAGCATATTTTTTTTTCCACTAGAATTTATTGAGCTCATTACCAAGCTGCTTATGAAGTGATTTGAAATGAGGCAACATTAAAGCATTCTGAAAATCCCTTGTACTTAGTCATCTTGACACTTTGTTTGAACTTGAAGCATTAATATGAAATAACTGCAGCAGTCCCATATTTCTGATTCTATTGTTTGACAGCATATTTAAAAGCTAAAAGATGATATGATCAAGGATTTTTAATCAGCACAGTAATTTGTAGGAGTGTCTCAAGTATTCATAACTTTGAAAAGACCAAAGGGACACGCCTGCAAGGAACAAGACAGGTACAGTGTATGTCAGCCTAGAATAACACAGCAATGTGAAACCAGGACTACAAGCACTGCTGGAACTGAGGTGGTTTTTATTGCTTTTTACAGGCAAGATTGAAAATTTAAAGATTCACATCAAAGCCACTAAAGAACTCCACACATTGTACCTTATTAGCCTGGTTTTACCTTCTGTAATCACATTATATAATATGTATCACCAGATTAACCTGCTTGGGGTCAGCAAAGGGGCCACCATAAATATATTTGAAGTAAAGCCTGTGAAGGTTTTCAAAGTGGTAAAAAAAAAAGTTATAAAAAGCAGTAGTAAAATCCATGGAAAACTATAGCATATTAAAGGTAAATCTGTGAATAGCTTTGCTTTTCATTGTTCCCCAAACACACCCTCATGCATTAGTATTTGAACTAATAATTAGAGCCAATGGAAATGCTTCTGTCAAAAGAAAGAGTTTAAGATCATCCTTCACTCTAACTGTATTCTAATGTTCTGCCTACCTTATTACAAAGCCTTTAAAGGAAAGGGGAAATCATTTGTAAGAGAATGAATGAGCACTAGTAGTACAAACACTGAATGTATCACAGTGTGGTTTCTCCCCCAAAAAGGGTACGCATCCAGAAATGTGGTTTACAGCAAAGAGGGGGCAGATTTCAGCCAAATCTGTACATCAAGAGCGCAAGAAGCTCCCTCCTCCCTCCTTTTGACGTCGACATCCTTTTGGGTGTCGGAGACAGAGCGATTCAAACCCTTCGTTGGGTGCACTCTGAAATGAGATCTCAGCAGAGATGCAGTCCTCAGCAGCCCTCTTAGCATGCTTGACAGCTTCTTATGCACAGCCTTAAACTAATAAGGAAACACTAAGATAGATGTGTTGGGCTGTAATCTGGAAAGAATTCATTAGCTAAGCAAGATCTAACCCAGTCATCACTTATGAGACACCCCCCCAAAGGAATTCCCATGCAGTTTATAGAAACGGTGTAAGGACCCTGTTTTCCAAACCTGCACAGTTCTGTTAACAGAAGTTGATGCCTGGGGAAAAAAAGCATAGTCCCTAAAAAGCCAATACACTGAAACAAAAAAAAAAAAAAAAAAAAAAAAGAAAAAAACAAAGCAAAGAGGAAAGGAATAGGAAACAAGTAAGTGCAATGGCTGCCCAGCTGCAACATTTGTGTCTCCCTAGCTGTTTGGCTGCTATAGGGCTGGAGAATTCAGCTCTTATGGAAGGTGACTAGAAAAGGAATTTCAAGAATAATGAGGTGTTGCTTTTTCCATCATAATTCCAAGTTTTGAAGATGTTTCCACCAACTGGAAGAGCAGTTTCCCCCTCTATATTTCTTACAGTAATGGTATGCTATCATGTAGATCAATGCAAAATGTCTTAATGAGCATTTTGATGAAACTCTGAAACATCAATGGAATGTCAGAGTATGGGTTGCATTTTTAAAGTTGTTTCCTGCTTTCTTGAGAGAAGAGATAAGAGATCTCTATGTTGTGTTAAAGGAAAAAGCATATAGAAAAAGAAATATAGAGAGACCAGAAGATCTCAAGAAAATGTGTATTTTGTATTGCACATTAATTCTTTGTGAGAGTGCATAGAATATAGATGATAAATTCATACTTTTTCACTACTATTCCTTTAATTTGCATCCATGTGAAGTTCCATACAAACATGATCAAAAGCTGTGAGCATTGTGAGAACAGTTTTGTCATGTTTCTTCTCATGTCAGTTGTAGAATGGTGGCACAGTATCAGAAGACCTACACTGTTGCCAAATATACCCTTCTCTATTATGGAAAAACAAAGATGTTCATAAATATTTTGTCGTCAATTCATCTTCTTTTGTTCTTCTGAACAATATTTAAAAATACAGATTTTTATTTCATAATTCAGGAAAAACATTACCTTAACTTAAAGGCCTATTATATTCCTTTTGCCCTCAAAGCAAATATCTGTTTGTTTAGTAGTCAATATGATTCATTTCTGTATTTGTTTTCTGCTTTTAAAGCAGAAAATGTAAAAATGAATAAAGTTACCTATTATACATCTATTCACTCGTAGGAAGGCTAAAATACTCCCACAACTTACACAACACAAAGAAATATTTTTATGTTATGGCATAATTCTAATTGGCTATTTTCATTTTGAAAGTTACGGTTGGTTTTATTTGTACTCCTTTGTGTGTTTTCCACACTTCAACATTATATTTAGCTCTTTGATTTCATTTCTTATGGGGAGAGCTAGAGCAGTTCTCATCACTCACACATCTCAAGGAGGAACATGAATTAAATAAAAAGTCATCTTCTAGATAAGAGGAGTTGTGTCTCCTGATCTTACAAGGGAAGTTTTTTTTCAAACTTTTCAAAGTTTCTGTTTCAGTTATCCACAACACTGCTATTGCGGAAAACCCTTTTCTTTTTTTTTTCGAAATGAGATGTTGCCCAAGTCTAACTCGGTGTGGCAATCTTTATGCTTCGTTCATTGCTTTTTTGACATAGTAAAAGCTTAACTTTCTCTTTGATCTGGCTACTAAGTTTAACCTGCTGAACTGGTTGAAAACATAACACTGGAGTTTATATAGAGGTGAAGTGACAGTGAGTTTCCTGTGAGCATTGCAAGCAAATTCTCTGGAGTGCAAAGTACAAGCAGAAGCAGAGCCATAGACAGCATGGACCAAGACCTGCTCCCACTCCAGTGTTCCTCTGACAGACATGTCAAATGGGGATAAAAGCACAACCCCAGCTGCTGCCAGTCAAGATGAGAAGCTGCTAGGGAGAGGATGCATCTGAAAAGTCCATGCTCTCCAAAAAATTTTAGGGGTTTTGGCAGTTGGAAAGATTGCAAATGTGACCAACAAGTGAGAGAGGAGGGAGGTCAAAGTTTCACTATGGCTGCAGATGGAAGTATAATCTCAAATAGCTAATGTTTGAGAATATGTAATAATAACCTGTACTATCTTTTCATTTTTCAGATCAATGAGACCTAGCATTTTTGCCCCAGCCTCAGGATCATCTGTTTTCACTTCTGACTTTTATGAACTATGGCTCAGACTTTTTAATGAAATTTAGTCATGGCTGTGCTCAGTCTTTGACAACTGACTGACCGGGGAGCCAAGTCTCTTTTTTTAAGATAGTCATCTCAAGCCAACAGTAAAACTGGATCTCCTGCCCCCTGAGTAAATGCTCCAGATGCATAGATCCTACATAAAAGCAGGTCAACAGCACCACCACCAGCCTGTGAGGTTTGGGCAGAAGTGAATGCTGTTAGCCTGCATTCTAGGATGCTGTTAGATTACCCAGCAGACAGCTTCAAAGGGAGCCCTAGAGCACACCTTTTCTGAGGGCTACTATCCAAAGATATGCACACAAATGCACTGCTTAGTTAAATAGCAGTACACCTCTCTATGCACAGTAATAGGAGTTCTGTCATTTAATGTAGTTTTCAACTCAATTGTCACTGCCTATAGCTTTGCAAAAGCATGAGTAGATTGAAGATAGTTTTCATGCAGCATTTTTTCTGTCTTATGTGCCCATCTTCAACATTCAGGTAAGTGTACTTTTTAGGATACTAGCCAAGGTGCTTTGGAAAGTCCCTAGATCAAAGCGTGTTCCCAAATACCATTTTAAATCTTAACCACAGTTCAGGTAGCAGTGTGAGATCTGTAAGAAATTTTATCCCTCATTTACTCATTTACCTTGAAGAATCTGGACCTTAAAACCCTTTTTTTAAATTGAAAGGATTTTACCAACAAAAGGTAAAATTGCTGTGATGGCCAAACGGGAAGAGATGAATTTATAAGTGAAATAGTTAAAGCATTCATGGAGGGTAAAAGACACTATAGTGGCACAACAGCTTTTAATTTTTGCTTGTTTGTAATTTTAAATCTGTATTGACACTATCCTCTTTCTTGCATATCTTCAGCTGTGAAGAATCACAGAATATTCTGAGTTGGAAGGGAACCACAAGGATCATCAAGTTCAATGCATAACTGAATGGCCCATATAGGGATCAAACCCACAACCTTGGCATTATTAGCACCAAGGTCTAACCAAATGAGCTAATCTCAGGGTCCCACCCAACTATCTATTCCAACATAAGATATTTATGGTGGCAATGCCGAGTCCTTGTCAAGAAGTCAACTAGGCATTGAAATATCTACTGGAACAGCTTTTAAACATCTTTAACAATCTCAGCCTAAGCATCTGAGCATAACAGTGACTATGACCACAGCAAGCTGTGTGGTAGCCATCCCTGGAACCAGGATGCCAAGGCATTTAATTTCAGAACCAGTAGAGCTACATAAGAGAGTTTTGAAGGAGCAATGAAAGGCACCACAAGTCTGGTTCATTTAAAATCATCTGATCTTCTTTCTAGTTAAACATTAGATGAAACCTTTTTCTGCTCAGAAAAAAAAAAAGGCTCAAGAAAATAACTCTCCAGCTGGTTTTTGCTGATAACTAGAAGCACTAGGAGAGAGCTGTAACTGCTTTCTCTAGGAATTCCTGACTACTAGCCAAAGCAGCACTCTATATTATATGACCGTAACAAGACTCCTCTTAATAATATTGTAATTCATGCATGGAGACACACTCACATATGTTTCATAGCTAACCTTGCTTAAAATGCATATCAACCCGTACAGATATCTAATATGAATCTAGAGAAGTACATAATCTTCAGTTTAAGCCATCTAAAGGGTAGATATTCAAAACTGATGATAGCAAGGAAAATTATGTCTTTCTCAATGCTACTTAATACAACAGATTGTAAGAATTAGAATGGGGCTAAAAGACTGAAGTTTTTGTCTAGAAGTGGCTCCACAAACTCCTGCACAGAAATAATCCTTGAAAGCAGAAGGTTTACACATAGGTTCAGTTGTGTCATATTCACCAAGATGACCATATTTTGGGACCATTGCCTACTGTTGCCTCCTTCCACTAAGAGAAAAGACTGTTCAATATAATGTACTGGTAAGACAAAGATGAATAGAATAGAATAGAATAGAATAGAATAGAATAGAATAGAATAGAATAGAATAGAATAGAATAGAATAGA